>NC_092777.1:18902731-19217453 GCF_047496795.1 Chiloscyllium punctatum
AATATAAACAGTGGAGTCGGCAGCTACTACATGTTTAAATGTACATCTGAGTGAAGGAACCTCATAGCTACTTATAAAATCCATGGGCAGGCAAATGTTATGGAACAGAATTCTGACACCAGATCAGATCCTGGGGGTTGTTTTGTTCCAGGATGGATCATCAGCAGAAAGACAGTATAACATATCTGTCTACTCGACTTTCTATTTCAACACAGATAAAAGACTCAATGGACGTTAGGTGAATGTGAGAAAGTAAGTCCCATTGAGCATTCATTGTATTGGGATGGAGTCCCATCCAAACTCAAAGGCCTTGGCTGTTTCAGATCCTAAAGTACGAAAATCTATTACACTTTTAGACTTCTTGACCAAACACACCATCTTATTTGGAAAAGGATTCAAAGAGATTCTGCAGGCAGAGAGACCATCTGAAAGTGACCAAACCAGCAAGCTACGAGACAATTATATCACCACAAATGCCAGAGGAAACAGCACAGAAGCACTTCACAGGAGGCTCCCAAGCACTGAGGATGTCACCTAGACAGGGGATGAAACATTTGCAAGACAAATTCCCAGCTTGGCGAACAGAACCACAACAACGAGCACCCGAGCTACAAATCTTCTCCCAAACTTTGAACCACAAAAATAAACAGGGATATCTTGAAAGTGGGAGAAGGAATCTCCTTCAGGTGTTCCAACGCCAAGTTCACCTGAGAAGCAAACTCCTGAGAATTGAGCTCCAAGAAGCCTTTCAGTTTAATAATAATCCTCTGCTTTTTTTTCTAAGACCTTCACCCAAATTCACAGGGAGGAGCAGCTACAGCACACGGACAAAGAGGACACATTGGGAGATATTATCCAGGATCTACATCAGTGCAACAACTAATGGGATGTTCTGTCTGTCTCCATGGATAAGTTGGCACTGCCATAGAGAGCTAGGACTTGGACCCTCAGGGTTCACTAGAGAGGGATCTATGCCTAGACTCCATTGCCCCAGATGCTGGACAGAAGGACTGAAGGAACATTGATGAGGGGACAACAGAAACCAGTCTACATCATCACAAGGAGACAGGGCAGTGCCAGGAGGTACCCAGCTAGAGGTGGAACCACCCACATGTTCCATGGCAGTGTCCAGTCAGGACACTGCAGAGATGGGTGGCATGGTAGCTCAGTGGTTAGCACTGCTGCCTCACAGCGCCAGGGACCCAGGTCAATTCCTGCTTCCAGTGATCAACTGTGTGGAATTTGCACATGTTCCCCGTGTCTGCGTGGGTTTCCTCTGGAGGCTCTGGTTTCCTCCCACAGTCCAGGTCAGGTGAATTGGCCATGCTAAATTTCCCACAGTGTTAGATGTATTAATCAGAAGTAAATGGGTCTCGGTGGATTACTCTTTGGGCTAAATGGCCTGTTTCCATACCGTCAGGAATCTAATCGAAAGATAGCCAAGCCCTCCACCTCCACAAACTGAACAGAGTCAAATCATCTCTGGCAAGAAGACCCTCAAGAGGCAAGTCAACTCTCAGCATGTCTGACCCATCTAGACTTAGGCTTCTACACCCTCCAACCCCACACCACAGGGTCACCCGACCAAACCTCTCACAGACAAACAGACACCCTCCAGCTCAGTTGCACAACCAGCCAATTAAATCTTCTGGTGGCTTGGGTGAAGAAAGGTTTATTGGTGTCCATAGCACTTGGTCTTTCAATGCTCCAGAAGTGAACTTCCTTGCGTGTGTTTGTGTGTGTCTCTGTGTAGGCACTAAATGCATTTTCACACCATCCAACGTCAGTCCATGGCCACACACATGCTCAATCGATCAAGAAGGCTCTGTGCTGAAGGTGACTGCACCATCTGCAAACACATGCATTGGGTCCATTTGTCCCTCTTCATTCAGCATTCCTAATGGTTAGCTCTCTCTGTGCACAAAGGGTAGTTGTTCAGAGCATTGTCCAGCAGTGGCAATGCCAAGGAGGTGCTACACAAAGAGAGATTCAGTGCTGCATGGTGGCCAGGGAGCAGGCCGTCTGGGTGTTCTCCTTTTCAGGGGTCTTTGATCTATGTTGTTCCTCTTTAAAAGCCTTTTGAACAGTGTGCGCTGCAGCCCTCTCTCTCACAGGTTGAGTCACTTGCAGTACCTCCATTTCTACTCTAGATGGGGGCATTTTCTTCACATTCTGCTCTTTTCATTCCCATCAGGATGGAAGGTGACAGTGAGCGCACAGCCCCCAGCTGCTTCAAACCTCCAGCCGATCCTACTGGCACACCACAAAACATCCACATCTCCCTCCCAGTAACCACATCCCATTAACTCACAACTTTCCCCATGTCCGCTCCTGACCAGTCTCCATGTGGCTACATCTGACCATCTTTCTCAGCCAGGCCCTGGTACAGGAGGTGTCTGGATATTAATGAGGCAAGCTGTGATGTTCACAAGGTATTTAACAAGCTCTAAGCACCATCAATTAGCAAGTTGCTGCTGCCTAGTAAGAATCCTGTCACACTGTTTCTGAAAAGAACAAAAGATGACACTAAATTATCTTGACGTTGGTATGGGCCTTGCTGTAATTGTCATTGAATTTGGAGCGTTGTCCGGAGACTCACTGAAGATGTTACGTGGTACAGTGACAAAACATCTGAAAATGAACCTTCCAGCTCAGCGAGCAAACCTACATTCAGCAATTGTCATTCAATATGGCCACAGATCTCAGCACCACTTACATCGCTCAGACCGATATAAACAAGGTCCTGCCCATTGATTCCACCCCTGACATCTAATTCATTTATATAACAACCTTCAGGCAATCCTATGTGACACATTGGAGAGTTCAGTGGATTTCTATGGAGTTGCAGAAATGTCCATTTCAAGGTTGTTGAGTTCAAGGCTCATTACAAACTGGATTTTTGTCCTCTGACAGTGCAGTGGTAGTGTTGCTACCTCTGGCCTCAGGGATCAAGAATCAAATCCTACCGGTTGTTGAGATGTGTCATAACACATCTGAAGAGAATGCTTTCTTTAACAAAAAAACTACCGCAGTCTTCATCTGTGCTCTCCCAAATTGCTTGACAGCCAGTGAAATAGATTGGAGTGGATCCCCTTGCAGAATTTATAGAGAAGTGCAGCAGCCAATTGATGCAAAGCAAAATCCCACAAACAGTAATGGACAGATGGTGGTATCATGGTGATGCCACTGGACTGGTAATCCAGCGTTCTCAGCCTGATATAATGAGAGACGTGCATTTGGATCCCATCACAGTAGCTGGTGAGACTGCAAGAAACTACAGAGAGTCATGAATCCACTAGGAGAAAGTGAGGACTGCAGATGCTGGAGATCAGAGCTTAAAAATGTATTGCTGGAAAAGTGCAGCAGGTCAGGCAGCATCAAAGCAACAGGAGAATCGACGTTTCGGGCATAAGCCCTTCTTCAGGAATGAGGAGGGTGTGCCAAGCAAGTTAAGATAAAAGGTAGGGAGGAGGGACTTGGGGGAGGGGCGTTGGGAATGTGATAGGTGGAAGGTGGTTAAGGTGAGGGTGATAGGCCGGAGAAGGGGTGGGGGTGGAGAGGTCGGGAAGAAGATTGCAGGTCAAGAAGGCGGTGCTGAGTCTGAGGGTTGGGACTGAGAAAAGGTGGGGGGAGGGGAAATGAGAAAGCTGGAGAAATCTGCATTAGTAAAGTGGATGAACTGTTCAACCTCCTCGTGGGAGCACGAGGCAGTGCCGATACAGTCATCGATGTAGTGGAGGAAAAGGTAGAGGGGTGGTGCCAATGTAGTTGCGGAAGGTGGACTGTTCCACATATCCTACGAAGAGGCAGGCATAGCTGGGGCCCATGCAGGTGCCCATGGCTACTCCTTTGGTTTGGAGGAAGTGGGAGGATTGGAAAGAGAAGTTGTTCAGAGTGAGGATTGGAAAGAGAAGTTGAACCCCACTGGTCCTCACCTACCACCCCACCAACCTCCAGATACATCATATCATCCTTCGTCATTTTCGCCACCTCGAAACGGACCCCACCACCAGGGATATATTTCCCTCCCCACCCATTTCAGCGTTCTGGAAAGACCATTTCCTCCGTGACTCCCTCGTCAGATCCACACCCCCCACCAACCCAACTTCCACTCCTGGCACCTTTCCCTGCAACCGCAAAAAATGCATAACTTGCGCCCACACCTTCCCCCTCACTTCCCTCCAAGGCCCCAAGGGATCCTTCCATATCCGTCACAAATTCACCTGCACCTCCACACACATCATTTACTGCATCCGCTGCATCCAATGTGGCCTCCTATACATTGGGGAGACAGGCCACCTACTTGTGGAACATTTCAGAGAACACCTCTGGGACACCCGCACCAACCAATCCAACTGCCCCGTGGCTGAACACTTTAACTCCCCCTCCCACTCAGCCAAGGACATGCAGGTCCTTGGCATCCTCCATTGCCAGACCATAGCAACATGACGGTTGGAGGAAGAGCGCCTCATCTTCCGCCTCGGAACCCTCCAACCACAAGGGATGAATGCAGATTTCTCCAGCTTCCTCATTTCCCCTCCCCCCCCCCCACCTTTTCTCAGTCCCAACCCTCAGACTCAGCACCGCCTTCTTGACCTGCAATCTTCTTCCCGACCTCTCCACCCCCACCCCCTCTCCAGCCTATCACCCTCACCTTAACCTCCTGCCACCTATCGTATTCCCAACGCCCCTCCCCCAAGTCCCTCCTCCCTACCTTTTATCTTAGCCTGCTTGGCACACCCTCCTCATTCCTGAAGAAGGGCTTATGCCCGAAACGTCGATTCTCCTGTTGCTTTGATGCTGCCTGACCTGCTGCACTTTTCCAGCAACACATTTTTAAGCCCAGAGTCATTAATCCAGCCCTGCCCATCACGCAAACCAGCCTTCCACCTATTGACTCCATATTCACGTCCTGCTGCATTGGAAAAGCACCAACATAATCAAAAGCCCCTCCCACCCCGATTACACTCTCTTCCAACTTCTTCTGTCGGGAAGAAGATATAAAAGTTTGTATACACTTAAGAAAGATTCAACAGGACCAACTTCTTCCCCACTGTTATTAGATTTCTGAATAGGCCTCTCAAATTTTAAATTTAATGTTTATCCCATTTTCTGTGCACCTTCTCTGTAACTATAACATTGCATTCCTCACTCTGTTCTAATTTCCCTAAGCACTTTGCCTGTACCACATGCAAAACAAAACTTTTCACTCTACCCAGGCACACGTGAAAATAATAAATCAAATCAAGGATTTTCAAGGATATATATCCTATTGAAAAGACAGGTGGGCAGAGGGGATGGAGTTGCCTTATTAGTAAGAAACAAAGTTAAATCGATCGTAAGAAATGAAGGCGGGTCAGATGGTATAGAATCTGTGTGGATAGAATTGAGGAACCACAAAGATAAAAAACAACATAGTTGGAGTTATGTACAGGCCTCCAAACAGTAGTCAGGAGGTGGGGTGCAGGGTACTTCAGGAGATAGAAAAGATGTATAGGAAAGGCAAAGCTAAAGTGATCATGGGAGATTTCAATATGCAGGTGGACTGTGAAGATCTGGTTGGTAGTGGTTTGCAAGAAAAGGAATTTGTGGAATGTCTATGAGATGGCTTTTTGGAGCAGCTTGTGCTGGAGTCCACTAGGGAACAGACAGTACTGGATTTAATGTTGTGCAATGAGGCAGACTTGATAAGGTAGCTTAAGGAAGGAACCCTTAGGAGGCAGTGATCATAATATGATTGAATTTACACCGCAATTTGAGAGGGAGAAGATAGAATCAGAGGTAACAGTATTACAGCTGAATAAAGGCGACTACGAGAGTCATGAGAAAAGAGCTGGGTAGAACTGACTGGGGGAGGAGCCTAACAGGAAAGACAGTGGAACAGCAATGGCAGGAGTTTCTGGGAGTAATTCAGGAGACACAGCAGAGATTCATCCCGAGGTAAAAGAAGCATGGTACAGGGAGGATGAGGGAACTGTGGCTGAGTAGGAAAGTCAGAGATAGCATAAAAGCAAAAGAGAAAGCATATAATGTGGCAAAGGGCAGTCGGAAACCAGAGGATTGGGAAGCTTACAAAGACCAAAAGAGGGCAACAAAAATAGAAATAAGGAGGGAGAAGATTAAATATGCGGGTAAGCTAGCCAATTAAAAAAAAGGAAAACAGCAAGAGTTTGCTTAGACATACAAAGGGCAAAAGAGAGGCAAAAGTGGACATTGCTGGAAAATGATACTGGAGAGATAATGGTGGGAAACAAGGAAATGGCTGAGGAACCTCACAGTGGAAGACACAAGCAATATCGCAAATATTCGAGAGTGGGGGGGATGAGCTAAGTACGGTGGCCATTACCAAGGAGAAGATGTTATAAAAACTGAATGGTCTGAAATAACCTGAACCAAATGGATTACACTCTGGGTTTATACTTGATGGAGTTTAGAAGGATGAGGTGGATCTAATTGAAACATACAGAATACCCAATAGCCTGGAGAGAGTGGATGTTGGGAAGGTGTTTCCATTGGTCGGAGAGACTAGGACCCAAGGGCCACAGACTTAGAGTAAAGGGAAGGCCTTTTAGAATGGAGATAAGGAGAAACTTCTTTAGCCAGAGAGTGGTGAATCTGTGGAATTCATGGCCACAGATTCTCAGATTCTGTGGAGGCTGTGGAGGGAAAGTCATTGAGTGTACTTAAGACTGGGATAACTAGATTTTTGAGTATCAAGGGGATCAAGGGTTACGGGGAGAAAGCGGGAGAATGAGGTTAAGAAACCTAGCAGCCATGATAGAATGGTGGAGCAGACTTGATTGGTTGAATGACCTAATTTCTGCTCCTATGTCTTATGTTCTTAAATCAAATCAAATCAATTTGAAGGCCATTAAGAAATCTGCAATTATTAGTCTGACTCCACAAATGGCAACCATGAGGATGATCATCAATGATTGTGGAAAATCCATTGTTTTCTAGTGGGGAGAAACCTGCCATCCTTACCAGGTTGGGTCTACATGTGACTCCAGACCCATAGCAATGTAGTAGATCTTTATCTGTCCATATAAATGGTCTAGACAGCCCCTAATTGAAAGGGGGCAACAAATGCAGGCCTTTCCAGTGTCATCCACATGTCATGAAAGAATTGGATCATGCTTGGATTCTGCTTTTCCAAAGTTGTTTGAGGAGGAAGTCTTGACCATAATACTCCCTGCTTTGCTTTGAAATAGCATGGAATCTTCTACATTTATGTCTTGGGGGCTGTCACTGGGAACATCAACCTAGTTTATATACTCCAGGCTCTGCAGATGGGCTTGAACCCACGATCTTATGATCCAGAGGCAAGAGTGAAAGCATTCTACCTGACAGCACAAAATAATTTGCACTCACAAGGTATGGCACTGTTAATAATCAACACTCTTCTCATGAGATTTAAAATTCAAAATGCGTTGCCGTGCCAACCTAAGCACAGTGTATACAAGATTGGCTGATAGGGTGCTACTGTCTGAGGATTGCAATGGTAACTGACACTCTCAGATCAGGCTCCCATTCAGCTACATTGAAAGTAATACTGATAGAATTATGACTCTGGCTTCCAATCTGGGTAGCAAAGGAAATGAGAAAAATTGAAGTCGGAGTGTTGATCAAATGTGAAGAAATTTGTGTGGTGGGGCCGACAGACTGTCGCCTATTATGGCTGAATTAAATGTTTGTCCTGTCATGACAGATCATGCAGATTTTACCGGATAATCCCTTGAATTGGTAAAACAATTCTATTCTGTTAACGCTGCCGCATGTTTCCTCATTTCTCGTGGGAAACTAAATGTTCATTTCAGCTGTGGGAGAGTTTCACAGCCTCACTCGATAGTTAATGCACGTGTTTCCTCTGAATGCTCCTGGCATCGTCTTCAGGAGGCAGACACCTAGCTTCCTTTCCAGAAAGGATACTGGAGCTGGTTTAGTGCCCACACCATTACTGAGATGTTTCGAGTGAAATAACATGGCACACTGAATAACTTGTGTGAAGATTGGAGTAATACTGGTTTCTCATAAATAACAGACAATAATCTATGGATAAAATAATTATGGTTGCCATCTCCAGCTGTAAACTCCTCCCTCGCTGTGATGATGTTTGCTCCCAACAGGAATGGTGGCTTCACCTTGCTTTCTTTAATCTCTGTAATGGCAACAGTATCCTTCCTCTCAATGTTTGGGCCAGAGCTATTGATTTGGCTGGAGAATGGGAGAAGGTCACATAACTGTCAGGTGCATTTTATGCTATCTGAAGCTATTTTGTTATAATGCTGTTGCCATGACTAACATGGAGTTGAGGAGCGTATTTCTTCAGCCAGTGTGTGGTGAGCCTGTGGAATTGATTGTGGTCAAAATGTTGAATGTTTTCAAAGAAGGAATTTCAAGACTGGGCGCATATTTTTAAGGTGAGATGAGAAAGATTTTAAAAAGGTATGAGGGGCAATTTTTTTACACAGAGAGTGGTTTGTGTGTGGAATGAACGTCCAGAGGAAGTGGCGGGTGTGAATTCAGCTACAATGTTTAAAAGACATTTGGATAAGTACACGAATAAGAAATATTTAGAGGGATATGGGCCAAGTGCAGGTGGGTGGGGCTAGTTTAGTTTAGGATTATGGTTGGCATGGACTGGTTGGACCAAAGGATCTGCTTCTGTACTGTGTAAGTCCATAAGGTTCTTACAGCTGAAAGGATCAAAGGTTAAAGGGAATAGGGACAATGGGAATAGAGTTGGATGATCATACCGAATGGCAGAGCAGGCTTAAAGGGCTGAATGGCCTAATCCTGCTCCTGTTTTCTATGGTTCGATATACAGGTGGTGTTTGAAGCCAGTGAAAGGGCATTTTGGTTGCAAGAATGTTTCAGTTGGAGCTTAAGCGAATGTGAAATTTGAGGAACAGCTTGCTTATTTAAAATTGCAGAATTTTATGGGCAGAATTATAGCTGTCAACATTAAACATCAATTAATGATATGAATGCAATTAGAAAGTGGAGTCCTTGTAGTTGTGGGGATTAGTGAAGATGCATTGATGACAAGGGCCAGGTATACAGGTTAACAGGGGAAAGGCTTATATCAAGAAAGGGTATTGTAGACACAGTAAGGAGAAGGTGTTGGCTAGAAATGGGAGCAGCCAGAAACAGAAGGGCTGTGACTGACCAAAAGGAATGCTCTTCTGACCGGAGAGTTAAGGGTACAATTCAGTAATAATGGCAGTGAAATAGAAAAGGCAATAAATGATGGTAGTGAGGCCGAATCTTCGCAGACAACCATCAGAGCCTGAATAATCTCGGAGAAAGGTCAAATGATATACTGCTGTAGGGGCTGCTGATCTCCTTAAACATGGCAGAAAGAGGCCTAATGCTTTATATCACAACCCGATCTATAAATATATTTTCCCTGGATGCACCAGGTAACCAATACCCCTTGATCTGCATTTGACCTAACCACTGTCTTTAAATGTCCACATTGAAACTGCTGTCAACACTGGGGCAAGTCATGATGCTCCTTCCCCTCTGGACAGAGTAACAGGTCATACCACAGGTCATCCCTGATAAATCTTGACTTACTTATCCATATGCAAAGTTGATAATGGCTAATATTAATATTGTTTTACACTCATGTCAACATTGCATCAACATTTCACAGAGCTCACACAGCTACTAAAATTCTTTTTAACTGCCTTGCTGGTGGAAAACAAATTAGAGAAATTAACACTTTTCCTTGGAGATATAAAGGTAGAGAGAAGTTTTCACAGTGGCATTCAGGTCTGGACAGCGTTGATGTTTCTGCTCATGAAAGGATAGAGAAGGAGAGCACATGGATTTAAAGCAATTAGCAAAAGAAGTAAAAGCCCTATTTCTCATCCAGCAAGTGGTTAAGGTCTGCGATGCAATGCCTGAGTATAGTCAGGACAGACTCAATCCATATGTCTAAAAGGAAGATTGACTCATTTGAAAAAGAGGAACAATGTGCAGGATTTTGGGAGAATTAAGGAGGATGACACAAAGTGAAACACTTGGTTGGAGAGCTGGTGCAGACATGATAGACTGAATTTCTCTTGCTGTGATGTAGCAGTTTGAGTGACTCTGCTGATACACCACATAGCATTTTTTAGTGCCTTTATTTCAAATGTTTACGTCAGCCTCCACGTACATTGTTGGCATCTTCTGAGCTTCTTTTTGGCCATTGTGTTGCCCAAATTTCAAAGAATCCCGACAGCGTGGAAACTGGTCATTTGGTCCAACAAGTCCATACTGACTCTCTGAAGAGAATCCCACCCAGACCCTGCATTTCCCACCTCCAATTCACACATCCCTGGGCACCATTGGCGATTTAGCATGGCCAATCCATTTAAGATACACATCTTGGGACTGTGGGAGGAAACTTTCACAGACATGGGGAGAATGTGCAAACTCCACACGGACAGTTGTCCCAGGCTGAAATCGAACCCGGGTCCCTGATGCTGTGAGGCAGCAGTGCTAACCATTGAGTCACCATGCCATCCCACAGGCATGAGAGTGGATATTTAAAACAGGGCAGGTTATTTGCCTGCCCTGAAGCTGCTGATTTTAACTCCTGGTATCAAACTATAATGAGAGGATGCTCTAATACCAATGCTCGGCTTGCCACTTCAGTCACTACATCCGCAGACTGTCCCAACAATCAACCCCGATGCAACAAGCTGATGCCACTACACCAGTTCAGGGCAAAGTGCTCCTCTCACAATTGATCTCCTCCTTCCAGACTACCTTCTGGGACATCTAATCTATGATACAACAGAAGTCCAGTTCCATTGATTCAAAGACCATTCCTATGAACCTACTGATTACCTTCCATGTGAAGGAGCTTCCAAATCTTGACCCGTAAAATGAGGCTTCTGACTTAGTGGTCTTGACAGGTTTAAAAGTAATACTATAGGTTTTTTTTTCCACCATCAATTAATCCTAAAACTCTGCTGCTATGACATTACTGTTGGAGTTGAAAAGTCATAGCAGTGACAACCAACAATTTATATCGGACTCCTGAGATTATCTGAGCAGATTGTTGTAAAATTTCAGTATAACGCCTGTCATTGAAAGTGTCATTATCTAGGACACAATGGTTTTTGTTCTCCCCATCGTGGGTATATATTTCTCACAAATTTTGGCACCAGTAACTCCTCCAACCCAGTTTTGATGAGCTATACTGAGGAATAAAAATGGACAGAGACACCCAGTTGTGTCGAATAACATTGTCACCTCTCAGAATGAATCATTTACAAAGTGACTGTACTATTTAAAAATTGTAGAATTTGTTATGCCTGCCTACTTGTGAAAATACAAGTTTAAAATGTCCATAGTGCTTTTTAAGTTCTGGCCTGTTGTCATTCCAAATTTCAAAGAATATTCTCAAGTCCTCAGGTGAGCTATTGAACTATCTGTCTCATACACTGTTAAATGGAGGTTGTCAATGGCCCAGTTAAAAGGACATACCGATTATAAATCTTGTTTAACTCTGTTGTTCCTGTGTTCCTATTAACCATCTTGTGTTAATCACTAACCAGTTATATGTATCCCTCATTGTCTTTCTCGTTAATTGCATGTTAGTCCCAGTGACACCATTAGCATGATGAGCTTTGATATTCGGCCTTCATTATCTAATTGTCTGTGGAGTGGTTATACTCGCTGCTATAGACTAAAACCTAGGAACAGCACATTCAGTACAACCACTTAACCATATCGCTTTAAGCTCTGCAAAGCTTCATCACTCCCTCAGACTCGGATCACAGATAAATTGGAACCCAGCATTTCACAAGAGATAGATACTAAATATTGGGGTAATTACCTGAAAGGACAGTGAAGATGGCAGCAAAGGCATTCAGTTTCAAGCCATCGATCACATTTGTGTAGTGACAGATCTCTACACACATGAGGCTGAGACCCACAATCAGCAAAAGGATGTAAAGAATCTCTGCTACAATAGACAGCCAAAGGACACCTAGAAGGAAAGATAAATTAAACAAATAAATTGAGTATTATCTGAATAACAGCTATGTTTAATTGTGTATGATTTAAGATTCTAACCAAAGCAGAATAACCATCTAGGTGTTAAGTTTGATTTTTATTTTTCAATCACAGAAATTGTTAATTGGGACTGACCTTACTTTCAAGGGCCCCTCTATTACTGACTACCTAGAGTTACACCCTAATTGTTGGCTACTTAGAAGATATGATGGTCCAAATATACCACAGCATGGGTTTGCAAATAAAATTTTAGCACTTAGTGAAAAATACATGTGTGCACTCCAATTATAATACATTATTGTGATCTGGACCCAGAAATGGACACAAGCTATAATGTTTATAAAAGGTGACTGTTTTGGAATGCTACCTACTCCTTGCAATTTTTAAAACAATAATTATAGCACTTTTAGTGAGCTTGTCAAAAGGAGACATGGAGATGCAGTCCCTGAACTAAATTAGAGCTGATCTGTTGCTTATTATTGTTTATTTGGATTAGCAGGTTACATATAAATAATCAGTCATAGAACTCAAACAGTGTGGAGGGAAGGCCATTTGGCCGTTCAATCCACACCAACCCTCCAAAAAGCATCCCACCCAGACCCACCCCCTTACCCTATTCCTGTAACCCTGCATTTCCCATGACCAATCCACCTAACCTGTACATCTTTGGACTGTGGGAGGAAACTGGCACATCTGGAGGAAACCTATGCAGACAGAAGAAGCATATGCAGACTCTACACAGACAGTTGCCAGAGGCTAGAATTGAATGCATGACCCTAACACTGTCAGGCAGTAATGCTAACCACTGACCCACCTCTCCACCCCAATTTTATCACTTTTCCTTTCACTTGGAAAGTAAGTGATTATTGTCAGAGAGAGTATTACCAGCTCCATTGTGTAATCAGGCTGCAGTCCACTTGCTCCAGTGACACAGTGAGATTTTCAAGCATTTACGTGCACTTGTACACAATGCCAGTTCACCTGCCAATAAGTACTAAACAATCAACTTAATGTGCATATCAGTTTCTGTTAAATCCTGAGCTAAAGGCTGGAGGGGAACAAGGTAACTTTCATTATAGATAGACTAACATGAGGTTCTGAGCTTTGTAAGTCAAGCATATCTAGATTCCACACTTTGAACTGTGTTTAGAGGAAATGCATTGACTAAGGAAAATAGGACGAGATAGAATGACATATTCATGCTCAGTTCAAGTTTGCAGCTTTAGTCCAAATAGAGATTTGGCTTTAAGCTCATGGTGAAGTTGATGGTAGAAATGCCATTCAATGTCTTGGCACTAGATCAGCCACCCACTCTCTCTCGCTCCTAGAATGAACTAAGATGTTAGTTTGAGTTAAAATCACTTCAGTGGATCCCAATCAGCTTTGAACAATGTGATCACACTGCAAACACTTAAGGAATGAGTAAGACAGTGAAATTACCTTAGTTTTCATTCAGTTTCAGAATCTGATCCAGGTCAAATGCCATTTACAAATAACACCAAATAACTATTGCTCGCAATCAATCCTAGTTTCAACTATCAGCATTTTAGTATTTTGAGGGTACAGATATCTGAACATTGAATACATTGACATTATCAGAAAACCTGGTTTTAGACAGATTTCCAGAGGTCAGCTGTTTTGAGAAGCTGAATTGACGTTAAAGAATTAGATAATTTAACCCAGAGTGCTTCAGCTTTGATTGTGTTCATTAATTCAGCTTTTCAATGCAATTGTCATCATTCTGCCCCCTCAGTGCTGGATCCTCTGATAATTTTGTCAGAGGCAAATATGACAGAACGATAGAATGCCAGCTTCTATAATAATTTTCGATATCCAAGATTTGCTGATTCATTCTGAATGCTGTATTAACCTGATTGTTCACGGCTAATGTTCAGTCATACATATTCCTTTAATTTTGATTCATAGATTTTCATTCATAAAAGATAAAACATGCTGTTCAGTGTTGGCATGTGAGAATATACTGGTGACTTGGGGCATTCCTGTATATAGCAAAGTGTTTGTGAGAAGCTTCCATGTCATTAAGAAGCTGCCTTGATCAGTCCAGCCAATTGATCCATTTGAGTAGCTGAGGCAATTGAGTACAAGCCAATAGCATCCCAGGTTTGATCACTGCGTACTGAGTTAGTTCATTATCAGCTATGCCACTGACAGAAATGTTATTCAGTGGCCTGGGCAAGGGAACAGAAAAACGGCCAGGGTTCTTGTTCCTTCGGTAATTATCTAGTTTTCTGCTCAAGGTGCAGGTATCTGTATGAAGAAAGTGAGGACTGCAGATGCTGGAGATCAGAGTCAAGACTGTGGTGCTGGAAAAGCACAGTCAGTCACACAGCATCCGAGGAGAATTGATGTTTCAAGCATAATCCCTTCATCAGGAATGATGGAGAGCTCATTCCTGATGAAGAGCTTATGCTGGAAACATCAATTCTCCTGCTCCTCGGATGCTGCCTACCCAGCTGTGCTTTTCCAGCACCACACTCTTTGATGCAGATACCTGTATGTTTAAATAAAGACAAGAAAGAGATGGTCTTTGATGACATGCACCGTGAACTAACCCCAACACTCGCTGTCAAGATAATTCTTTGCTATGATGAGTGTACTCAACAAGTCAGATTCCAGAGTGAGTGTCTTGTTCAACAATAGATATTATTTTTGCAATTTATTTACCCTGCAGTCAAACACTGAATATATTCACAACAGACTGTCAATGTACTTTTAATAAATGAACATCAAAGTTAATTACACTCAAAAGAAAGAAAAAAAAATACAAACTGTTTGGCACTATGTGTAAGAACTATCTGAAATGCTCTGATTACAAGCATTAGAAAGAAGAATTCAGTCTTTTCCATCTCAGGAACAACTTTACAGAGCTCATTCCCCAGTGAGAGGTCATCCTTGTCCCAATTTAAAGCATCCTATTCAATTCACTCATTTGATTTCTGTTTGTTTAGTTAATTCCTCTTTCTGGAACTGACTTGGAGGTGCCCGTGTTGGACTGGGGTTGACAAAGTTAAAAATCACATAACACCAGGTTATAGTTCAACAGGTTTATTTAGAAACACTAGCTTTCAAAGCACTGCTTCTTCATCAGGTGGTTGTGGAGAACAAGATAATAAGACACAGTATTTATAGTCAAATGAATACAGTGTCATGGAGATGTGATGATACATTAAACAATTTTAGGTCAAGTCTTTTTCTTTTAGAATGGGATGTGCTGGTTTCTGTTCTTTGATATGTAAATTCCAGAACTTCTTTTAAGTTACATTCTCAAGAAAGGTCTATCTTTTCTAATAATAGATGCCATCTCAGATCAGACAATGCATTAAAGTGTGAGGTCTGTCTTTGCCCCAGTGTTGAGTTTGACTAGTTCTATTTTTAAAATGGGATTTACAGAGTTTAATATGAATTCATGCAGTTTTTGAGCAAAATAAAATGTAATTCTGCAAAAACAAATTCACCCCATAAACTTATATGTGTGCATGTATAGGAGAGAGAGAGAGTGAGTGTGTGTGTCTGCATGTGGGTGTGAGTGCATGCGATTGAGTGCGTGTGTGTAAATGTGTGCGTGTAGGCTTGGTTAAGAGTGTGTGTGAATGTGATGGGGTATGTGCCTGTGAGAGGGTGCGTGTGTGAGTGTGAGAGTGGGGGTTGTATGTGTTTGAGAGAGGGTCTGTGTTAGTGTGTGTGTGTGCGTGTGTGTGTGTACATGTGTAGTGGGGTTATCTATCGTGTGACTTGAACCCAAGAGTGACACAGTACTCATTTGGCCATAAAGTCTGTGTCTTATGATCTTATTCTCCACAACCACCTGAAGAAGAAGCAACGCTACTAAAGCTAGTGTTTCCAAATAAACCTGTTGGACTATAACCTGGTGTCATGTGATTTTTAACTTTCTGAAAACTATCAACAAACCGTAAACACAGCTCAATTATTTCCTTAAGTGGTTCCTTAAAGTCCTCTTCCATATCCTTCTGTTCTGGAGCCTTTCTCTTCTTAACACTAAGCCACTTAAGACTCATTTTATTCCAGCCTGACTATTTTGGTAATTGCAGTTATTATTGGCCTTTTCGCTCTGAATGATCTGCTTCTGACAGGAACTAACACAGTTTGTTTGTCAGTGGCTCAGTCTTTCAGTCTCTTTATGTTTTGGACACTTTGTTGCTAGGTATTGTCAGTGTTATTTTTAATTTCTACACCTTGTTCCTAATGCACTTAACTTTTCACCTCAATCTCTACTCCAAGGTTGTAAACCCCAAGTAAAAGTTCAATTCTAGCAGCATACTTTGGAAAGGATGTGAGACAGTGCAGTGGGAGTACGCTGGGTTGCACCAGGGCTGAGGGACTTCAGTTACGTGGAGAAACTAAACAAGTGGCTTATTTACCCGACAGCAGAGAAGACTGGTAGAAGATTTAGTACAGGCATTCAATATCATGAACTAAATTGAAAAGTCAAGAAGCAGAAAGAATTGAAAACCATTGACCTTTGAACCAGAGTTAACACGAAAAAATGTTTTCATGATAAGATGCAGTTTTAGGATCAGGAATGTGCTATCTGAAAGGTGATGGAAGCACATTCAATAGTAATGTTTTAAAGTTAATTAGATAAAGGTTAGAACCCTCATAAATCACAGGAACATTAGGAAAGAACAGAAGAATGGAATTAAAAAGTTTGCTTGAGCAAAGAGCCATCATGGGAATGATGGGCCAAATGACCTCCTTCTGCACCATATCATTGTGTGATTCTCAAAGGCCACTGGTGATGGGTTTACCTCAGCAAAAGGCTGATAATAGGCTTCCAGTGATTTTCTGGAAACTGGGAACCACGGCAGATTCTGATCATTCACACTCTCCCAGACCCTTTCCTGGTCTAGCTCGATCAGTGACAGTCAGACCAGTGGCTGACCTGACCTCAAGACACAAGATGCTCTTAAACAGTGAGTCACTGGGAGGAGTTTCAATGTGTTTTTTTTTTCTTAACTGTGACTCTATCCACCTTTGTAATGGAATTCTTGGTTAGTGCAAGTGACTCATGCAGAGGAGACAAAGTGCAGTTGAATCTGTCCAATGTAAAAGTTATACAACATTTAATGTTACACATTCTAGTTCAGCACGCCTACTATCATTAGATATTGATGCATGGGGTTGTAATTGCTGTAAATGACAACCTTCCTGTCACATGATACAATGGAATTCATTAATTTACAAGATAGTGATCAAATAAATGCACCAATAATGTCTGAGAACTTTAGAAACACATACTGCTTAAATATTGGGCTTGCAGACTTGACTGAGCATGATCTAGGATGTAACAATTTTGTGTTCTCTGATAGTGACTCAACTGCTGGTTGCTACTCATCTATATCTTGTATTGTAGCTTTACCAACGTGCACCAACATCTCAACCTCTGTTCAACTGATGAGAGGAGCTTATGGCTCTCTCAGTCATTCATTTCTTGTCACTTTGTAATGTTATGTAAATATGTTTAAATATTGTATATTCACTGAGCCTTGGAATAACCCAGCTTCAGTAACATTAGCAGCTCGGTACAGTCAAATGTGAAGCTGCTAAAGTATACACATGGAAAACAAGTGATAGAGGAATATGGAAAAATTGAGAGAAAGCATTTTGATTAGGAGTAATTGAGAAAATACCTCGTCTCCCAGGGAGAAATGACATTGCAGTTCACACAATCTGTACCAGCTTCACACACATTTGCAGTATGCAGCTGAAATTATGAGAAAAGAGATTAACTATCTTCTACCAACCCCCTCTGTGAAGAACTGACTGGGTTTTAAATTATTAGGTTTTGAACAGGACTGATTATCAGACTCAGCAGGCTCCCTTGAATGAGTGGTCTTGCTCACAGGTGCAAATTACAGTGAGGGGTTTAATTCTCCACGGGAGTGAGTTAAGAACAATGTGGCGAGGGATGATGCAGCAAGTGATCTGTTGAAATAAAGACTGAGAGATCATTTCAACAGAGAGAGTGCTTTGCTTATTATGAGGTCCCCACCTTCTTTACAATAATCCTGAATCGTGCACCACTGTCATAAATAAATGCTTCGAGATGACCTAATTTTTAGTCTTTCTGCAAAACACAATCTCTTTTTCTCAGCTATTGGCCATTTTGAGTTTATTTCAAAGCTATTGTCTGCTATTGCTTTTTAGTCTATTGACAATTGCTCAAACTCAACATATTTTGTGAATCAACAAATCCTAATCGTGGAATAATTAATTCTTGGCTAATTAATTTAACTCAATCAGCTATCAGCAATCTGTAATGAATGGTGTGCAGAAACTTTGTGTCATTGTACAGTAATCAGTGTAAACATTTAGTTCATATTTTGTGTTAAAACAAGTTGTGTTTTGTTTTTCTTTAATTGAATTATGTGGCAATTTGAATGTATTTCTTATTTTCCTCTCTCAGCAAATGTAGTCAATGGCAGAAATGATTAAAATTTGTCTGAATATAAGTCTGAAAGAGTAATGGACTTCAGCCCTGTTCAGGATAATTTGATCATTTCTACCCCTTATAAATGTTATTCACGGTCCACTGATAGCATGTTCATCTCTGAATCCAGCATACATAATCAATGTGACACTCTGCACAATTGGAGGAGGTGTCTTTTGAATGAGGCAACAAACAGAGACCCTTCTGTTTCTCAGCTTTCCATTAAATATGCTGCAGCAGTGTTTAAAGAAGAGTAGGGCAGTTTCCCATCATAAAGTCATTGGGTTGTACAGCATGGAAACAGACCCTTCGGTCCAACTCTATCCAGGCTGACCAGATATCCTAAATTAATCTTGTCCCATTTGCCCAGATTTGGTCCATATCCCTCTAAACCTTTCCTATTCACTTACCCATTCAAATTCCTTTTGAATATTATAATTGTACCAGCCTCCACCACTTCCTTTGGCAGCCCATTCCATACAGGTATCACCTTCTGTGTGAAAAAGTTGCCCCTTAGGTCCCTTTTATATCTTTCCCCTTTCACCTTATACCTATGCCCTCTTGTTTTGGACTCCTCTACCCTGAGAAAAAGACCTTGGCTATTCACCCCATCCATGCCCCTCTGATTTTGTAAACCTCTATAAGATCACCCCTCAACCTCCGATGCTCCAGGGAAGATAGCCCCAACCTCTTCGGCCTATCAATTTATCTCAAACCCCCCCAACTCTGGCAACATCCTTGTAAAGCTTTTCTACACCCTTTCAAGTTTACAACTTCTTTCCAAAAGCAGGGAGACCTGAATTAAATGCAATATTCCAACATAGTTAGTATTTGTAACATTTAAGTATTTGCAAATCCTTAGGCCATAAAATTAAAAATTATGCCTCTCTTTTCTCCTTTTCTTTTAGAAGTCAATTATGCTTACAATTCCACTTTAGTTTTCTCTTAAAATTCGATTAGCTTTATGTAAAAGTAAAAGACAAGATAAACGTAGCTGTAATGACAGGTCTGCAAAATTTTAATAAATAGTAGGCCAGAGAAGGAACTGCTGGTTATTTTGACCCATTGATCATTGTTTCTGAAATTTTACCCACCACTGATGTTAAACTAACTAGCCAATCATTACCAGGGCTGTCCTTCCACAGTTTCTTCTGCAAAGGGACCACAGTTGCTACATCTCAATGCCCCTGTCTCTCGGAAGATTAAGGCAGGTCCTCTTACCTCCATCCTAACCTGTTAAAAGAAAACTGGGGTGGAAGCTATCTCGATCAGGCGACTTACATCTGACTTGCCACCCATTTCCACTCCTGTCTTCCATCAAATGAAGCATTAATCAGAGTGCTATAGGTGTGGGTTTGAAAGGATTTAACAAGTTCTGATTTCAGCCACCTGAATTGTTATTAATGCAACAAGATCTGCACAAGTGACTCAGTGGTACAGCTAGCAAGGTAAATGGAACTGGAGTCATTAATAATGTTGGAGATAGTGTTAAATGCATTTACACTGTTGTCAAATCCTGCAGTGCAATCACTGTTGATGAGTATCTGACATTCAGTCAAAATCAGCAAAGGAGGTTAATGGTGCTCAGCCTGTTGGTGCAGTTTATGTCTTTATAGGGAGAGGACCTTATGGAAGAAGAGGCAGACACATTGACTTTGTCACAAAGTTAGCAGTTGGGTTAGAATTCATGCTTTGTAGAAATATATTTGAATTATGTAGATAAGTGAGATTGTTTATATTTGAAGCAAAATCAAAACATATTTGAGGATAGCATGATGCACAACACCTAAAATGGGAATATTAGTGTATCTCCCTTAAAATTATGTTTTATTTTTGCAAAACAAGCAAGAGTCCTGTGCCATATAGGTTAGATTCTAGTAAGTCATCCAAAAAAAAACGAGTGGTTCAACCAAGCAGCAATCACTTAGCAGCCATTTCAGAGAATCAGAAAAGAAGCTTCCTCTAAAATAGTTATTTCTCAGTTTGCGTACTGAATCTGCTCTATTCACTGTCAACTATAAGTGAGATGAGATGAAGTCCCTTTTTTGTTGAACCTCATGTATTCCATTATTGGAGTGTTCTTCACCTCGCATTCCTCCATCCATTGTACAAATTGCTCGTAGTGTGTTACAGTTGCTCAACATGTCTGTTTTGCTCTGACAACATGCACTTTCACATCGAGACTGGCTCTAATGTAATGAGGGGTACGCCAGTTTCCAAGCGATAGGTTGCGTTAGAGAACTCTCTAGTCCGAGGCGCAAACAGATGTTTCTGTGGACACCAATGAAAAATCAGAATGGTGTGTTGCCCCCCCTGGTGCCAGGATTGAGGATATCTCAGAGAGGGTGCAGAATGTTCTCAAAGGGGAGGGGATCCAGCAGGAGGTCATTGTACAAATTGGAGCTAATGACATAGAGAAGGAAAAGGATGGGATTCTGAAGGGAAAATATGGAAAGTTAGGCAAGAATTGAAAAAGAGGTCCTCGAGGGTAGTAATATCTGGATTCCTCCCGGTGCTACAATTTGTGAGGGTAGGAATAGGAGGATAGAGGAGATGGATGCATGGCTGAGGAGCTGGTGCAGGGGAGAAGAGTTCACACTTTTGGATCATTGGAATCTCTTCTGGGGTAGAAGTGACCTGTACAAGAAGGACGGATTGAACCTGAATTGGATGGGGACTAATTTACTGGCAGGGAGATTTGCTAGAACTGGTTGAGAGGATTTAAGCTAGTAAGGTGCGTGTGTGTTGGAGGGTGGGGGGAGGGGGGTTGCTGGCAGATTGGGACTCAGGGAAATAGTGAGGAAAGAGATCAGTCTGAGACTGGTACAGTTGGGAAAGTGAGTGGGTCAAACAGTCAGGGCAGGCAGGGACAAAGCAGAGAACAAGGTTGGACTGACAAATTTAACTACATTTACTTCAATGCAAGAGGCCTAACAGAGAAGGCAGATGGACTCAGGGCATAGTTCAGAGCATGGGAGTGGGATATCAGAGCAATTACAGAGATGTGGCTCAGGGATGGACAGGACTGGCAGCTTAATGTTCCAGGATACAAATGCTACAGGAAGGATAGAAAAGGAGGCAAGAGAGGAGGGGGAGTGGCATTTTTGATAAGGGATAGCATTATGGCTGTACTTAGGGATGATATTCCTGGGAATGCACACAGTGAAGTTATTTGGTTAGAACTGAGAAATAAGAAAGGGATGATTACCTTATTGGGGTTGTATCATAGATGCCCAATAGTCAGAGAGAAATTGAGAGACAAATTTGTAAGGAGGTCTCAGTTATCTGAAAGAATAATAGGGTGGTTATGGTAGGGGATTTTAACTTTCTAGACATGGACTGGGACTTCCATAGTATTAAGATTTAGATGGAGAGGAATTTGTTAAGTGTGTGCAAGAAAATTTCTGACTCAGTATGTGGATGTACCTACTAGAGAAGATGCAAAACCTGACCTACTCTTGGGAAATAAGGCAGGGTAGGTGTCCATGGGGTAGCACTTTGGGGCCAGCGACCATAATTCTATTAGTTTTGAAATAGTGATGGAAAAGGATAAACCGGATTTAAAAGTTCAAGTTCTAAATTGGAGGAAGGCTAATTTTGACAGTATGAGGCAAGAACTTCAAAAACTGATTGGGCACAGATATTCACAGGTAAAGGGACGGCTGGAAAATGAGAAGTTTTCAGAAATGAGATAACGAGAGTCCAGAGACAGTATATTCCTGTTAGGGTGAAAGGAAAAGCTGGTCGGTATTGTGAATGCTGGATGACTAGAGGAATTGAGGTTTTGGTTAAGAAAAAGAAGGAAGTATATGTCAGGTATAAACAGGATAGATTGAGTGAATCCTGTTTATCGAGTGAAGCAGTAGGAGGAGACTTGAGAGGGAAATCAGGAGGGCAAAAAGGGGACATGAGATAGCTTTGGCAAATAGAGTTAAGGAGAGTCCAAAGGTTTTTTACAAATACATTAATGACAAAAAGGTAACTAGGGAGAGAATAGGGCCCCTCAAAGATCAGCAAGGCAGCCTATGTGTGGAGCCGCAGGAGATGAGCGAGATACTAAACGAGCATTTTGTAACACTGTATTTGGAAAGGTAACGACTGATTAGAGATAGCCAACATGACTTTGTACGTGGGGAATATTGTCTCATGAACTTGATTTCGTTTTTTGAAGAAATAATGAAGAGGATTGATGAGGGCGGAGTGGTGGACATGATCGATATGGACTTCAGTAAGATGTTCGACAAGGTTCCTGATGGGACATTGGTTAGCAAAGTTAGATCTCATGGAATACAGGGAGAACTGACCATTTGGATACAGAACTGGCTTAAAGGTAAAAGAAAGAGGGTGATGGTGGAGGGTTGCTTTTCAGACTGAAGGCCTGTGACCAGTGTTGTGACACAAGGAATGGTGCTTGGTCCATTACTTTTTGTCATTTATATAAATGATTTGGATGTGAACATAGGAGGTATAACTAGTACGCTTGCAGATGACACCAAAATTGGAGATGTAGTGGACAGTGGAGAAGGTTACCTCAGCGTACATTAGGACCTTGATCAGATGGGCCAATGGGCTAAGGAGTGGCAGATGGAATCTAATTTAGATAAATGCGAGGTGCTACATTTTGCAAAAGCAAATCAGAGCAGGAGTTTTACACTTCATGGTAAAGTCCTGGGTAGTGTTGCTGAACAAAGAGACGTTGGAGTGCAGGCTCATAGCTCCTTGAAAGTAGAGTTGCAGGTAGATAGGATAGTGAAGAAGGTGTTTGGCATGCTTTCCGTTGTTGGTCAGAGTATTGAGTACAGGAGTTGGAAGGTCATGCTGCGGCTGGACAGTTTGTTGGTTCAGCCACTTTTAGAATATCGCATGAAATTCTGATCTCCTTCCTATCAGAAGGATGTTGTGAAACTTGAGAGGATTTAGAAAAGATTTACAAAGGTGTTGACAGGGTTGGAGATTTTGTGCAACAGGAAGATTCTGAACAGGCTGGGGCTGTTTTTCCTGGAGTTTCAGCAGCTGAGGGGTGACCTTATAGAGGTTTATAAAATCATGAGTGGCATGGATAGGATAAATAGACAAAGTCTTTTCCCTTGGAAGGGTTGGGGGGCGGGGGGGGGTGGGGGTGTGGGGGAGTCCAGAACTAGAGGACTTAGTTTAGTGTGAGAGGGAAAAGATATAAAATAGACCTAAGGGTCAATGTTTTCATGCAGAGGGTGGTGGAATGAGCTGCCAGAGGAAGAGGCGAAGGCTGGTACAATTACAGCATTTAAAAGGCATCTGGATGGGTATATGAATAGGAGGCGGTTTAGAGGGATATGGGCCAAGTGTTGGCAATTGGGACTAGATTAGGTTAGGATATCTGGTTGGCATGGACAAGATGGACCGAAGGGTCTGTTTCCATGCTGTACAGCTCTCTGACTCTGTGACTCTGTAACTAATTTACATCTGGTGATGCCTGGTCTGGAGGTTAAAAATAGTTGGATTTATGTTGTACCAGGTTTAGTGACTCAACCTGTGTAGAAGATAGACTGACCTCCTTTTGCCAGCTGGATTTTTACCTTAGTAATAGCAATAAACAAGATCCTAACCACCGTCTCTTAATATTCAATGATATTGCTATTGCTGAATTCCCCGCTCTGAATGTCCTAGGGTTTACCATTGACCAGAAACTGAACTCACCCAACCATTTAGATACCATGACTACAAAAACAAGTCAGAGACTAGGAATTTGGTGGCAACTAACTCACTTTCTAACTCCACAAAGCTGTCCACCATCTATAAATCGGAGTGTGATAGAACAGTCTGCATGTCATTGGATGAGTGCAACTCCAACAAAACATGAGAAGCTTAATGCCAATCAGGACAAAGCAGCCCATTTGGTAGGCACCCTTGACCTTCACTCCCTCCATCACAACAACAGCACAATAGCAGCAATCTGTACCATCTAAGATCTGCAGTGCAACAACGTTGAATGCTCCTCTTACAGCACCTTCCAACCCATGACCTCTACCACCTAGAATGACAAGGGAAGCAGATGCATGGAAACACCATGATTTGCAAGTTTTCTTCCAGGCCTGACTTGGAAATACATTGCTTTTCCTTCACTGTTGTTCGTCAAAATGCTGGAAGTCCCTTCCTCATGGCACTATGAGTGTTATAAAGCATGTGGACTGCAGCAGCTCAAGAAGGTGACTCATCAACATCTTCTCAAGGGCAATTAGGAATGGGTAATAAATGCTGGCCCAACCAGTGATCACCACATCTCACAAGAAGCATAAAAACACATGCAGTCCTTAGACTCTTAGCTTGGCTTTCGATGCTCAGGTCTCTCACACATACACTTCTTATTTGTTTGTATCTCTTGTGTAAATATTGCAATTTTGTGACAGTTTTGGAAAAGGGACTTTCCAATAATCTCTTCAAAATCAACACCTCAACTGCAACTTGAGCTATATTTAAAATATTATTATACATATATTATTGTGTTGTTGGATTAGAGTAACTTCAAAAAGTCTGGAAGATTGCTGACTATAAAACACTCTATTTTTATTAGAACATTTATGAGAACAACCACTACACCAGCTGCTTTATCTTAGCCTCTCAGATCATACGAGCGTATATGACTTCCAATAACATTCACAGATTATTACAGTTAACTAGATTGTACTGCAATTACATAACCATAAATGTCCAAAGTATGTACTCAAATATAATCCACAAAATAAAAAGTTTGGACTTGCGTGGAAAGAATGTCAACTTTCCAGGTGTTTGCATTTGTGACAAGGTGTTTGTAACTGAAGGATGATCAATGTTTCAGTGAAAGACTATTTAAATCTTGACTGAACTGCACAAAAAAGAGAGAAAAGGGAAGGCAATGCTTGATTTTACTGCAACACACTTACAGTTGTCAGGGCTGAAGAATTTATAGGTCTGCAAATTTATGGGAAATGAAGAAAAACACAGAAGAGAATAGTTAATTGATAAGAATAGTTTGCATCTATATAGAGCCTAGGATGTGCTAAAATATCCAGACTGTTCGCAGGAGCATTACTGTATGAAATCTGATATAGAGCCAAAAAGATGACATGAAAGAGGAGACCAGGAGTTTGCTCAAGTTAGTAGACTTAAAGGAAGAAAGAGAGAAAGAGAAGCAGGGCTTCAGACCAGAAGGAACTATACTAGCAGAGGTAGGCCATTTGACTCAGTATGTAGGCCTGTCATTCCATCAGACCATGCCTGATCTGATAATCCTCAATCTCACTTTCCTGCCTTTTTCCCATAATTCTTGATTCACCTCCTGATTAAAAATCTGTATAGTTCAGCCTTGAGTATATCCTGTACTTAACTTGACAGTCCTCTGCAGGAAAGAATTTCATATATTCAGCACCTTGAGGAAAGAACTTCCTCCTCATCTCTGACTTAAATGGTGATTCCTTGCTCCAAGTAAATACCGTCTGATGCCAGACTCTCCCACAAGGGGAAGTTACCTCTCTGTATCTGTCCCAACAAGTTCCCTAAGGATCTTGGGTGTTTCAGTAAAGCCACCTAACATTCTCCTAAATTCTAATGAATGGAGTTCCAACCTACTCAAACTTTCATCATAAAACTCTCCCTCCAAACCCAGGATCAACCTAGTGAATGTTCTCTGGACTGCCTCGAAAGCCAGGAGGATACCTTTCCTAAGGTAAGCAGACTAGAACTGTTCACAGCATTCCAGCTGAGGTCTGACCAATGCCCTGTACAGTTTCAGAGAGACCTTCCTATTTTTATACTCCATTCCCTCTAAAATAAATATTCCATTTGCCTTCCCTATTACCTGCCGATCCTTGCTATTTGTGATTCATGCACAAAGACCCCAAAGTCCCTCTGAGCTGTAGCTTTCTTCAGTCTTCCCCCATTCAAATAATATTCAGCTCTTTTATTCTTTTTTCCAAAGTACGTAATCTTACATTTCCCCCCACTTTATAATCCACTTACCCACTTTCTACCTACTCATTGAACTAGTCTATATCCCTCTTTGTATCAACCTCACCACTTGTCTTCCCGCCTATTCTTGTGTCACCTGCAAATCTGGCAAAAGTGCATTCATGTCCAGTATCCAAATCATCAATACTTCTTGTAGAATGTGGCCCCGGCACTGATCCTTGTGGAACTCCACTAGTTACAGGTCACCATCCTGAAAATACCTCCTTTATCCCAACTCGTTGTCTTCTGTTACTTAGCCAATCCTCTATCCATGCGAATATACTGTCTCCAACATCATGGGTCCTTATCTTATTAAGTAGCCTTAGGTGGGTAGCTTATCACATGTCTTTTGGAAATTCAAATACATTAGATCTATTGATTCTCCTTTATCTACCCTGCGTGTTACCCCCGAAATAACCTTAAATTTGTCAGGCATGATCTTCCCTTCATGAACCCATGCTGACTCTGCTAAATTATACTATTTGTTTCTAAACGTTCTGGTATCACGTCTTTTTTAGTAGACTTTTAAGAGTTTCCTAACAGCAGATGGTAAGTTAACAGACCTAAACTTTCCTTTCTTCTTTCCCTCCATTTTTGAATAAGGATATTACACTGTCAGTATTTCAAGTCTCTAAGTGCATTAAGCTACCTTTGTAGCTATACCCTTGAATGCTAGAATGCATTATGTAATACTGTATTATGTTGCAAGGTGTCAGACTTAGGGGCTTATCAACCTTTGGACACATTCCTTTAATGCTCGAATCATAGAATACAATCATAGAATCCCTACAGTATCGAAAAAGGCTAGTCAGCTTATCCAGTCAGCACCAGCCCTTCGAAGATGATGCCACCCTATCCCTATCCCTATAACCCTGCATTTCCCATGGCTAATCCACCTAGCCTATACATCTCTGGATACTATGGGGCAATTTAACCTGGCCAATCCACCAAACTTGCACATCTTTGGATTGTGGGAGGAAACTAAAGTATCTGGAGGAAAACCATGCAGACAACTTGTGAACTCCACAAAGACAATCATCCATGGCCTAAATCAGACCAGAGTCTCTGGTACTGTGAGGCAGCAGTGCTAACCACTGTGCCACCATGCCATCCAATATAGTGCTGTGTTTATTTTCACTGCCTTTAGTCTCTTCATTATTTAGCATGTTTGGAAGACAAAATATCCTCTACCCTGAAGCCTTATGCAATGATTTTGTTCAACTCTCTGCCATTATTATGTCCTAAGCCTCATTCTCCAAGAGTTCAATGTTCATTTTGGCCTCTCTCTTTTGTTGACTTTTAAAACTTTCGTGATCTTCTGATTTACCTCTAATCTTTGTCACATTGTATGTTTTCTTTCTTTCAGCATAGAGAGATTAGAGTGGGGATTTCCACAACCGCCAAATAATAGGGCAAAAGAAGAATTGGATAGATGAACATCAAAAGGTGAACTGCAAGCATTGATGGCAACCAATAAGCCCAATCTGACATGAATCATCAATCATGAATCATGTGACTGGTCTCAATCCACATGGATAAGTCTACTTTGAATTTATACTGCACCATTTGCAAAATTATCAGTATACAAGTGAACAATTAGACTATTAAAGACTGATCTGACATCTGTTAAAATAAATGTATTGCCCGAGGGACTGGTGTTAGTTAGTGTGATTTTCCTAAATCATGACACATAGACAGAATCTATTGCTGATTATAACCTCTCCCAACCACACAGAGGATTATGAGAACTCATGGCCTCAAAGAGCTTCAACAAAGAATCATTGTCTTTCCTGAACACAGCAGAGAAATGCAGTGACTCAGCATCATTGTTGACCTGCCTTTTCATTTTTTTTAAACAAACCCATTTGTTGGTCGACTTTAAGATAAAAGCAGCAGCTCATCATTCCCCACAGTCACTTTTCCCATTAGCAAATTATCCACTTTCAACAAAAACATTCAACAACATCTTTTTAAGTAGAACATTGCCAGCATTTTTCTTAAGGTTTACACTGTATGTTATGGCAGTGTAAACCTAAAGAAATGGTGGAGGATACAATATTTTATTCCTGTCTGAAATGAAATGATTGGAACTCTGAAGTTCTATATTCTCTCCCTCAGCTGAAAACTTAAGGACTATTGAAATCTTTGTAATGCTAGCAAAAATAATGACCAATTTTCACACAATGAGCTTCCACAAATGTTAATTTTGGGATGATAAATTAACTGATGTTGGCCAGGACACCAGGAGAAACTCATTTACTTTTCTGCCATAGCATCTCTTGCATATTGAGAAGGTAGGCCGGGTCTCAGTTGAACTTTCCTAAAGAAGGACACTGCTGTGCTCAACACTGCACTAAAATGTTAGGCTGCAGTGAACACTCAGGTCTCTGTAGTGGATCAGTGTTCCATGACTTTCTGAGAGCATTGAGTATAGGAGTTGGGAGGTCATGTTGCAGCCAAACAGGACATTGGTTAGGCCACTTTTGGAACATTGTGTGCCATTCTGGTCTCCCTTCTACCTGAAGGATGTTTTGAAACTTGAAAGGTTTCAGAAAATGTTTACAAGGATGTTGCCAGAGTTGGAGGGTTTGAGCTATAGGGAGAGGCAGAATAGGCTGGAGCTGTTTTCCCTGCGGTGTTGGAGGCTGAGGGGTGACCTTATAAAGGTTTGTAAAATCATGAGGGGCATGGAGAGGATAAACAGAAAAAGTTTTTTCCCTGGGGTTGGGGAGTCCAGAACGAGAGGGCATAGGTTGAGGGTGAGGGGGAAACATACTAAAGGAGCTAAGGGATAATTTTTTTCATGTAGGGGGTGGTGCAAATATGGAATGAGCTGCCAGGGGAAGTGGTGGAAGCTGGAACAATTACATCATTTAAAAGGCATCTGGATGGATATATGAATAGGAAGGGTTTAGAGGGATATGGGCCAAGTGGGACTAGTTTAATTTAGGATACTTGGTCGGTATGGATGAGTTGGACCAAAGGGTCTGTTTTCATGCTGTACATCTCTATGACTCTAAGTCTCTATAACTGAGATACAGATGTGCTACCACTTCCCCAAGAGTAACCCATTAAGCATTATGCTGCCTAAGTAAAGTCTACAGATACTTACCATCTTCCTGTGCAATGGTAGGGCAATGCATGAAGTGAACAGATTACTGTGTCCATGAAGACAAAAGTAATGCAGCCTTGGGTGGGGGGAGGCAATGGCTTAGTGATAGCATCACTAGAGCCCTGGGTAATGTTTTGGGACCCAGGTTCAAATCTCACCAATGGCAGAAGGTGAAATTTGAATTTAAAAAAAATCTGGAATTAACAGTTGAATGATTATCATAACACTATTGCCGTTTGTCAGAATAAAACCATCTGGTTCACTTCCTTTGGGGATGGACATCTATCATTCCTGCCCAGTTTGGCCTACATGTGAATGCAGACCTACAGCAATATGATTACTCTTAACTTGCCTCTTGGCAAATAGGGATGAGTGATAAATGCTGGCCTGGCCAGCAATGCTCACATCCCGTGAACGAATACAAAACAAAACTTGCAAACACATCAAATGTCTGCAACTTTTCTGAGTCAGGAGCTTTGACAATTGGAAGCACTTTAGGTGTACGGAAAAAAAATAATAATTGAGGGGCTTGAGGAGCCAATTCGTGACTGGAATCCCTGAATCACCTCTGAGTGCCACTCCCAGTGAGCTGTGGATTTGTTTGAAAGCTGGCACTCCTGTCAAAGTCAGGCAGTTATTGTGCCCTTCTCCATTTGCCCTCAAGAAGGTGGCAGTGGACATTCTATTTGAACCCACTGGCACTATTCATTTGGTGAAGGTGCACCCATGGTCAGCTGAGGCAGGAGCTTCCAGGATTTTGACCCAACAAAGACGAAGGGATGGTGATATGTGTCCATGTCGGGGTGGTGTTGGAATTGACAATTTCACCAACACACACCACATGCACCTCAATAGAATCCCGAGAGTTTGGAAGCAGCCCATTGTGCCCATTGAGTCCACACTGACCCTCCAAAGAGCATCCCACCTTCCTAGTCTATTCCTGTAATCCTGCATTTCCCATTGCTTATCCACCCAACCTGCACATCTCTAGACACTATGGGCAATGTAGCATGACCAATCCACCTGACCTGCACATCTTTGGACTGTGGGAGGAAACCAGAGCATGCAAACTTCACACAGTCAATCATCTAAAGGGTGGAATCAAACCTGGGTCCTTGGTGCTGTGAGGCAGCAACACTAACCACTGAACCACCTATGGAAGATGATTGTGCTCTTGTTGCCTGATTGCCCTTGTCCGTCTGACTAATAGAGTCTGCAAGTGTAGGAATACCTTCCTGTAATTTTAAAATCAATGATTGGACACCTCTGAGTCTGGAGAGTATGCAAAGTAATGGGTCACAATTATTAGAAAGCTAATAAGCATGGCAACTGGAAATTGAAAACTGTAACTTCAGGTTAAAAAAAGGTAATTGATTCATTTCAAACTGACCTCGTTCAGCAGGAGGTGTCAGATGAATAAAACTTCTGCATTTTTCCCCTGGAAAACAACAGGAAACAGGGAGCAGTGAACAATAACAGACACCTGAAGCACTGCGCTGTGGAACAGGCTCCTACAGCTAGTAACACATCACCTTACAGGAAGGAGACAACAGCGGGGATGTGTCATGGACAGTAACCTCATCCCAGAGACACTGCTGCATCAAAACAAATATCACTGCGAGCTAAACCCGACACTATTAACAGAAGCAGAAGTTAGGAACAAGCTGGCAGAGGCAATTTCACCAACTCACATCACACGCACCTCAATAACTGTGCAAGCAGCCGGTGTGTGAATGCAGGGAACTTCTCGTTCTCTCAAAAGAAATGTCTTTTCGCCTCAGTTATGTTCCCTTCGCACACCCATCGCCCCCATCCCATGACTAAATCGAGCCAGGATCAGGTCAGGTCGGATTCCCACTCATGTCCCCCCCCCCCTCATTGCTCCTTGGGACAGTGCTCATTCCTAATGACGGGCTCTTGCCGGAAATGTCGATTCTCCTGCTCCTGGGATGCTGCCTGACCTGCTGTGCTTTTCCAGCAACACACTAATCTGCAGGACCCATTTTTGCCTACGTGGGTGAGGTGGCAGCTCTGAATTACCCTGAATGACACGGCCGGAGAGGTAGAGACTGAAGAGGGCAGCATTCCTCTCGTCCATACCGAATACACCCCTTCTCTCTCTCTCTCACACGCATACATAGGCACAGAGACAGAAAAACACACACAGACACTCAGCCTAAAACATAAACATAAACACGCACACACAAACGCACGGAGACACAGAGAAAAACAGACAAACTCGGACACATAAACACACACCCACAGATAAAACCACAGACACAAACACACTCATGGACGTTACATCCACATAGATACAGGCACCATGAGACAAATACACACTCAGACACACACAGGCACAGATACACACAGGGATGCATACTCAAAAATACACGCATAGTCACAGATACACATACACACCCACACAAAGTTGAACACAGACAACAGCCACCCCTTCCAGTGCCTTTTTCTCTGCCTTAGGGCTCGGCTATACCCCTCTGTTTAGGAGGTTGGGGCGATATTGTCAGTCACCTGTGGCTCTCTCCAACACAATGTGATAGGAAAGACCAGCTGCGTTTATTTACCTTGTGGATGGTGTAAGTGCGGGCAAGTCATTCCTGTGTTCACTTATAAAGGGAATTGAAATGTAGAGAGGCGGTGAGTAAAATAGCAAGGGGAAAGAAGAGAGACAACTTTCTAGAGACAGTTCGGGTTCGGAGCTCTGTCTTGTGTGTTCGCTAGTTCGGCAAACCGGGTAAAGTAGCGCTTTCCTGACCGACTCGTAGACCTGTCAGTCTGTATATGTTGGATGCAAACAGTCAGTCTCTGGAATCCGTCTTCACACCAGCAGCCAACTATGGGGGTGTAGGTGGGTGAGGGACATACTTCAGGGGTGACGAGAGAATTTACGCACGGGTACGGTTTCCTGCAGTAGTGTTGGATCAAAAGGTGAACACGTTTCCTTCCATCTCACTGCCCGTCTGCAGAGGGACATGGTCATAGTTTGGGTAAATGGATAGTTTGGAGGGGGCTAGGGAGGCAAATGGATACAGGGATAGAGGGAGAAAAAGAATATTTGCGCATATATAAAGTATCAGACCTTCTCGGGGCCTCAAATGTGTGGAAATATTGTCCTGTATAGGTAGGAAAAGCAGTGGGGGGCTTTTTTGTAATTGTAGAAAATGCCAATATTAGTTTGTTTTTCACGTGCAGAGACGGTACAGAGCTGCTTCGTAATTGTGTATGTGCGCCAACAGATTTTCTGTGTACAAAGTATATATTTTGCAATAACAAATGTACACATGGGTAATAATATACACACATCCACACAATGTATGCACACATACAATGTGTATAGAGACAGTTTATATATATATCGTAGGGACTCATATAATGTATCTACACATTTACCATGTAGGCACACATACATACTGTATATATACATCCAACGTATACATACATAGACAAACTGATTTTCGCTTTTGTTTCTATAATAAAAAGTGTGGAAAGGTTTCCTTACCTTCTCCGCTGATGTTTTCTTCACAAGAGAACCAAATACCAGCATGGAAATAGCAAATCACATACTTATCATCGCCCGCCTCCCAGCTGTACCGGACCACGCTGCTGTCGTTACTCTCCGGGCTGGTGTACTCGATGCAGTTGCTCTGTTTTTCCTTCACGTTAGTTTTGCAAAAAGGTTTCACCACTTTCCTGGTGCCCTCGCACCAGTAGCTGGTGCTGAAGGCGGTGACACAGAAAACCAGCGCTATAAAGTTGAGAGTGAGAGCCAGGGACGCCCTATGTCTTCGGTCGATGCCCATTTTGACAGAGAGAGAGAGAGGGGCGGAGAGAGGTTTGAGTGAGCGAGAGGGCACGGGCATCAATCCGTACCGCGCTCTTTAGGTGCCCCAAATTGGTTTGCTAGTCCTCCTGTGTGCCCGCCTTGAGGTCTGGACGCTGCCAGGTCCATGCTGTCTTGTCTGTGTATGTTTGTGTGTGTGTTAGAGAGAGAGAGAGAGGACAATGGAGCTGACTCACAGATAGGAGGCAGCAATTCTCCCAGAACTCCAGCAATGCTCTCTCTCTCTCTCTCTCTCTCTCCAGCTCACATCTTCTGGAGGGCCGAGCCAACCACGCGTGGTCCATTCATCCCACGGTGAAAGTGAACCCTGCAGAGGCTGGAATCCTGCTCTGTGCAACAGGTCCCCCCCCCCCCCCCCGCCCCCACACTCCATCTGATCGCCTCTGCTCATGAAATCAAATCAGGGAATCACAGATCCTCCAGACAACAGCAGCAACAACAAAATAAAATCCCCCTAACTTTAAGTAATGAAACACATTTACAATGGTCGAGTTTAGCTGGTGAAGATTGTTGTTGAAATTAGCAGGTCTGAATGGATAATGCTACCGGGCCTCATATTTTGGCTCGGCACATATTAAGCTTTGCTTCAATAGAATGGGGCTGGGATCAACTGTGTGCTCAGTGCAATGTTGCATCTGCGGAGAGAGCGTGTACAACCCGGCAGTACGACGAGCTGAAGATTGGACACTGGGTAGTGCTATTCACCAAGAAGGAAGTTTACCTTTCGAGAAAGTAAAGACAAGATTTGGAGAGGAAGGCAAGCTAATGTTTTAGAATCTGGTTGGATGCTGCCCGACCTGCTGTCATCTCCAGCACATTTTGTTCTCAGTTCAGATTTCAGCGACTGCAGTCATTCAAAGACCAGCTCTCCTGCTTTGAAAGTTTCCTGCCAGATGCATCATAAAGGAACTGCCTGGAATAAGCTCAAGCGTGTTTATGATCGCCATATATCTCCCCGCACACTGCTGCACTTCAGTATGCCAGCGCTTGTGCCATTCTCCCTCACTTATCCAGCACTCCCTGAACTCCGAAACCCAGGAGCAAGCCATTCAGTCCATCCGTGCACGGATTCCTGTGTTATTGCACTAGTCACAACCAGCCAACCTGAGAGTGGCCATTGATTTTGCTTCACCGTTATCAATTAGTTTCATTGCTTTTTCATGGGCTCTTCAAATTACTTTCCAGACTGGATGATGCCATCACTTTTTTGCTGAAATGATCTCATCAATTCTTCCTTCGATCATAGAATCCCCACAGTGCATGGAGCAGGCCATTCAGCCCATCGAATCCACACCAACCCTGCAAAGGAAATCCCATCCACCAGACCCTCGACCCTATCCCTACATTTTCCATCTCTAATCCACCTTGCCTGCACATCCCTGGACACCTTGAGGCAATGTAACATGGCCAATCCACCTGACCTGCACATCTTTGGGCTGTGGGAAGAAACCAGAGCATCCAGAGGAAACCCACGCAAACACAGGGAGAATGTGCAGACTCCACACAGACAGCTGCCTGGGGCTGGAATCAAACCCTGGTCCCAAGTACTGTGAGGGAGTAGTGCTAACCACTGAGCTATCCATATTTTTCTGTCTTTTAAACAAATATGATTCCTTTTCACCATTTTATCATGACTATTAATACATACTCTCTCCTTCTGCCTGTGTGCTGATCATTAATCCATGCCAGTCTAGCACCTTCCATGGTGGTCAGCTGGCTCAGCAGCTGTTGAGGGGGACTAATAGCATGGGTTCAATTCCCACACTGGCTGAAGTTATCATGCAGGACTCTGCTTTGCAACCTCACCCCTCACCTGAGGCATGGTGACCTCAGATTAAACCACCACCAGTCACCTCTCACTGTTTAATGAAAGAACAGCCAATAGGATTACAATGACTTCATCTTTATTTCCTATGCACTTTAATTTGGTTTACAAATCTCCTTTATCAAAAGCGTTATGGACATTTGTATGCAACACATTCACTGGCACCCCTTACTGATGCTGCTAGTAACATCCTCAAACACTCCTCACCTGCTTTGACAAACGTGATTTCCCTCACATACATCCATGGTGACTCTGTCCGACCAGAAAATTAATTCCTAATTATCCAGTAATCTCATAATTTATAGTTCATTCTAGTATTTTCCCCGCAATGACTAACAGGTCTGTAGTGTAACAGGTCTGTAGTGTCCTGTAGTATCACTTTCCCACCTTCCTTAAACAGAGGGTCGAAAGTATTTGTCTCATGTCCACCCGAAAGTAATGAGTTCTCCATTCTATATATGCCCTGTGTACCATCCTCACTTCCAAGACTGGGCCATGGATTCGCAATGGATTGTTTCACACCTATGGTCAAATTACAATAGCGACTTGTCATTGCCTACTGCAGGATGGCTGATTAGGACACAGACCCACTCTTACACCTTTTAACAGGCAGATTGGTGAGATTTAAGGACTGATAAACAACCCATTTTCTCATGTTGCAAACACTCAGTCTTTGGCCAACCACTTCTAGCCTGGAGCATCTCTCCCACAGGTAGAGGAATGGTACCATTGCACCTCCTCCATTTAACTGCTAGTCAAAGGAATTCCTCCTGGATTCCTTATTGGATTCATTAGTGACATTGGGATAAGGATTGGCTGAAAGGATTAGGTTGGTCAGGCTGGGCTGCCAAGTGTAGTTGTGGACGTGTCTTGGCTGGATTAGGAACAAGCCTCGAGGGTCGTGACAACTAAGGATATGCACTGCGTCCTTCCAACTGCACTTCAACTGCAATTCCTGTCAGCTATCGAGCAGGCAAGGCTCTTCAACTGGTGATGAACAGCTGAGACAAGCAAAATTGGAGCTCCCTAGAAGGTATAAGAGTTAGATAGTAAGATGAAGCAGTAAAAGGGTGCTTGTGGTAAATGTCAGGATTCATAATGCATGTGAGAAACAAACTGAATAGGGAATGCTCAGCGTGGAAGTGGAAAAGGAAATTAGAGTGACAAGGAGAGGAGATAAGAACAGACTGACAGCTAACATTAAACAGAATTCCTAACTTGTCTATGAGCATAGAAATAGTAAAGGAGAAGCAAGATGGAAATGAGAGCTGATTAGGGAACAATGGGAACTACAAATCAAGGAAGATGCATTGGCTGAAATATTAAATCAGTCGTTTGTTGCACCTTCTTCTTGGGAGATGACAAAGTCATATTGAAAGAGTAGGTGGTCCAGCCAACTGATGATAAGCAGGAGGTATTAGAAAGATTGGTTGATCTAGAGATTGATAAATTACCAGAACTTGATGGAATGCACTTGAGAATGTTGAATGAGGTATGGGAAAAAACTGCAGAAGCACTGGTCAAAATCATTTGATCATTTTTGAGTTCAAGGTCAGTGCCAGAGCACGGGAGAGTTGCAAATTGTACACATTTGTTCAAAAAAATATGTAAGAGTAAACTCAGCAACTACATGCCAGTCACTTTGTAAACCTTGTTAAAAATTATCCTGCCTAAACACATTTTCACCTGTTTACTGAAATAATAAAGAAAGTGCATACGGGTAATGTGGTTGATGTGGTGTACATCGACTACCAAAAAGGCACTTGATATAGTAACACATGTCAGACTTGACCGCAATTTTGAAAGAATAGAAAGAACTGTAATAACATGGGTTCCTGGGTAACAGAAAAGATTTAAGACTGTGGGAACTATTTTGCAGGATTAGCTTTGAAAATCAAATTTAATGCTGACATATCCAGTTTAAGCCTGAACTTCCCAACTTCAGAGAGTGTGCATGAACAGTACCTCCAGGCTTCTCTGTCCCAGCAGCTGCTTTAGAATTGCACTTTTACTTTTATATTGGCTCCCCTCATTAGTCCTACCAAAGTACATCACCTCATGTCTCTGCATTCAATGTCCTCTGCCACCAGTTTATCAATTTCATCAGCTTATGTCCTTTCTACAGATCACAAAACTTTCATAAAGCCCTGTACACAATACACAAATACACAGCAAAGACATGCACAACCTGTAAATTTGTGAAATTGGGCACTCTGTGCCAAATCTAGGTCATTAATATCGGTGAGAAAAGGCAGCAGTCCTCATATTGATCTGTGTCAGAGATGCCTGCTCTGAATATTCTTCGCCCTCATCATTGATGGGGGTGCTCTCCTTTTCATTTCATTTCCTCTTATTTTCCTCAAGAAGTGATTGATAATATCAAAGTAGATCTCCTGCACTTAGATCTTGTCAGAATAACCTATCCAGTGATTGGATCCCTTGTGGAGCCTTGAAGAAGATTCCCTCCAAGAAGACAAGGATACACCGAGTTTAAAGATACACCGTGGTTGTGATTTGTAGCAATTTTGAAATATCATCTGCATCCAACATAAAGAGTGAGCAGGTCCATCGCACCTTCACAACGCAATCCATATAAACGGTTGGTCCATTGTTCATCACAGAGAATGGTTAAGAAGGTGTTTGACACACTTGCCTTCATTGCTCAGAGCATTGAGTATAGGAATTGGGAAGTCATCGTGCAGCTGTACAGGACATTGGTGAGTCCACTTTTGCAACACTGTATAGTTTTGGTCATCCTGCTATAGGAAGAGTATTATGAAATTGGAGAAGGTGCAGAAAAGACCAACAAGGATGTTACTTGGACTGGAGGGTTTGAGTTATAAAGAGAGTTATAACTGGAGCTGGGAGGTTGATCGCTGATTTATTGAGAATTATAAGATCATAAGAGATATAGATAAGGTGAATTCCAAAGGTCTTTACGCTAGGACAGGGAAGTTCAAAACTGGAGGGTATGTTATTACGGAGAAAAATTTAAAAGAGACTCGGGGGAGGCAACCTTTTCACACAGAGGGTGACTTGTGTGTGAAATGAACTGCCAGAGGAAGTGGTAGATGCAGGCACAGTTACAACATTTAAAGACTTTTGGACAGGTACATAAATAGGAAAGGTTTAGAGAGATCTGGACTGAGCTCAGGCAAATGGGACTAGTTTAGTTTAGGAAATCTGGTTGGCATGGACTGGTTAGACCGAAGGGCCTGCTTCCATCCTGAATGACACAATGACTATGAGCGTGTGATCCCTTGCATCCAGTTACCAGGCATTGGTTAAATAAAAGATCCATTTGTGGTGTTAGAAATTGAGGTGAGTATCAGTTACTGTGACTGAAAAGGGATTGACTGATAAGTGGAGTATATGCAAAAAGATGATCCTTGGGACTGGAATAAATCTGGCAGTATCATGCACTGAGTTGACTTAAATATTGACCATGATTTTTGGTCATTGAGATTGGTATTATACACGAGATGATGATGATGCGAATAATTTTGAATTTGGCCAAGAGTGCATAATTCTGCAGCCTGAGAGAGTGTCTGAATGATTTGAGCAGACTGACTCTCTGAAGAAAGCTGTTCAGGTTTTCAGCCCATTCTTGCTTTCAGCGTGAGAATGAAAATGGATTTGGAAGAGTTACTGGGAGGCATACATCTCTCAGTCTTGCTCAGGGGCTCTAAACCAACCTTATGATTACTTCAGATAACACAATGATTTCAAATCTCAGAGATGGAACTAAAAGACAGAAAAAAGCACATGCAATTGATTCATCCTCCAGTTATCCCAAAGCTCTTCAAATAGGCAATGATTTGATTTTAAAGTGTGAAGACAGCGAACAGAATAGAAGAATGTTATTTCACTGAAAGAAATAAAAGGCAGCTATGAGAAGAAACTTAGTCGGATAAATCACCTAGTCAATAATTGCACTCGTTATCCTGACAGCACCAACAACTGCCTGCATTCGTATAATACCTTTTTCAAAAGTTCATCACGATACTTCTCAGATGGATATGAGAAAAGATACCGAGCTGAGTGGGGTAAGTTCAAAGAAGTAACTGATGTTTTGGGAATGTATTAAGAGGAGGAAAGAGAATTTGGGAGATAGAATGTGTGAGGAACTGCCCCTCCAATCACAGATTCTACCCATTCATCCTTCCAGGCCCCTTTTATCCAACTCTAAGATCAAACTAACCTACATACCCTTCCTTTTACTATCATCCATGTGCCTATCCAAAAGTCACTTAATTATCCCTAATCTGAGTCTACTTTCACTGCTGGCAGTGCATTCCACGCACCCACCACTCTCTGTGTAGGTTTACATTTTGCTCAATCTATCCAGAGCTGGCAGTGCTCACAACAAGAGAGGAGGCTTTACTTCTTTTGGACTTGGAGTGGAACCATCATGGTCACTCTGACTCTTGGCCTATTTTCTCTCCCTCTGGGATAACACAAGGCGGACTTCCCATGTTCAACTGTGATCCCCTACTGTATCTGAACTGACTTCTCAGTTCTGCTTCTTGAGTCCCAAGCAAGGGGATTCATGGTGGAAAAATAGCAACACTTTTGCAAGGGAGTCAAGCATTGCACGCTTGATATTACATGTCAACAGTAACTCGAAACCCCCACAAAACTTTCAGTTCTGTTGTTGCTCACCTTGTTAAATCACCAGAAGACTCAAGTAGAAGTTATGATTGTTTAATTATGCATACATAAAGAGTATCCGTTTCAACACTCTAAGACTAAATTCTAACAAAAAAACCACAAATTCTCATTTCCCATTCACCTTAGATTACATACTCAAATTCTAATCTGACCATTTACAACTGTCTGTTGGTCAGTTGCTTCCCACAGTACATACGTCAGGCACAGTCCCTTCCCACCCAGGACCTCCTTTATCCTGCTGACCTTCAACTCCATATTAAGTCAAGGCTCCTGATTATTAGCATCTTTAGCAATTGAAAATCTGACTTGCGCTTGCCCAGGGAGGAGCAGAATGCCTCCAAGCAGTCATTGATCTACTGTGACACTTTGTAATTTTTTAAGTCACTTGAGATCATGCCCTTTAAGTTAAATTAAAGTTGTCTAAAATACCTCTCTTCTTTCACACAGACATAGATTTTATTTCCTGTGAAATGTGAGTCTACTATGAGTCATATAACTACAGGACATCCTTATTCTTCATCTCAATGCAATACCTGATGCTTTATAAGCATCCAAGTGATCTGAAATTTTAAAACCATGAAGTACTTTTTCAACACTTCATAAAACTTAATTTCAAATACTTCTCGAGAAATTTAACTTATATTGAATTTTCACACTGTGGAACATTTTTAATTTAACTAACACCAGGCAGATCATCACTTCATGATACCTATGTTAGAAATGATTTAACATCCAGAAGAGAAGCATAGAAAATTCTGGAACAATGCTGGGTAGGGGGTTACCTTACAGTATGATGTCTGACTTCCATATTAAATTATTAAGTCACAATCAGCTATCAGTTTTGAGGAAAAATGAGACAAAATATCACAAATGATGAGAGATTTATAGAAGATATACTTTTAACAATAATTACTGTCATGTGAGTATTTCTCCCTACACAATTCCTATGGGGAATTTCAAAGCACATTAACCTATATTAAAAGGCAAGGAAGGGAATGTGATGGAGGCTAAAGAGCTGGGTGAGCTGCCGAAGTCTTCTGAGACATTACTGAAGATGAACACCTTCATCATGATAGAGCACTGCAGCATTGGGTTCAACTAATAAGACAGGACTTAAACAATATCCAATTCCAACCAATGTTGAATTGGGTGAAGTCATCATTTCCTGTTGATGTTGGAATGGCAAACAGAAGCAAGTACAATTTATCTGTTTACTGTTCCTCCACTTTTGTTTTTGCTCAAGAGAGGTTAACATTATTTATTGAGAACGTTTCAAGATTGAACAATTACAAGATGCTGTGCTACATAGGCTGTAGAGAAAGAGAGGGTATTAAGATGGTATGGTGTTCAAGATGGGTAGCCTCCGTAGCTTCATCGGTGTGACTGCAGTTACTATGACAGTGTCAAGTGATTGCCATGGGATCTTTTATATCTTCCTGACAGTGCAGATTAGACCTTTCTTAAACCTTTCAGCCAGAGAATGATATCTCTGGCATTGCAGCACTCTCTTAGCAATGCACTCATCATGTCAGCTTAGGCTATTGGATGAAGTCTTTGAAGTGGGGCATGATCCCACAATCTTTGACTCAAAAAGGGTAAGCATGCTATAACTGCAGCTTTCAATATTTGAAATAAAGCAATTAATGCCTCGGTTCAAGCTAATGAGCAAGGAAATTAACTCAGGCCTGATACTGCCTGAAGGTTGTGACCTTTGTGAGATATGGAAGGAAATCATAAACTGGATGCATTCAACCAAGCAGTTGTGTTGTCACTTTTTCCTATCCATAACAGTCTCTTCAAAAACACACTCTCTAATGGAATATAATTGAAATTTTGCAAGTAAACATTTTGTAATATATCCTGAGGCATTCAAAACAAATGGTGTGTAAATGATTGTCTCTAGGGACATTGTGAACTATGTTCAAGCATAAAACTGAACAAAAAAGTGCATTAGTGTGCTCAATAAATCACACCTACTTGAACAAGTGAAAGTGGCCATAAATATCTAAACTAATCTGGTCTCTCTTCGGCTAAAATTGAGGTTTTATGATGAACAGCCAGAGGGCATCTATTATCATTTTAACTCATCTACTTTTCATCTGTATTTTGAAATTGCATGATGAAGCAATGTTAATGTAATACCAATTCTGTAATGCAGCTCCACCAGGACAAATGAGATACCTCATGTTAACACCAGCTTTAGCAGCACAGGCATAGGGCCACTATTTACTGATTAAATCACTCTGGGATGGAGAAAAAAAAAATCAGAGTTGCAAATTGTAAAGTGCACAATTCCACCACCCATGCATACCACCCAAGCAGAATATGTCAGGTTCCATATTAAGAACAAATCAGTTAGGTTTCTTTATTCAACACAAACAAAAATATATTAGTATAATTGAGAAACAGTTTAATGATGGAATTATACATATCTACTTTTCAGGTCTTATGGTACAGTGTAGGTGTGTTCCTGCTTCAAGTTCCAGCTGCTTGAAATTGCCCTTTGCATCAACAGAGCAAACTAAACAAGAATAAATTTTAAGCTAAAGCAAAAACAGAAATTACTGGAAAAACTCAGCAGCTCAGAACTCAGCAGAAAGTCTGAAGAAGGGTCACCGGACCCAAAATATTAACTGTGCTTTCTCTCCACAGATGCTGCCAGAGCTGGTGAGTTTTTCCAGCAATTTCTGTTCTTTTGTTTCTGATTTCCAGTATCTGCAGTTCTTTCAGGTTTTTTTTTGAGTAATTTTAATCTCCCTTTTGTTTTAATCTTGTAACACCCACAGAGATTTACAAAAAGCTTGAAGTTCCAAGATTTTGACAGAGGGTGTTATGACAGAGGTTAGAGTGTTGCACAGTCTCCTTTTCCACTCCTACACTGGTCACAACATATTTTAAATTTAACCAGGTTGGTAAATTATGGCCTATTACATGGGTGTCAGAATATGTCAGGTTCCATATTAAGAACAAATCAGCTAGGTTTCTTTATTCAACACAAATAAATGGTTTCTTACTAAAAACAAACAAAAATATATTAGTATAATTGAGAAACAGTTTAATTATGGAGTTATACATATCTACCCTTGAGGTCTTATGGCACAGTGTAGGTGTGTTCCTGCTTCAAGTTCTAGCTGCTTCAGATGTGTCATAACATGTCTAAAAAAGGGGTGCAAGTATATATAAATAACTAGAATACACACAAAAACAGAAATCTGAGGAGAAACAAAAGAATATTTGCAGAGTGGTAACTTTATAGTCAAGCTGATGATAAAAGAATAAGTCACAGATTGCCCCAACTGATGTTCTGATTGTGAAGTTATCGTGCAGACTGACAGCTTGCTGGCACGAGGGTTACTTCCTGGAGCAGCTGAATTTGGCTGAATTCCCATTGCTTCAGACAGTGAGGTAGATTCCAATGAATTCTCTCCAAGAATCCTCTGCAAGTGGTAAAGAATATGTCTGGTGGACTTGCAGCTCGCATACTTTGCTAACAGGCATTGCAAGGAAAGAGGGAGAAAGAGAGTAATTGGTTATTGCTTCTCAGGCAGGTATTGACCTCTTTCTCTGAATAATCTCACTCACAAACTGGACAATGTAACCTCTCAATGAATGTTCTCTAGATTAAGTGGCTCCATTGAGTCCCTTGTAGGTGCAACATTTTTTCCCTTAGAAATGTGTTCTCATTTAAAGATCAAGATGTATTTGTATTGGTCCACCTAGTCTTTTAAAAAGTAATATTTGGAATCATGTCTCTTCAAATCAAAGGGCAGAAAAGGCAATTTGAATGCTGTGAAAGTGGAGCAATGTGAACTTGGGACATTTATGTCAGTATTCTGCTGCTCTGTATTGGCACTGACAGATTCTTATCCATAGCAGAATGAGAAGTGAGGAGATGGGGTGTCAAGATCTTCTGCCATTTTACATTTGTGTTTGTTTTCCTATGGGATACCAGGCTTTTTTGTCGAGTTCATCTTGAACACTCAGGCATTTGCCAACCCCTTCGATAAATTTTAGTTAGTCCAACACAGTTTCATTCCTCAAGCAGCAATCAACCAACAGAACGGTAACAGACCAAGGAGTGGCTATGGCCAACCATGACATAAGACCATAAGGCATAGGAGCAGAAATTAGGCCATTCAGCCCATCGAGTTGGCACCACCATTCAGTCGTGGTTGATAAGTTTCTCGACCCCATTCTCCTGCTTTCTCCCCATAACTCTTGATCCCCTTGATATTCAAGAACCTATTTATCTCAGTCTTAAGTATATTTAATATCCTGCTCTTCACAGTCTCCACAGAATCTGAGATACTGTAGCCATGAATTTCATGCATTCACCACTGAAGAAGATTCTGGCTGAAGAAGTTTCTCCTTATCTCTGTTTGAAAAGGCCTTCCCTTTACTCTAATGCTGTGCCCTTGGGTCCTAGTCTCTTCTACCAATGGAAATATCTTCCCAGCATCGAATCTGTCAAGGCCATTCAGTATTCTGTATGGTTCAGTTCGATTCCCCCTCATCTTTTTGAACTCAATCGAGTATAAACTCAGAGTCCTCAAACGTTCCTTACATGTTGAGCTTTTCATTCCTGCGACCATTCTCGTCATCCTCCTCTGAACACACTCCAGGGCCAGTACATCCTTCCTAAGATATGGGGCCCAAAACTGCACACAATATTCCAAATGTGGTCTGGCCAGACCCTCTGGCCAGAGCTTTAGAAGTATATACCTGTTCTTATACTCAAGTCCTCTGCTACATTTCTGGCCAAATTGGTCTCTACCTCCTTGAAGGGAGAAGGAAGGCTATACACTGTAATTCCTTTGCCGTGTAGAATAGGTATTTTTGGTCAAACTTTGGGGCATATCAGGGGGTGATGCCTACTTATACGAGGATGCCACCACTCCCCTCACATTTCCCTGGCGAAAATACACCGCCCAGTCTTCCCTGTAAATATTTGAGGCCCAGTATATATTATCTCAGATGGCAGCATGGAGTGAAGAAAACAAATAATCATCAAGAAATGTTACCACAGCCCAGATTACAAGTAATATAAACATCTTCAAGTGACAAACATCGGTGATTCAATATACTAAGCATTCATTCCATCACAATTCAAAATCAGTCAGTCCCTAGGCATTCTGTTGCCAAGCCACTTCATATGCTGTTCCATTTTGTTGAGGACCTTGATCAAAGTGTTGGCACCTTAGCAGTGCACATTGTCCATTCTCTCCCTTTCAGACAGCAAGATGTGTTCAGTTACTGTCAAAATATCAGAAAAATACATCACAGCAGGTAGTCACTTCCTTCATTGTATCTGTTTGACTTGGCTAGAGATCTCAAATCAGTCCCATTGATCGGTACTTTCCCTACAACTCTGTGACTTTATTTCCTTCAAGTATTAGTTCAATTGTATTTTCAGTATTACCTTTAAATCTGCTTCCCCTACATTCTGGAGTACAGAAGGTTGTAAAGAGGGTTGTGCACAAGGCAGGCGGGAGCGGGAGATAAAAATCAATAGTCACGTCAGGAGGTTCACTGTGATAGAAGGCCATACACAGTCTGTCTGCCAGAGGAAGTGGCCAATTTGAAAACACTGATGACTGATAAATGTGATTAATAGCAAGTGTGAAAGATTGTCATCAATGCTCTGCAGAATTGCGTGTAATTGGTGTTTTGCACATGGCCTAGGACATTAATGGAACTATTTCCAGAGATCATTCCCACTGCGACTCCTTTGTTAGCTTCACATCCCTCCACCAACCCACCCTCCCCTCCCGGAACTTGCAATTGCTGCTGCACGAGGTGTAAAACCTGCACCCACACCTCCTCCGTCACCTCCACCCAAGGCCCCAAAACATCTTTTCACATTCGGCAGAGATTTTCCTTTGCATCCACCCACCACATTAATTGTGCCGTAGCTCTTGATATGATACCTACATCGGGGAGAAAGGACGCCAAATTGCAGAGCATTTCAAGGAACATTTCTGGGACGCACTTCAACTCTCCCTCCCATTTCCCCAAGGAAATACAAGTCCTGGGCCTCCTTCGCCATCAAATCCAACCCACCCGCCGACTAGAAGAAGAATACCTCATCTTCCGCCTTGGGACCCTCCAACCACATGGAATCAATGCCGATTCCACCAGTTTCCTCATCTCCCCTCCTCTCCACCTTATCTCCAATCCAACCCTCTAACTTGGCACCGCCCTCTTGACCTGTCCTACCTGGCAAACTTCCTTCCCACCAACCCGCTCCAACCTCCCCACCAATCTTTCATAATCGCCCCCCCCACCTGCACTCACCTATCACCTTCCCACCTACCTTCCCCTCAGCCCCATCCCCACACCCCTATTTATCTCTCAGCCTCCTTCCCCTTCCACATTCCTGATGAAGGGCTTATGCCCAAAATGTCAACTCTCCTGCTCCTCAGATGCTACCTAACCTGCTGTGCTTTTCCAACACTACACTTCTGACGCTGACTCTCCAGCATCTGCAATCCTCACTTTCTCCATTTCACTGGCACTAAAGTGACACCTAAGCCTGCAATAAGGTAGGGAGGGTGCATACGATCACAATGGGTTGAGAGAAGAAGAATCTGAAGAGGGGTCACTGGACCGGAAAAATTAACTTGGATTTCTCTCCATAGAAGCTACCAGTCCTGCTGAGTATTTCCAGCAATTTCTGTTTTTGCTTCTGATTGCCAGCATCTGCAGTTCTTTTGGTTTTTTAAAAATAGTAATCTAATGATCAATTGCTCCATCAATTATGTATAACATGAAAGTTGACCGACAGCAGGAAAAAACCCATTACAAGTTATGAAGCAGAAGTTAGAGGAGTCTTGGTTTGCACTTAAACAAAAAACATGATCTGTGTTCCTACAAAACAGCAGCTGTCCATTAACACGATGCATTCCAGCGATTATTTACATTCTGGTCAGGGCTAGGTTGAGCCATTATATCAATCCCTATTCTTGTTTCGCAGTGTACTTGGCATGTACCACCTTAATCTGGCACATTCTCACACTCAATCTCATGCCAGTCTGAGCAGAAAAATCAAGTACAATTTCTGAGTGCCAACACAATCTTTCAGAAGGCAGCAACCCTTCTAATGATGTTGACTGGAGCCCATGCTGTGGCAGTTCTTGTGATGACAACTATGTTCACGGCGTCTAAATTAGTTGCTGTGATCACATTTAAAACTAGCCAGATTGCAATCTGAAGCTACTCCTGTGGCAGATGTTACCTTTACACCTAAGAATTTCAGAGAGATGTGCAAAATGTTAAACAAACAGCAAATTTATTAATATGCTGTCTTGCGAAAAGGAAACTCTAAAAATAATAGTAATTGCAAAGTTCAGCCCAATGACAAGTCAGTCTCTAGTGAATATTATTTCTCTTTTCTCATAAACTCATATATTACAGTGAAACCTTCCTTCTTTATTATGGAATAAATTGCAGTTGTTGCATCATGATATGAACTTTTCCAATCCAACTCATTTCCCCTGAATCACTTGAGCATCTTTACCGACAGTACCAGTCTGACCTAAATTCAGCTGCTAGTTCTACATTGCTCTATAAGCTGAAGATCAAAACAACTCGGCTCATTGAAATCCATCACATTTTAGCATAACAATTTCTATTTAAGGCACAAACTAGCTATTTAAGATGTTTCTCAGATGCCTAATTGCTGTTGACACTATTCAGTTTGTTTTAGCTTGCGCCATTGCAAATACACTCAGTCTTTGTGAAGCTGAAGTTGGTGTCCCAGATGCTCACAGTATGGGATCATCAAATCTTGCAGCACAAATGAAGGCTATTCAGCCCATCATACCTGTACTTGCTCTTTGAAAGATCTCTTCAAGTTGTCCTACTTTTCTCTTTCCTCATTGTCCCGCAATTTAAAGTCACAATTGAATCTGCGTCCACAATTGGTTGAGGCAATACATTTCAGAATGTTATAACTCAATGGGTAAAAGAAATTCAGATTTATTTGCATGTAACCATCTATCTGTGTCCTTCTGCCTGTGTAAGCTGTTTCTCTTTATAAATTCTATCAAAACCTCTTTGTAAAAAAAACCTTCTCAATCTTTTTAACACTGGTCTTAGCTCCAGACACTCCACATAGCTTCAGTTATATTCCTATGATTTAATGAAGACCCTCATCCCTGGCAACATTGGTGAAAATCTCCTCTGCCCCCTATCCAAAGCCTTGACATCTTTCATAAGGACTGATATCCAACGTAGGGCACAATGTTGCAGCTTTACTTTGGGTGACTTCATTCCCAGGGTCATAGCTTTCTAAAAATGTTTCATGAGCTCTGGTCTATATAGGTGACACTGCCTTAAGATTTTGCGTCATTTTAATTTCTTGTGGTCTGTGGGATCTTTCTGTGCATTTAAAAAGATTGATCTGCATTCCTACAAAGCAACAGCTGTTCATGAACGTGATGCATTCCTTGTGATTATTTACAATCTGGCCAGAGCCAGGTAATGCCATTATGTGAATCCCAAATCTTGTTTTGCAGTGTACTTTAAATGTACCATCTTAATCTGACATGTTATTGCACTCAGTTTCATGCTCGGCTGCTGTCTATGTTGCATTTATGGACCAGCTCTATCTTCTTGGAAAAGGGCTCTTTTCTAAGCTGATAATGGTTGTTGCTGGTTTTCCCTTTGCCCAAGTTCATTTTGAAATTTTTCCGTTTCTGTGGCCAGCAGCGAAAAAATCAGAATGGTGTATTGCTTCCCTGGTGCCGGGATCAAGGATGTCTCAGAGAGGGGGCAGAATGTTCTCACGGGGGAGAGGGGCCAGCAAGAGGTCATTGTCCAGACCGGAACCAGCGACATAGGAGGGGAAAGGTTAACATTCTGAAGGGAGATTACAGAGAGTTAGGCAGAAATTTGAAAAGGAGGTCCTCAAGGGTAGTAATATATGGATCACTGCCAGTGCTACGAGTGAGTGAGGGCAGGAATAGGAGGATAGAGCAGATGAATGCATGGCTGAGGAGCTGGTGTATGGGAGAAGGATTTACATTTTTGGATCATTGGAATCTCTTTTGGGGTAGAAGTGACCTGTACAAGAAGGACGGATTGCACCTAAATTGGAAGTGGAGTAATATACTGGCAGGGAGCTGCTCGGAAGGATTTAAACTAGTAAGGTGGGGGGCTGGGACCCAGGGAGATAGTGAGGGAAGAGGTAAATCTGAGACTGGTACAGTTGGGAACAGAAATGAGTCAAACAGTCAGGGCAGGCAGGGACAAGGTAGGACTAATAAATTAAACTGCATTTATTTCAATGCACGGGGCCTAACAGGGAAGGCAGATGAACTTAAGGCATGGTTAGGAACATGGAACTGGGATATCATAGCAATTACGGAAACATGGCTCAGGGATGGGCAGGACTGGCAGCTTAATGTTCCAGGATTCAAATGCTACAGGAAGGATAGAAAGGGAGGCAAGAGAGGAGGGGAAGTGGCATTTTTGATAAGAGATAGCATTACAGCTGTGCTGAGGGAGGATATTCCTGGAAATACATCCAGGGAAGTTATTTGTGTGGAATTGAGAAATAAGAAAGGGATGATCACTTTATTTGGCTTGTATTATATACCCCCTAATAGTCAGAGGGAAATTGAGAAACAAACTTGTAAGGAGATCTCAGCTATCTGTAAGAATAATAGGGTGGTTATGGGATGTGATTTTGATTTTCTAAACATAGACTGGAACTGTCATGGTGTAAAGGGTTTAGATGGAGAGGAATTTGTTAAGTGTGTGCATGACAATTTTCTGATTCAGTATGTGGATGTACCTACTAGAAAAGTTGCAAAACTTAACCTACCCTTGGGAAATAAGGCAAGGCAGGTGACTGAGGTGTCAGTGGGGGAGCACTTTGGGGCCAGTGACCATAATTCTATTTGTTTTAAAATAGTGATGGAAAAGGATAGACCAGATTTAAAAGTTGAAGTTCTAAATCGGAGAAAGGCTAATTAAGCAAGAACTTTCAAAAGCTGGTTGGGGGCAAATGTTCGCAGGTCAAGGGATGGCTGGAAAATGGGATGCCTTTAGAACTGATATAACGAGAGTCCAGAGAAAGTATATTCCTGTCAGGGTGAAAGGGAAGGCTGGTAGGTATAGGGAATGCTGGATGACTAAAGAAATTGAGGGTTTGGTTAAGAAAGAGAAGGAAGCATATGTCAGGTATAGACAGGATAGATCGAGTGAATCCTTAGAGTATAAAGGCAGTAGGAGTATACTTAAGAGGGAAATCAGGAGGGAAACAAAGGGACTTGAGAGAGCTTTAGCAAATAAAATTAAGGAGAATCCAAAAGATTTTTACAAACATTAAGGATAAAAGGGTAACGAGGGAGACAATAGGGCCCCTCAAAGATCAGCAAGGTGGCCTTTGTGGGGAGCTGTAGAAAATGGGTGTGATACTGAATGTGCATTTTGCATCAGTATTTACTATGGAAAAGGACATGGAAGATAGAGAATGTAGGGAAATAGATGGTGACATCTTGAAAAATGTCCATATTACAGGGGAGAAAGTGCTGGCTGTCTTGAAACACATGAAGGTGGATAAATTCCCAGGACCTGATCAGGTGCACCCCAGAACTCTGTGGGCAGCTTGGAAAGTGATTGCTGGGCCTCTTGCTGAGATATTTGTTTCATTGATAGCCAAAGATGAGGTGCCAGAAGACTGGAGGTTGGCTAATATGTTGCCACTGTTTAAGAAAGGTGGTAAGGACAAGCCTGGGAACTATAGACCAGTGAGCCTGACATTGGTAGTGGGCAAGTTGTTGGAGGGAATACTGAGGGACAGGATGTACATGTATTTGGAAGCTCAAGGACTGATTAGGGATAGTCAACATGGCTTTGTGTGTGGGAAATCATGTGTCACAAAATTCATTGAGTTTTTTGAAGAAGTAACAAAGAGGATTAATGAGGGCACAGCAGTAGATGAGGTCTATATGGACTTCAGTAAGGCTTTCCACAGGTTTCCCCATGGGAGACTGGTGAGCAAGGTGAGATCTCATGGAATACAGGAGGAACTAGCCATTTGGATACAGAACTGGCTTGAAGGTAGAAGACAGAGGGTGGTGGTGGAAGGTTGTTTTTCAGACTGGAGGCCTGTGTCCAGTGGAGTGCCACAAGGATCGGTGCTGGGATGACTACTTTTCGTCATCTATATAAATGATTTGGATGTGAGCATAAGAGGTACAGTTAGTAAGTTTGCAGATGACACCAAAATTAGTGGTGTAGTAGACAGCGAAGAAGGTTACCTCAGATTACAACAGGATCTTGATCAGATGGGCCAATGTGCTCAGAAGTTGCAGATGGAGTTTAGTTCAGATAAATGCGAGATGTTGCATTTTGGAAAAGCAAATCTTAGCAGGTCTTAATGGTAAGGTCCTCGGGAGTGTTGCTGAACAAAGAGACCTTGGAGTGCAGGTTTATAGCTCCTTGAAAGTGGAGTCACAGATAGATAGGATAGTGAAGAAGGCATTTGTTATGCCTTCCTTTATTGGTCAGAGTATTGAGTACAGAAGTTGGGAGGTCATATTGCAGCTGTACAGGACATTGGTCAGGCCACTGTTGGAATATTGCGTGCAATTCTGGTCTCCTTCCTATCGGAAAGATGTGGTGAAACTTGAAAGGGTTCAGAAAAGGTTTATAAGGATGTTGCCAGGGTTGGAGGACTTGAGTTATAGGGAGAGACTGAACAGGCTGGGGCTGTTTTCCCTGGAGCGTCGGAGACTGAGGGGTGATCATATAGAGGTTTACAAAATTATGAGGGGCATGGATAGGGTAAATAGGCAAAGTCTTTTCCCTGGGGTGGGGGAGTCCAGAACTAGAGGGCATAGGTTTAGGGTGAGAGGGGAAAGATATAAAAGAGACCTAAGGGCAGTATGTATGTGGAATGAGCTGCCAGAGGGAGTGGTGGAGGCTGGTACAATTGCAACATTTAAAAGGCGTTTGGATGGGTACATAAATAAGAAGGGTTTGGAAGGATGTGGGCCGGGTGCTGGCAGGTGAGACTAAATTGGGTTGGGATATCTGGTCGGCATGGATGGGTTGGACCGAAGGGACTGTTTCCATGCTGTACATCTCTATGGCTCTATGTTGGATAATTGCAAAGGCTTCTGATTCCCTATGTCTGCCTGACACACAGTCATACTGTCCTGTGCTGAACATTAACTATCCCCCCTTGACAATCAAGGATATGGCCCTCATTGAATGTCTTACCATTAATATCCTGGGTTTACTAGGTGGAAGTGGGAACTGCAGATGCTGGAGATTAGAGTCAAGATTAAAGTGGTGCTGGAAAAGCACAGCAGGTCAGGCAACATCTGAGGAGCAGGAAAATCGATGTTTCAGTCAAAAGCCGATGAAGGGCTTTTTCCCGAAGCGTCAATTTTCCTGCTCCCTTCCTGGTGAAGGACTTTTGCCCGAATCATCAATTTTCCTGCTCCTCAGATGTTGCCTGACCTGCTGTGCTTTTCCAGCACCACTCTAACCTTGTTCCTGGGGTTGCTATTAACCAGAAACAAGAGCAAATTAGAAGCCAGGTACAGAGGAATCTCAAATATCCGGCATTCGATTATCAGAATTTCAGATTATCCAAACCAGATCGCAAGGTCCTGATGCTTGGCTAACCTGTGTTATCCGGCATTCAATTCTCCAAACATTTGATTCTCCAAACATTTGATTCTCCAAACATTTGATTATCCAAACAAAATGCTCCTTGCCCATGCCAATTGGACAATCAAGATTCCTCTGTACTTTGTGGTCTATAACCAATCTTCTGACACTTCAAACCCTCCTCACCACATGCAAAGTACAAGTCAGGATTGTGATGGAATACTCTCCACTTGCCAGGATGTGTGCAGCTCCAATCACGCTCAACAACATCCAGAGCAAAGCAACCCATTTGATCAGTATCCCATCCATCATCTTGAAGCATTCATTGTCTTCCGCCAGTCGCACACCATAACGGCAGTGTATATCAGTCCAGTCTAGTTATCGATAACATTAACTTTACCTGCAGTTTGCCCTCCAAGGAGAAATAGGCTCCAGGCTGAACTAAACTTTCTTGAAGTCTAAAATTCTTCAAAACCTGGTTTCTTGATTAAAGCTCATGTTCTCCTGAAAAATGCAGCAACCTCATGTTGTTACACCTCTAACAACTACAATAAAGAATGTTGTCATGAAATCCTGCTTTTAATCCGTTGCATCTGTATTCCAGTAGAAAAGATCCTCACTGGATGTTGACTTCCTGGACTGATAAAGCTAATGTGAATTAATGTCTGTACCTTCAATTTCTCAGTTATTTTTAAATTACAGCTTCTTCCCTTTCTTTTGTGCATGTGTGTGTCTGTCTATGTCCATGAGGATATGTGTTCAAAGAGTTTGAATGCATGAGTGAAGATTTAAGCCCAACGTGTTTGATGCAGGTCATCCTTAAGTTAGATTTCACAAACAGGGGTTTGGGGAAACATCTGCAGCCAATTTCAAAATGGAAAAAAAAAACAAAAGAAAAAAAAAGAGAAAAGCAGTACATATAGAAGAAGGGAAAAACAAAACTGTGCACCTTTCTCCCATGCAAGTAACTGTCATGTTGCACAGCTATAGGAACAATATTATTAAGCTAGAGAGGGTTCAGAAGAGATTTACCAGGATGTTGCTGGGTATGGAAGGTTTGAGTTAGAAAGAAAGGTCAAATAGATTGGGACTTTTTTCACTGGAGCTTAGGAAGTTGAGAGGTGACCATATAGAAGTTACAAAATAATGATAGGTATAGATAGAGCTAATGATAGTTGTCTTTCACCTAGGATGGGAGATGTTAAGACTAGGAGGCAAATTTTCAAGGTGAGAGGAGAGAGATTTTAAAGTTATGAGGGTCAAATTTTATACACAGAAGTTATTCACGTGCAGAACAAACTCGCTGAGGAAGTGGTGGATGTGGGTACAATTACAACCTTTAAAATATAAGTAAAATTTGGATAAGTACACGAGTCGGAAAGGTTTGGAGGGAAATGGGCCAGGAGCAGACAGGTGGGACTAGTTCAGTTAGGGATTATGTTCAGCGTGGACTGGTTGGACCGAAGGGGGTGGTTCCGTGCGGCATGACTCTGATTCTGTAAGTGGGAATTAAAGTAAATCGACAGTAAAATGAGACAAGGTCTAAAGTACATAACAACCTGAATATGGCCCATTCTTCCCATGCTGCTCAGATACAATAGAATCTTAATATTCTCACAGCAGAATTTCAAGACCTTTTCTACACAATGTAGCTGCAAATACTGCAGTGCATCATGAAAATGCTACTTTTTATATTCCCAAACCCATAAACTGTACTAAGCATTGCTGAGGATTTATATAAGCCTGCTTGATTGAGAGGCTCACGAATATTTGGAATGACTAACGAGGTTTATTTCAATGTAATATTTCAGATTCTATAATCACAGGAATCACTGTAGGATTATAATGTATCATCCTCAGCTCCCCACTAAACACACCAAGGGAAACAGAAATGATCAGATCATTCCTCAATCTCCATTAGATCACCAATATTTTGGTCACAGCAAGGGAGATTTAGCATCCTCCATCTTTGATTGTTCTCTCCTGCCAATCTATTCATCCAAAGACCCAATATATTTCATTGAGACACAGAATGTGATATGGAATGAGCTGCCCGGGGGAGTGGTGCAGTCTGGCACAATTGCAACATTTAAAAGGCATCGGGATATCTATTTGAATAGGAAGGGTTTCAAGGGATATGGACCAAATGCTGGCAAATGGGATTAGATTAATTTAGGATATCTGGTGGGCAAGGACCAGTTGGACTGTCGGGTCTGTTTCCATGCTGTACACTCTACAACTCTATGGTACAATCTAAGCAGAAACATTGAAGCTCGAGCGCAAGAATAAAACCAGCGAGGGTTATCTCAGAATCAGACATGAGCAATATCTTCTTTGACATTGGTAACCAGCTATTTACATTTAGTTAATAGTTTTAACATAAAAGGCTGTTCACAGAACAGTTATCAAACAAAATGTAAACACCCAACCACAGAAGGAGTAATCCGGGCATGGTCAAAAGCTTATTCAAGATGTTAAGTTTTATTTTACTTGAATATGGGAGATGGACTTCACTGGCTAGGCAGCACTTATTGCCTGTCCCAACTGTCAGAGGCCAGTTCAGAGTTAACCACAGTGCTGCAGCTTTATAGTCACATGAGGGCCAAGTCAGATAAGGATGGAGATTTATTTTCTTAAAGGACATTAATAAATGAGATGGCCTTAACACGGTCTCCATTAGGTTAGCTTTCAATTGGATTCAAATTTGGTCAATCTGCCATGGTGGCATTTGAACTCATGTCTCAGTCAAAGAGTGTGTGGTGCTGGAAAAGCACAGCAGGTCAGGCAGCATCCAAGCCATCAGGAATGGCTTATGCCCGAAATGACGATTCTCCTGCTCCTCGGATGCTGCCTGACCTGCTGTGCTTTTCCAGCACCACACTCTTTGACTCTGGCTCTCCAGCATCTGCAGTCCTCACTTTCTCCTAACTCATGTCTCAGAATATTATCTTGGAAGTCTAAGTAAGTAGTCCTGTAATATTACCGTTTTACAATCACATCCTCCCAGGAATATAAAGAAGCATAGTAATGTATTATTATTTTGTTTGTTGAAAATCACACAACACCAGGTTATAGTCCAACAGGTTTACTTGGAGGCAGCAGCTTTCAAAGCGCTGCTTCTTCATCAGGTGGTTGTATTTTGTTTGGAAGTGCTATAGAAATGGTTAGCCAGGAATCAACTATACGTGGGACCAATGTTCCAGGGCTCACATTCACAGATGCACTGGAGTGTCACCTTTGTACGTAGTACACCACAGAAGCAAAGGTTGGAAGATCTAATTATAAAGAAGGAATTTTTCAGAAGATACATAAAGGCCGCATGGGAACAGAGAAGTACAAGCTTCATAGCCAGGTCAGGTGGGTACTAGATAAGCATTCAAATAGAAATTGTAAACATGGTGCCTCAAGGAGTGTATGATTTACAGAAAGACAGAACAGAAAGAGAGGGTGATCATGATTGAAGGACCACCCAGACTGTGGTATACTGGTCAGAGCCAATTTATTCACACACCATTAAGAATGATCTTCAATGGAGGTAATGGTTTAGTGATATTATCATTAGACTGTTAATCCAGAAACTCTACCAATGATTGGGAACCCATTCTGCTGTGACAGATCAATAAAAATCTGGAATTAAGAAGCCATTGTATACTGGGATAAAAAGACATCAGGTTCATTAATGTCCTTTAAGAAAGGAAATCTGCCATCCTTACCTTATCTGGCTTACAGACAACTCCAGATCCATAGCACTGTGGTTGACTCTAACTGCCCCTCTGGGCAATTAAGGATGAGCAATAAGTGCTGGCTGAACTAGAGACACCCACATCCTGTGAGTCAATTTTTAAAAAGATCATAATCACAGACTATTACTTACCATTGCCCTTTGTTTCAAATATAAAAAGGCTTCAGAACCATAACAATAAACTCAGGTGTATGAGTGTTTTTTGAATTATAATTACTACATGTGGAAACAGGCCCATTGGCCCAACAAGTCTACACCAACCCATTCCCCGACCCTATTATTTACCCCTAACTAATAACATACTTTATGAGCAATTTAGCATGGCAAATTCACCAACCTGCACATCTTTAGACTGTGGGAGGAAACCCATGTATGCAAACTCCACACAGACAGTCACCCAAGGCTGGAATTGAACCCAGGTCCCTGGCACTGTGAGGCAGCAGTGCTAACCACTGAGCTACCTTGCTAAACAAGGGATTACATGCAAGAATTGCAGCATCCTAGAGCAACCTTGCAATCATGTCACTTGGCAAGGTAACCATGATGTGGATGTTCTGGTTTTAGACTGGAGTGGACAAAATCAGAAATCTCATGACACCAGGTTATAGTCCAATAGGTTTATTTGAAATTACAAGCTTTTGGAGCACCGCTCCTTCATCAGGTGATATGAGCATCACCTGACAAAGAAGCGGCTCTCCGAAAGCTTGTGATTTCAAATAAACCCGTTGGATTATAGCCTGGTGTCGTATGATTTCCGATTTTGGCAATGAAGGATAGGTTACCTGTTTGTGTCCCAAACGTTTTCGATCAGATGCATTGACGTTCTTCTCTGACCACTGCCTCCCGCTGGCCGACTGTCACCTACAGGATGAGCAACGGGCTGATAAGGGAATGTGGAAGCCGAACACCAAGCTGTTGACCCCGGGAAACATTGAGGAGCTCAAGAGGGACTACGCAGGTTGGAGAACTGTGAAGCCCCTGTTTGAGTCTCCAGCGGACTGGTGGGAAACAGTAAAAGGGAACTTCAAGAGGTTCTTCATCCTCAAAGGTGTTCAGGAGGTGAGAGAGAGGCAGGGAAACATGTCCCAGCTGCAGGAAAGTATGCAGAACCTGCTCCTGCTGCAGACGATGGGGGTCAATGTCACGGAGGACCTCAAGGAGGTGAAGGGCCAGCAAGCCTCGCTCTTTGCCTTGGAGGCCTCCAAGATAATCTTCCGGTCCAGGGTCCGCTCGGTGGAGCAGGACGAGACGTGCTCACGTTTCTTCTTCCAGAAAGTGCACAAAGAGAGCTCCGTGCTCAGCAGCCTGAAGGAAGAAGATGGCTCGATAACGTCATCTCAGGCTGATGTCATGAGGATCAGTAAAGCCCTCTATGCCAGCCTGTATGACACGAAGCCAACTGACAGCGCGGCCTCCCAGCCGTTCCTGTCCTCTATCACGGAGGTCCTAGATGACGGAACACGAGAGAGGCTGGACCAGCCGCTATCTCTGGACGAGCTGACCAAGGACCTCGAGTCCTTCGAAAGAATAAAACTCCTGGAAGCAACAGCTTACTGGTCACGCTCTATTCCACTCTGTGGGACTTGATCGGCTAGGGCCTGCTGGAGGTGTATGTCAGTATGCTTCGGGCAGGTACCATGAGTGAATCCATGAGGAAAGGCATCATCACCCTCATCTACAAGTGGAAGGGGGAAGAGGGAGGAAATCAGAAATTGGAGACCAATCTCACTATTAAATGCAGATTACAAAACCTTTGCAAAGGTCATCGCCAACCAGGTCAGGTCTGCTGTGGGATCAGTGATCCACCCTGACCAAACCTGTGCTGTACCGGGCAGAAAGATCGCTGAGAGTCTCCAGGGATACGATCGCCTGAGGGTTGGACACCTGCCTGATCAGCCTGGACCAGGAGAAAGCCTTTGACAGGATATCACACACATATATGAGAGATGTTCTCTCCAAAATGGGCTTTGGGGAGGGAATCTGCAATTGGATCAGACTGCTCTACACTAACAATGTTAGTGCAGTCTCAATCAATGAGTGGAATCAGATAGCTTCCCAGTCAGATCTGGAGTCAGGCAGGGCTGCCTTCTCTCTCCTGCCTTGTTTGTGTGCTGCATAGAGCCATTTGCCGAGCCTGAGAGGGGTGACTATTTCTGGCAGCGGGGGCCTACAGGTTAAGGCCTCCCTGTACATGGATAACATCGCTGTTTTCTGCTCAGATCCGTTGTCCGTGCACAGACAGACTCATGTGCATATGTGACCAGTTTGAATGGGCCTCGGGAGCCAAGATAAACTGAGGCAAGAGCGAGGCCATGCTCTTCTGGAACTGGGCCGACCAATCCTTCATCCCCTTCACCGTCAGGACTGACCACCTGAAGGTGCTGGGTATTTGGTTCGGAAGGGGCTGGGGCGTGCACCAAGTCTTGGGGGAGCGTATCAAGAAAGTGAGGCAGAAACTAGGCAGATGGTCGCTCTCCATCACGGGTAAAAACCTGGTCATCAGGTGTGAGACATTGTCATTGTTGTTAGATGTGGCACAGGTCTGGCCTATTCCCAGAACCTGTGCTGTTGCAGTCACCCAGGCCATCTTCCATCTTGTATGGAGATCAAAGATGGCCAGGGTCCGAAGGGACTCGCTGTACAAAGCTCTGGGCAATGGGGGAAAAAACACACCAAATGCCACCCTCACCTTGATGGCCATCTTTGTGAGTGCCTGCATCAAGCTGTGCGTGGATCCCCAGTACGCAAACACAAAGTGTCACTACGTACTGAGGTTCTACCTGTCCCCAGTGTTGCGAAGGATGGGCCTGGCCTCGCTGCCGCGGAACACTTCAAGTGGTTGGACCGTTCCGTATCACCTGTCCTTTGTGGAGAAATTTATGAAGACAAACACCTTTGACCACAAGTCCATCAGGAAATGGTCAGCACGTAGTGTCCTTGAGACCCTTCGGGAGAAGGAGAGGGCGGATCCTGTCGAGCGGTTCCCTGGGCAAACTGTCAAAGTCATTTGGCAGAATGCCTCATCGCCAGAACTTTCCAACAAGCACCAAGACATGGCTTGGCTGGTGGTGAGAAGGGCTCTGCCTGTGAGATCCTTTATACACGCCTGGACTCTCTGCCGCACCACGCTCTGCCCTCGAAGCGGCTGCGGAGGGGACGAAACTGTCACACACCTCATTCTGGAATGTTCCTACGCAAAGGAAGTCTGGAGAGGAATGCAGTGGTGCTTGTCGAGGTTCGTCCCGAGCAGCACTGTGACATGGGACTCCGTGCTCTACGGTCTGTTCCCCGGTTCACACACCGAGACGAACATCAACTATGCCTGGACGACCATCAATTCAGTGAAGGACGCTCTCTGGGCAGTCCGAAACCTGTTATCTTCCAGCTGAAGGAGCTGACCCCGACTGAGTGTTGCGGACTGGCACATTCCAAGGTCCAAGACCAGGTGTTGAGGGATGTGCTGAAGCTTGGGGCAGCTGCCGCCAAAGCATGGTGGGGAAAGACCACCGTGTAAGGTCTGCCTGCCTAAGAACAGGGGGCCCATGCAGTAAGTGGGCTCCGTTTTCACCTCAGCTAAATATATACATAGCAAACATACAGGCCTATATATCCGAATGATTACTCGATCGCTGTATGCAAAGAAATGGAATGTTTATGTATGTATGGCATGACCAATTGTACAGATCATCAAAACATTTTATGAATAAAGTGTATTTTTGAAATAAGAAAAAGTTGATGAGCAAGATATTAGTGCATAGATAGGAATGTGCTGATTCCACACTGAACAATGCTGATAATGGACAGAATACAGGATAAGGGAGACAGGTTCAAATCAATAATAAATGCTTCTGGGACTGACAGCAAATGTTTTTTATCCTCACAAAAAGTGATGTACAAATCAAACTCCAGATATAGTAATGAAGCTGAAAACCTTGAAACCTTTGAAGAATAGTTGGAGGCTGCATTTGCATGAGCTATAGGGTCTTACTGGATAGATAAATATAGATTGACTGAATGAATGATTTTCTTCACCATAATGCACTTTTAATTTTATGAAATTTTATAAAACTGTGGTGCGCTTACAATTACCTTTCAGTTGAGGAATTTTCTTTATGTTCAGACATAGTAGAAAATGAAAAATACGCCTCTATTATTCTACAACATAATTCATGTCTTTGTTAGTCAATTCATATGCTTTCCATTCATGTTTAGTTGTTAGATTTCTGCGGGAGATGTGTGCTCTGCCAACTTTTCACTTTCTTTCCTGTTCTATTTATCAATGGCATTTTCCTTCCTAACTGCACTTCCATATTTTATTTTGGTCATTCTTTCTGAGTGGAAGGTGCTTTCGACCAATGCCACATTGCAAGTAAACCTGACACTCATGTGTACTCATTGGCCTCACTAGAATGCTTGACCCACATACAATTAGCTCCTGGTTAATTAATTCCTAGCTCTTTACAGGTGTTGCAGCAATATACAACGTCCCTTTCCTCTAAAATTCCATGCAAGAACTTCAACATCCCAGAGCAACCTTGCATACATGTCACAGAACTTCACATCATTGGGTATAAATACCACAGAGTGGGTGGAGTTAAAACACACTTTTGAGAGTACATGTACATGTCAAGAAAATAGATGAGTCCTTTCCTCATATAAAATCAGTGCCTGGTTATCTATGACTGCCCGGTAGAACAGTATTTGTCATTAGTGTGTAATAAATAGCGTCACTTGCAAACTTAAGCTTGAAGCCATGTTTTGACTTTATCTTCCCCTCAAACAGTCCATCACACACCCAAATTCATATCGTGGTATCAAACCACATGCTAAAAGATCTATCACTATAATTGTAACAGTCATTATAATTCTGTTCCTCACCTCACCATAACCTTTGTATACATAGAACATAAAACTAAAACTCTCCACCATCAACAAGACTCAAATTTGGTGTGCAATTGAATTATTGCACTCACACCCACAGCAAAGGCTTGATACCATACCTTTGGCAAGGTCGTCAAGAATCAAATTGTCAACTCAGGATTCACTTCCTTCACACTGTGATGTGTACTATGTTATAGATTAGACAACCAGAATTTGCCAGTCTCAAGATTGCTGTGACTCAGAAGGCCAAAATCATAACTTCAAGGAATTGTCATCACCTCCATTTTGTATAGCAACCCGATTTGAACCTGAATATTGCAGTTCCTTTGTACCTTTCTTCCTTTCAATACCAGAAACTTGGCTGTTCCTGCTACGTTCCCCTGAGAATCTATCACCCCCTACATTTTCCAAAACAGCATACATGTTTGAAATGGTGATAGCCACAGAAGAGCTGAAAATGTGTTGCTGGAAAAGCGCAGCAGGTCAGGCAGCATCCAAGGAACAGGAGAATCGACATTTCGGGCATCTGAAGAAGGGCTGATTTTCAGCTCTGATCTCCAGCATCTGCAGTCCTCACTTTCTCCTCGCAGATAGCCACAGAAGACTCCTGCACTAATTGCCTACCTCTCTTACCTTTCCTGGATTTAACCCATCTATCTGACTGTATCTGCGACTTTTCCTACAACTGCCATCCATCACATACCATTGCTGTTGCAAATTCCACATTGCCTCTAACTGTCTCTCCAACCGATCCATTCGATCTGATTGGATTCACAACCATTAGCATTTATTGTAGATATAATCCACAGTAACCCGTAAACTCTCCTTAAACTCCCACAACTGACAAGAAGCGCATATCACTCTACTACAGGCCATTTTTGCTCCTTCACAATCTGCAGAGCCAGAAAATAGCACCGTCTTATTTCTCTACAAAACCCTGCTCCAGCTTAAAACTATTCACTTATCTGTTTCTGTGCTGTGACTTCACCCAAACAGGTTCCTCCAAGATCACTTGTGAATTTTACTGTTTGCTGATTTTCCCAGACGCACTCCGATGTCCAGCAAATTCAAACAGCAAAGGCAGTAACTGTGCAGGTTCACTGTGATGTCAGTTTCTTTCCCTCTCTCTCTCCTGCACTGACCTCACCATGTGCTTCCTTTGTCTGTACCTATCCCTTTTTAAAACTGCTGTTGTTTTGACTTGTTTTTCTCTAAAGTTCCAAAACAATGCAACAGCATATAAAACAGTAATTGCTGCTCCTGGAATTCGAGGAAATCACCTCCAACACCTAAAATGCCTCAAAAAAGGAGCAGCTGTTACAGCCAGAAATTGTTCCCGTCCTCCATCTGTGAGAGGTCCTTTCATTTTGACTAGGCAAGAGGGAAATTGTAGAGTGGAGGAACAAATTGGCCATGGCACCATGGTGCAGGAAGTCATTCAAGAAAGGGTAGGTAAGAAGGAGTGTAGTGATAGCAGAGGACTATCTAGTCAGTGGGATTGACACGGTTCTCTGCAGAAAAGAGCATGAGTTCAGATGGTTGTGTTTCCGGCCTGTTGCCAAGGTTCAGGATAACTACTCAGGGTTGGAGAGGAACTTGCATTGGGAAGATGGAGGATCAACTCATGGTGATCAGTGTAGGTACCAAGGACAAAGACAAACCAAAGAAGGAGGTTTTAGTCAGTATGAAGAAGTAGGGGCCAAAGATCATCATTTCCGAATTATTACCTGAGTCACTTGCAAATTGGCACAGGGCAAACCAGATTAGAGAGACGAATGTGTGGCCTGAAGACTGGTATGGGAGAAGTGTGCTTGGAGCACTGACACTAGTATTAGAGAGAGTGGAATATATACCAATGACACTATACTATGTTGCAGCAAGCTGCATAGCTAAGGGAGTAGAGAGAATTTTAAGCTAAATGATGGGATCAAGTGATCAAACTTAGGAACAAGTGGTCAATAAAAGAGTAGAGACAGGGCAAAAAAGGAAGGCCTTAACAGTTAAATGGTAAACAGACCATGACAGGAAGGAGTTGAAAGTAGAAATTAAATAATATACCAATAGGTAAGGCTAAAGTTACAAAATGATTAAAAAGAATAAAACTAGTCATCCTGCACCTGAGAGCACAAAACTGTTGAAACAAATTAGATGAACTGAGACTGTAAATAGAAATCCATAAGTACAAGCATAGGGGTGAGATTATAGAGGTATATGAAATCATGACAGGCATAGATAAAGTCGATAGTCCACTGCTTTTCGCTATGGTAGGGGAGTCTAAAACTAGAGGGCCAAAGTTTAAGGTGAGTGGGAAGAGATACAAAAGGGTTCAGAGGGACAGTTCTTTCTTACAGAGGGTGGTGAGTGTCTGGAATAGGCTGCCAGAGGTAATGCTGGAGGTGAATACAATTTTATTATTAAAGAGACATTTGGATAGGTACATAGATGGGATAGGTATGGAAGGAAATGTACAGAATGCAGACGTGGGACTAGATTAATTGTGAAAACTGGGCGGCGTGGACAAGTTGGGCTGATTGGCCTGTATCCTGCTGTAAACCTCTATGACTCTAATCTAGTGACCACTAAAAGGGACATCATGGATTGAGAGGTGCTGGAAAAGTACAGCAGGTCAGGCAGCATCTGAGAAGCAGGAGAATCAACATTTCGGGCAAAAGCCCTTCGTCAGGAATGAGGCTGGGAGCCTAGGGAGTGGAGAGATAAATGGAAGGAGGGTGGGGCTGCGGAGAAGGTAGCTAAGAGTGCAATAAGTGGATGGAGGTGGGGGTAGAGGTGATAGGTCGGAGAGGAGGGTAGAATGGACAGGTGGGAAGGAAGATTCACAGGTGGGACAGGCCATGAGGATGGTGCTGAGCTAGCAGGTTGGAACTGGGGTAAGGTGGGGGGAAGGAGAAATAAGGAAACTGGTGAAGTCCACATTGATGCCCTGGGGTTGAAGTGTTCCAAGGCAGAAGATGAGATGTCCTTCCTCCAGGCATCGGGTGGTGAGGGAGTGGTGATGGAGGAGGCCCAGGACCTGCATGTCCTCAGCAGAGTGGGAGGGGAAGTTGAAATATTCGGACACAGGGCGGTGGGGTTGATTGGTGCGGGTGTCCTGGAGATGTTCTCTGAAGCACTCTGCGAGAAGGCGTTCAGTCTCGCCAACATAGAGAAGACTGCATCGGGAGCAACGGATGCAATAAATGATATGTGTGGAAGTGCAGGTGAAACTTTGATGGATGTGGAAGGCTCCTTTGGGACCTTGGATGGAGGTAAGGGAGGAGGTGTAAGCTCAGGTTTTACAATTCATGCGGTGGGAGGGGATGGTGCCAGGACGGGAGGGTGGGTTGTTCGGGACATGGACCTGACCAAGAAAGCAGCTAGGAGTGCGGAGGGAAATATATCCCTGGTGGTGGGGTCCGTTTGGAAGTGGCAGAAATGTCGGCGGATGATATGGTTTATGCGGAGGTTGGTAGGGTGGAAGGTGAGGACCAGGGGTGTTCTGTCCTTTTTTGCAGTTGGAGGGGTGGGCTTGAGAGCGGAGGTGCAGGACATGGATGAGATGTGTTGGAGGGCACCTTCAACCACTTGAGAGGGGAAATTGCAGTCTTTAATATTTCCTTCCCCACTCCTATCCACTTTCCACAAAGACTGTCCCCTCTGTGACTACCTAGTCATGTCCACACACCCTAATAATCCATTGTAATCTTGACTCTAATCTCCAGCATTTGCAGTTCCCACTTTGGCCTATCATGGATTGAGACCTGAATCTTGAATTGTAGAGACACTTTGAAAGGACCAGAACTAGGTAAGAGTTGTGAAGTAGCTCTGTTGGTTAATAATCATATGAGCACAATAGAGAGGGATGAGCCAACCAGAAAACAGGCTACACTAGACCTGGTATCATGCAATAAGATATCATTAATTAATGATCTAAAAATGAGTATGCCCCGAGGGAAAAATGTAATGTGAGTTAATTTTATATTCAATATGAGGGTGAGCAGAATGAGTCAATTTTTTTTTAAAAAAAGGACAATTGTGAGGCATAAAAGCAGATTTGTCTAAATTACTGTTCTTATTGATAAGTCAATGGAAATGTGGTGGCTGAAATTTAATGGGCTATTTCAGAATATACAGAATAAATACATTCCAAAGACTAAGAAAAATTTCAACCAATGGGATCCACCATCCATGAGTAAATAGAAAAGTTAAAGATAACAACAAACTTAGGAAAAGCAAATAATTGTACAAAGACAAATGGCAAGTCAGAAAACTGAATTGAATACAAAAAAAGGAAGGAATAACTGCAAAATTAACAAGGAAGGATAAATTAGAATTTGAGAGAAAGTAAGCCAGAAATGTAAAAACATATGGAAAAAGCTTCTATAAGTTTCCAAAAAGAGAAAGAAGTTAACAAAATGAAAACTAGCCCTCTGGAAAGTAAGAATGCCTAATCAATAACAGAATATTCGAATATGACAGCTGAATTGAACCGATACTTTTCATTGGTCTTCACTTTAAATGAAAGAAGTAATATCCCAGAATCAGGAATACATTAGGAAATATAAAGGAAGGAGGAACTCAGGAAAATTATAATTACCAGAACAGTGGTAATGGTTGTTTGACTTTGCTGTGGGAGCGAACCTCAATTGGCGGCCTAATCATCAGATTTTAAGATGGAGAACTATGCATAACTTTAGGTAGGCCTGTAGTTGAAGGTAGATCAGATGAGGAAGGGAAGGCAGATTTTCCTTTATAAAGAACATTAGTGAACCTGGTGGGGTTTTATGACAATATAGGTTAATGGACTTTCTTAATGATCCAGTAAATCCCTTGTATTGAAATTTCCCAGATGCCATGGTAGGATTGGAACTTATTGGTTGACCCCTGAATAAATGAGTGGCAATGGCTGAAACAATTATTTTGATTTAGGTGCTACAACTTGTCTAGTTTGTGATTTATTTTTACTATTTAATTTCACAATGACAACTTACACCTTTCACAATGGTGTTGAATATGGAAATAGAAGCATTTGTCTCCTCTTGAGAGTTATTAAGTCCTTAAATTCACGTTAAATCTATAATGCATCCATTCTAGCTTATTGCAAAGCAAAACAACAAGAGAATTTTTTTTCAATTTTATGATTATAGAAGTCATCCAGGGCAAAGTAATAATTGTATTGTAATAGGGATCAGAATTAGTTGAGTGATTAATGCACAATTGTTTGCAAGTTATATTCTTGTTGAGAATTAATTTTTTTTCTCATCAAGATGAAGGATGACTGTGTGGGAGTACAAATGCTTTAGGCAACTTGAATCCTTCCATAGTCCAACAGGACTTTATGCAGAGAGTGAAATTATCAGTAATGAAACAAGCTCTTTTCTGCCCAATTCAGAATCTTTGCCATCAAATCTTTCTGGAAGAGATTGGAATGTAATCTTCTAATTCTGAAATGAACAATTGTGTGCAATTTTGCATTTCTAAATCTAGTGTTTACTAGATATGGTGTTGGAACCAATATAAGTAGGGGCCTGTAGTTCTCAGCGATAGATGTGTTCATGTAGGTTTGATTCAAATACGAGCCACAGATGAAAAATTTATCATAACAACTCTTTCTCATTTAGTTGAAATTAAAAACATCCTCTGTGCAAATTTGAGGAGAAATTACATTATATAGTGCCTGTTTTAAATGCATTATGTGATCTCCTGGTGCTTCAAAACTGGGTTAAAGATTTGTGCACTCATTTGTGAATCTTGGTACCATTGAACACTCATTGATCGCTGGCAGTAAATGCAGCTGATTGATTGCAATGCCAGTTGTTGTGTCATACTGATTTGATGCCCACACTGCTTTGTTGAAACTCAGGTGCCCCAGCCTGTACCTTCTATTTGCCTTGTCCAGTTCACCACAGGCTGCATGAATGAAGGACCCCAAGCTTGTATGTCAACACCACTTCATAAAGCAATGGCTCCAAAACCCAATTATGGTTATAAACCTTATGATGTTGGTTGCCAGTAATTCTAAAATATTGTGGGTAGGTTTGTTCCCGCCAAGCCTTCATATTGGTATTGGTGGAGCAACTGATACCAAGTGGGGGAAGAATGTCCACACACTGCAAGCTTGACTAAAGTTTGATATGTATAATTTAATAGCTAGTGATTTTACATCGAAGATACTGATTCTGTCTGGTGAGGCATTACACTCAACAGAAGAATTAGTTTATATTATTATTTTAGCTGCATGTTATTTCATGGGGAATGTAGAGAGTTTGGCTGAAACCTCAGTGATCAGTTGCACTTTGTGTTCCACCCCACTTTGCATTTTAGCCAGCTACAGACGGGCATGTGTACCTTGCAAGATATTGGACATAGGCCACTGAGGAATTTCTGGGGTTGAGCCAATCTGGAATGGCTGCCTGCTGAAGTAAACACTCCCAAATGAAGAGATATTTGTCAAAAACAGTTTTGTTTGCTGATCTAATGGACACGTTCCAGAACCCAGATATGTTAAGCCAGACACTCTGACATATTATTTTCCTTGTGAATTAAATTAATTTTAATTTAAAGCTGTAATGTGTGTAGCGAACTCCACAGTGAAAACATTGATTCTATTATTTTATTTCATTTGATGTCCTCATTATGTAAACAAAGGTTTATTTGACTCGTCTGACATGATGTCAGGATGACCATTAAATGATGTTGCTATGGATCAGTAATGCTGAATGAAAATGTTAATGGCAAGAAAAGCATTTGTATAAGGGAATGGTTCTGAAGGGGTTAATACGGTCAAGTACAATAAACTCTACCAAATCTGACAATGTCATGTCAGCTTGGGGGTGGGGGAGGCGTGGTAGGGTGGGAGTGTAGGAGTGCAAGCCTTCTTTTGGTCTCAGTATAAATATTTATCTTACTAAACTAACATATCTAACTGCTATCATGTAATATACTACATTGAGTCATACAGCACTCTTCGGTCCAACTCACCCAGGCCAATCAGACATCCCAAACTGACCTAGCATTGGGTCTATTTCCCTCTAAAACCTTTCTGTTCATGTACCCATCCAGGTGTCTTTTAACTGTTGTAATTGTACCTGCTTCCATCACTTCCTCTGGCAGCTCATTCCATACATACACCACCCTCTGCCTGAAAAAGTTATCCCTCGTGTCCTTTTTAAATCCTCCCCCTAGTCACACAAGGACAAAGACCTTAGCTATTTACCCAATCCTTGCCCCTCGTGATTTTATAAACCTCTATAAAGGTCACCCCTCACTCTCCAATGCTTCAAGGGATAAAAAAAAAGCTATTCAGCCTCTCCCTGTAGCTCAAACACTCCAGTCCTGGCAACATCCTTGTAAATCATTCTAAAGTTTAATAGCATCCTTCCTATAGAAAGGTGACATATCTTTTCCAAGACAAAAGCTTCTTCTGATGAGTTAAGACTCATTAGTGACTGTTGTCTATAGGACATGAAAGTTTAGCCCAATTGTCTGAAAGTAGAGCTTTTAATCATACCAGAGTAGGTTCTGACAAGTGTCCATTAGATGAACAAACAAGTCTATTTTCAACATTCATCTCTTCATTTGGGAGTGTTTACTTCAACAGACAGCCAGCCAGGATTGGCTCAACTGCAGAGATTTCTCAGTGATCTATGTTCACTGCAAGCTTTAGAAGGTGATATATGCTGAAATGGATTAGATACTAAATGGGGAAATGGCCAAGGAGCATGACCAGAGGGTCCATGAAGGTCTAACATGTCAACAGGCTGAAGGGCTCATCCTCAACAAATATGAGGATGTGTATTTGCTTGTTGGGATACATTGTTGACAAGGATGGTCTAAAGCCAAGTCTGCCCAGGAGTTTCCCACTCCGATCTGTTGCTGACCTGCAAACATTTCTAAGTATGGCAAGCATTTGCCTCACTTGTTGGGTACAATTGAACTGCTGAGGCAATAGCTTCTAAAAGAATTCGCAAGGAATGTGTGGGGACTTGCATCAGGAGATGGCACTCAGAAGATCAAGCATGTGGACACCAGAAGAATCCATCCTTCCTGACTATCCAGCCACAGATGCTACAGTTACAGGCATAGGAGTGGTCACCATTCAGGAGCAACTAGATGGATGTCAAAAACTGGTGTGTGATGTCAGATACAGAAACACTTCTTTCAGTCTTGTGTGTGTGAGAGATTAAAGATTATATTTTTTGCTCAAAAGTACTCAAAGATAGACCGTAAACCATTAATCTCCTTGTTAGATGAGAAAGAGTTGGCAAGAATATCTCCACAGATACAGCGATTGTGACTCTGTCACAGGTTTGGCTCCGAGACAGCACAGGCTCTGAAAAAATAATGGTGATTGTGCTGTCCAAAATGACAAAAATAACAGCCTTACACTGAACAACAAGATATTTGTTGGTGAGGTTGAAATGTGCAGGCAGTTTACAGTGATAGACTGGCCAGCAATCCAAAACAGATCATTCAAATATGACAAAAATAAAAGCAGGGTTGAGTGTGTTGCTCGTATTTTATTGAAGAATGACCAGACCAATGGCCCAGTGGGTTATTGAATGGCATTTTGAACAGCATGTCACAATTGCAGATGACTCACTGGTGGTTGATGAAAGACTGGTTGCTCCAGCTTCACTGTAGGAAGTGATGGAGTCATAGAGACACACAGCACGGAAATGGACTCTTCGATCCAAATTGTCCATGCCGACCAGATATACAAACTTAATCTGGTCCCACTTGCCAGCACCCGGCCCATATACCTCTAAACCCTTCCTATTCATATACGAATCCAGATATTTTTTAAATGTTCCAATTGTACCAGCCTCCACCACTTCCTCTGGCAGCTCATTCCATACACACACATTCCGTACACATCACTCTCTGCATGAAAAAATTGCCCCTTAGGTCTCTTTTATATCTTTCCCCTCTCACCCTAAACCTATGCCCTCGAGTTCTGGACTCTCCCACTCCAACGAAAAAAACCTTGTCTATTTACCCTATCCATGCCCCTCATGATTTTATAAATCTCTATAAGGTCACCCCTCAGCTTCCAAAGGGGAAAATAACCCCAACCTATTCTGCCTCTCTATATTGCTCAAACCCTCCATCCTGGTGACATCCTTATAAATCTTTTCTGAACTCTTTCAAGTTCCAGAACATCCTTCTGATAGGAGGGAGATCAGAATTGCAAACAAAAGTGGCCTAACCAATGTCCTGTACAACCACAACATGACTTCACAACTGCTGTATTCAATATTTTGACCAATAAAGGAAAGCATACCAAATGCTTTCTTCACTATCTCACCTACCTGTGCCATTACTTTCAAGGAACTATGAACCTGTACTCCAAGGTGTCTTTGTTTAGCAACGTTCTCCAGGACCTTACCATTAAGTGTATAAGTCCTGCTCTGATTTGTCTTTCCAAAACGCAGTAGCTCACATTTAAACTCCATCTGCCACTCCTTAGCCCATTGGCTCATCTGGTCCAGATCCTGTTGTAATCTGAAGTAACCTTCTTCACTGTCCACTACACCTCCAATTTTGGTGTCATCTGCAAACGTACTAATGATACCTCCTATATCCACATCCAAATCATTTATATAAATGATGAAAAGCAATGGACCCTGTCAATCCTCGTGGCACACCACTGGCCACAGGCCTCCAGTCTGAAAAGGAACCCTGTGCCACCATTTTCTGTCTCCTACCTTCAAGCCAGTTCTGTATGCAAATGGGCAGTGCTCCCTTCATTCCATGTGATTTAACCTTGCTGACCAGTCTCCCTTGACGAACCTTGTTAAATGCCTTACTGAAGTCCATATGGATCATGTCCACCACTCTTCCCTCAATCCTCTTTGTTACATCTTCAAAAAACTCAATCAAGTTCATGAGACATGGTTTCCCACACACAAAGCCATGTTGACTATCCCCACTCAGTCTGTGCCTTTCCAAATACATGTCAATCCTGTCCCTCAGGATTCCCTCCAACAACTTGCCCACCACCGAGGTCAGGCTCACTGATCTATAGTTCCCTGGCTTGTCCTTACCACCTTTCTTAAACAGTGGCACCACGTTTGCCAACCTCCAGTCTTCCAGCACCTCACCTGTGACTGTGGATGATACAAATATCTCAGCAAGGGGCCCAGCAATCACTTCCCTAGCTTCCTACAGAGTTCTAGGGTACACCTGATCAGGTCCTGGGGATTTGTCTACCTTTATGTGTTTTAAGACATCCAACATCACCTTCTCTGTAATATGGACATTTTTCAAGAGGTCACCAGCTTTTTCCCTACATTCTGTATCCTCCATGCCCTTCTCCACAGTAAACACTGATGCAAAATACTTGTTTAGTATCTCCCCCATCTCCTACAGTTCCACGCATAGGCTGCCTTGCTGATCTTTGAGTGGTCCTATTCTCTCCCTAGTTATCCTTTGGTCCTTAATGTATTTATAATATCCTTTTAGATTCTCCTAAACCATATCTGCCAAAGCTATCTCATGTCCCCTTTTTGCCCCCCAATTTCCCTCTTCAGTCTACTCCTACTGCCTTTAAACTCTAAGGATTCACCCGATCAATCCTGTTTATACCTGACACATGCTTCCTCCTTTTTCTTATCCAAACCCTCAATTTCTCTCATCATCCAGCTTTCTCTACATTTACCAGCCTTTCCTTTCATCCTAACAGGAACATACTGTTACCTCATTTCTGATGACTTCCCATTTTCCAGCCATCCTTTCATTTGTGAACATCCACATCCAATCAACTTTTGAAAGTTTTGCCTAATAATGTCAAAATTGACCTTCCTCCAATTTAGAATCTTAGACGTTATACATAGGGGCTCTTGGAATTATCAAGTGCAGAGTCCAGGGTCAGTCATAGAGTCATACAACATGGAAACAGACCCTTCGGTCCAACTTGTCCATGCCATCCAGATATCCTCAATAAATCTAATCTCATTTGCCAGCATTTGGCCCACATCCCTTGAAACTCTTCATATTCATATATCAATAAAGATGCATTTTATATGTTGTAATTGTACCAGCTTCCACCATTTCTTCTGACAGCTTATTCCATACATGCACCAGCCTCTACGTGAAAAGATTGCCTCTTAGATCTCTTTTCAATTTTTCCCCTCTCACCTTAAACCTATGCCCTCTAGGTTTGGACACCCCCAACCCAGGGAAAACACCTTGTCTACTTACCCTATCAATGTCCCACATGATTTTATAAAACTCTATAAGGTCAACCCTCAGCCTCCAATGCTCCAGGGAAAATAGTCGCCCTCCACCCCCCCATTCAACTTCTCCCTATAGCTCAAACCTTCCAACTCTGGCAACTTTTGTGAACCCTTTCAAGTTTCACAACATTCTTCTTATAGCAGTGAAACCAGAACTGCATGCAGTATTCCAATAGTTGCCTAACCAATGTCCTGTACAGCCACAACATGACCTCCCAACTCCTATACTCAGTACTCTGACCAATAAAGGAAAGCATATCAAATGCCTTCTTCACTATCCTATCTACCTGCGACTCCACTTTCAAGGAACTATGATACTGTATTCTAAGGTGTTTGTTCAGCAACACTCCCAGGACCTTACCCAGCCATCTGTGTGGAGGCCAGGGATCTCAATGGGGATTGAGGACCTCACAGCTGACTGAAATATTTGCTACTTACAGGTCTAAGAGGCAAGAGCCACAGATTGCCAATGCTTTCCCCAAGACTCTGTGGAAACAAATGGGAATGGACTTACTTATGTTTGACAAATGGTCTTACTTTATTACTGTTGTCTGTTCACCTTGGTGAATTAAGATAAAACAGCTATATACCATCATTGAGTAGACAGTTAGCAGGGTCTTGTAGTAATGTTTCCTTGAAGATGTTTTCCTCCTCTCTCTACAAGAATCTCAGGGAGTCCCTCTCCCACTGCAACTCCCAGGTCATTTCCTCTGCCCTGAAGCTCTTCAACCATGTCGTGAAACAAACTTGCTACCACAGCCACATTCACTTCCTCAGTGCCTGCCTCCGTAACCAACTTATCCCACACGGACTCTGGACCACCTTTAAACCAGCAGAGTTCGGACCCGAACAGGACAAACAGTACAGACGACAGATTCAAAAACACCAGCAACAGTTCTCCTTCAAGATCCTCCACTCCACGCTTGCAGCAATGCACCGGCACCTAACCTCTCTCCAGTCAGCCCTGCCTCAGCTGAGGGCCACACTCTCTCGGAATTGCAAAGGACCCACTCTGTACTACATCCTCAGGAGAATTCATACTCTTAACAAACAGTATTTCAATTCCATCTCAAACATCAAAAACTGTAAGTACAACAAACTTTTATCCACCCACCTCCATAACCAGCGCTCCTCAAACATTCCAGAAGATTCCCCTGGCCTTGGAACCTATTTCACCATTAGCCATGCGGCTGATGCAGCTATCACCCCCACGCTGATTGATGATGTCACTTCCGCCCCCATCATGGCCACTCACACAACCACTTCCACTCCTCACAATTCCTCATGCATCACATGTGACATCACTTCTGCCCTTCACATCATCGCTGATGCCACATGCTCAGTGATTTCCGCCACCCCTACTGCTGTGGTCACCACCACTTCTGCCCCACCAGCGCTACTCACCTGCATTCTGCTGACACGCCCCCCCACAGACCCCACTGTCACTATCCCCACTCCCCCAGAACCCCAAGGGATACACTACCCCTGCTCATGGCTCCACCCCCATTTCCCCCACCATCACACCCACTCCAGTTACAGGTTCCACCCCCACTCCCAGCACTACACCCACACCACGTCCCAGCTCCCACCCCTGCCGAGTTTTCACCATCCCTCCAGACCTCCCCCTCACTGAGGACGAATGATCAGTCCTCAGCAAAGGACTCACCTTCATCCCCCTCCGTCCACGCATCAATGAATTTAATACACGCCGTGATGTCAAACAATTCTTCCGTCGCCTTCACCTCCGAGCTTACTTTCACAATCAGTACTCCCGCCCACCTTCCGAGGACCCCTTCGCCCACCTCCAACACACTGCATCCACCTGGACACCCCGCGCTGGCCTATTACCCACCCTCGACCTCTTCATTTCCAACTGCCGCCGGGACATTAACCGCCTCAACCTGTCTACCTCCCTCCCCCACTCCAACCTCTCGCCCTCACAATGCGCAGCCCTCCAATCCCTCTGCTCCAATCCCAACCTCACCATCAAGCCAGCGGATAAAGGGGGCGCAGTGGTAGTCTGTCCTATCCCCCCTAGTCCAGGAACTCCCCACATATGTTCGAGTCACCACCCACGCCCTCCACCTCCTCCAAGACTTCCATTTCCCTGGCCCCCAACGCCTCATCTTCACCATGGATATCCAATCCCTCTACACCTCCATCCGCCATGACCAGGGCCTCCAAGCCCTCCGTCTTTTCCTCTCCAGACGTCCCCAACAGTACCCTTCCACCGACACTCTCATTTGTTTGGCCGAACTGGTCTTCACCCTTAACAATTTCTCCTTCGAATCCTCTCACTTCCTCCAGACCAAAGGGGTAGCCATGGGCACACGTATGGCCCCAGCTATGCCTGTCTCTTTGTTGGCTATGTAGAGCAGTTGATCTTCCATAATTACACCGGCACCACTCCCCACCTCTTCCTCCGCTACATTGATGACTGCATTGGCGCCACCTCGTACTCCCGCGAGGAGGTTGAGCAATTCATCAACTTCACCAACACATTCCACCCTGACCTTAAATTTACCTGGACTATCTCTGACACCTCCCTCCCCTTCCTGGACCTCTCCATCTCCATTAATGACGACCAACTTGACACTGACATTTTTTACAAACCCACCGACTCCCACAGCTACCTGGATTACACCTCTTCCCACCCTACCTCTTGCAAAAATGCCATCCCGTATTCCCAATTCCTCCGCCTCCGCCGGATCTGCTCCCAGGAGGACCAGTTCCACCACAGAACACACCAGATGGCCTCCTTCTTTAGAGACCGCAATTTCCCTTCCCACGTGGTTAAAGATGCCCTCCAACGCATCTCGTCCACATCCCGCACCTCTGCCCTCAGACTCCACCCCTCCAACCACAACAAGGACAGAACGCCCCTGGTGCTCACCTTCCACCCTACCAACCTTCACATAAACCAAATCATCCGCTGACATTTTTGGCACCTCCAAACAGACTCCACTACCAGGGATATATTTCCCTCCCCACCCCTTTCCACCTTCCACAAAGACCGTTCCCTTCGCGACTACCTGGTCAGGTCCACACCCCCAAACAACCCACCCTCCAATCCGGGCACTTTCCTCTGCCACCGCAGGAACTGTAAAACCTGCGCCCACACCCCCTCTCTCACCTCTATCCAAGGCCCTAAAGGAGCCTTCCACATCCACTAATATCATTTATTGTATCTGTTGCTCCCGATGCGGTCTCCTCTACATTGTGGAGACTGGGCGCCTCCTAGCAGAGCGCTTTAGGGAACATCCCCGAGACACCCACACCAATCAACCACACCGCCCCGTGGCCCAACATTTCAACTCCCCCTCCCACTCTGCCGAGGGCATGGAGGTCCTGGGCCTCCTTCACCGCCGCTTCCTCACCACCAGACGCCTGGAGGAAGAACGCCTCATCTTCCGCCTTGGAACACTTCAACCCCAGGGCATCAATGTGAACTTCAACAGTTTCCTCATTTCCCCTTCCCCCACCTCACCCTAGTTCTAAACTTCCAGCTCAGCACTGTCCCCATGACTTGTCCGGACTTGTCCGACCTGCCTATCTCCTTTTCCACCTATCCACTCCACCCTCTCCTCCTTGACCTAGCACCTTCATCCCCTCCCTCACTCACCCATTGTACTCTATGCTACTTTCTCCCCACCCCACCCTCCTTTAGCTTATCTCTCCACGCTCCAGGCTCACTGCCTTTATTCCTGATGAAGGGCTTTTGCCCGAAACGTCGATTTCGAAGCTCCTTGGATGCTGCCTGAACTGCTGTGCTCTTCCAGCACCACTTATCCAGAATCTGGTTTCCAGCATCTGCAGTCATTGTTTTTACATCCATGAATCTTCCAGCCAGTTCCAGATTTGAGCTTTTAACAAGTTCACTCAGATATTCGTAGTTCAATAGGGAACTGGGGATTGGTTTCAGACAGTGAAGTCTGTTTTGAAGAAAATTACAGTGTTTTATACAGGCTTGTTCAACTACCAGCCCATCCAATCCCAATGTAGCTTATCATCATCAACATTACTGATTGGGAGAAGAATGAATTCTCTCTCCTGTCAAAGAAGCTGGCTCTGCATTCCATGGAATAATACGAATATTTTGAAGAAAGAACAGCACTACCTGGAGCAACATGTTACCCACTATACTAGGCATCAATATGCATGAATATTATTGTTGGGTCAAGGATGAAAGTTATGGATAGGGACTTGATCAGAAAAATAACGTTGTTGAAAAGCTTGTGTGCAGATCAAGAGAAACCAAAGTATGCAATGACCACTCAAAGAAAATACACCCACCAGGGCAATGAGTAGAACACTTAATTCAGTTTCCTTGACCCATGTAGATTGCAGAAAAAAGAAATCTATTGAGATTACCAATGTTGGCATAAGAGGACTGTTTATTGTTAACACAAAAGAAATTTGCCCATACAGGATTGGTTAGAAACGTTTTCTAGTCTTATCACCGAAGACATATTCTTTAATTAATCAGTAGAATCCAGAGAGATAATCACCAATTAATTCAAAAATTATTCCATTTCTAAATTTTTAATCAGTCTTTTTGAACATCCTATGACACACCTTCTGGGCAAGTGAAGCCGTAAACTCCGACTTCTCGCACAGGGATTGGAAAACCGCGACCATCCCATAAGATCTACACTTGCCCTGCGTCCTTTGTGTATAAATAATTAATGAGGGCTATTAGTTATTAAGAAGGCCCTCTATTCCTGCCCTCAAATTAACTGCTTTTCAGTAAAACAAAAATACAAACAAAATACTGAGGCAGGAAGAAAACATGTCGCAGCTGGAAATGTGAAATAAAGACAGACAAATGCTGGTGATAATGCACATGTCTGGCAGAATCTGTGGTGAAACAGTGTTAACTTTTCAGATCCATATCACGCACCTTTCAGCACAATGTGTAAAGCACATGGGTTTTGATGGACCACTGATTAGTGGAGATTACTGGTAGGTGAATAATGAATATGGGGGTATAATGAGTTAATCAGTGTCTGGGCTAGTGCAGTTGGTGGGATACAGCAATTAAAGATAAACTCACCTTGACAAGTCATGTTAGATTGTTTAATCTTTCCTGCACTGAATTCATCTGTTTGCATTATGCTCCCACCATCAAATCTCACTGCTACTCACTTTTTGATAATTTTCAGAAAAAAAATGCTGCACCCACATACCTTTCCCTTTTAAGGATGTAGGTTGCTTTTAAATATTACCAGCCACTCAGAATATCAGATTCCCAGTTGATGCATGTAACTATTAAACTGTGCCAGAAGCTGCTTGTGACAATCATATATAATAGCTACAGTCTGGGCTGATTTAACCCACTGGTTGTTGCAAATTACTCTTCCATTGTTTTAGAAATCATGTTTGTTTGGAACCCATCAGTGTATCTCCTGCCCCCCCTCTCTCTCTCCCCCATCATCAATATCCATCCATGCCAACTGAGGGACCAGTGCCTTCCTTGTCCTAGTCTTCACATTCATTACTGTACAGTTCTATTAGCCATCCTCCTGATAGTAATTAGGTCACTTCCACTATCAACTTCAGCTTGTTGAATTCAGCAGATTGACTGCAATGATCTGAAAGAGGGCTATTGGCCAATTAAAAGTTGGGGACAGATTTGCTGGTTATGATATTAAATTGCAAGCACCTACTTTCCCCACTCAGTTATATATGTAAGAACTCCTATGACATAATTCCTGGCTAAGTGTACAAACTTGCCCAGAGTCATGGCCAACACTTATCAGTAAAATGTCCAGTCACAAATAATGATCCCCAGGTCATTTATTTCATAAAATCCTAGAATCATAGAGTCCCTACATCTTGGAAGCAGCCCATTTAGCCCATTGAATCCACACCAAGCAACCCGACCAGACCCACACTCCTACCGATTCCTGTAACCCACATTTCCCATGGCTAATTCATCTAACCTACACATTCGTAGACCTATGGGTAATTTAGCAATCCACCTAACATGCACATCTTTGGACTGTGGGAGGAAACAAGAGCATCCAGGGGAAGCCCACAAAGACACAGGGAATACAAAGTTAAAAATCACACAACACCAGGTTATAGTCCAACAGGTTTATTTGGAAGCACTAGCTTTCAGTGCACTGCTCCTTCATCAGGTGGTTGTGGTGAATAAGATTGTAAGACACAGAATTTATAGCAAAAGTTTACAGTGTGATGTAACTGAAATTATATATTGAAAAAGACCTGGATGGTTTGTTATGTCTCTCATCTTTTAGAACGAACATGTTGGTTTCAGTTCTTGCAAATGTAAATCGCAAAACACTTTTTAAAGTTACATTCTCAAGTGAACTTTAACAATTGGTGTCATGTCGGCCCAGATAATGCATTTAAGGTGTGAGGTTAAATGCATTTTAAATGCACACCTTAAATCCATTATCTGGGCTGACATGACATCAATTGTTAAAGTTCACTTGAGAATCTAACTTTAAAAGTGTTTTGCGATTTACATATGAAAGAACTGAAACCAACATGTTCATTCTAAAAGATGAGAGACATAACAAACAATCCAGGTCTTTTTCAATATATAATTTCAGCTACATCACACTGTATACTTTTGCTATAAATTCTGTGTAGTACAATTTTATACTCCACAACCACCTGATGAAGGAACGATGCTCTGAAAGCTAGTGCTTCCAATTAAACCTGTTGGACTATAACCTGGTGTTGTGTGATTTTTAATTTTGTCCATCCCAGTCCAACACTGGCATCTCCAAATCAAGACGCAGGGAGAACATGCAATCTCTTCACAGACAGTCGCCCGAGGGTGCAATGGAACCTGGGTCCCTGGCGCTGTGAGGCAGCAGTGCTAACCTGTTTGTGTCAGTCTGTGAAGCATTAATTGCCTGCAGTGTTTCATAGTTACGTCAATGGCTTCACTTTAAAAATAAGCATTGCTTCAACTGTAAAATAAGGGTGTAGTGAGCTTGTGAAAGGTGCTATGCAAACACAAGATTTTTGTCATCATTTAACATGTTAAAATAGATGACAAAACAAAGGCAACAATGTAAGAGTTTTTCCTCCTGTATGGAGAATAGGCTTACTACAATATCATACTGTAATGGACCCTTCAGCAGCAGGGGGCATTAGTGAGGGAGGGCAGCTGACGCAGTGAAACAGCTTCTTGTTGATAAAAAAAACGATGTATTTCTTTGGCAGAAGGAAGGCTGAATAGAAGGGGGAGCAAATATACAAAGATTTCCTCAGTCCATTGTAACCCTTTCTCCTTGTTCCCCACACTTGGTTTCCTAAAATACTAAAATTCTAATAATCTCGACCTTGAATATATTTAATGAAGGAGCATTCACGATTATTTGAGGTGGAGAATTCCAAAGATCCACACCCTTCTGAGGAAAGAAATGTCTCCTGTTTTCAGGTGTCTATTATTGCCTTATCCTGTGACTCTGTCCCATTTTCTAGATTCTCCATTCAAGAGAAAGAACCTTTCAGTGTCAGCCCTATCATGTCCATTGGGAATCCTATTTGCTTTGACCTGGTCACCTCTAATTTTTAAAAACTCCACAGTGTATAGGACCAGTTTACTTAACATGTCCTCATAAAACAACCCACTCATTCTGGGAACCAACCTAATGATCCTTCCCTGTACAGTCGAAAGCAAGTATGTTCTTCTTGAGATCAAAACTGCACACACCAATCCAGGTATGATCACATCAAAGTCCTGAATAATTGCAGGAAGACTGTATTGTTCTTCCTACTAGACCTCTTGCTAATAAGGCAATTGGCTTTGAATATTCATCAAGGTTTCTTCAGCAGCACCTTCCAGAGACACAAGCTCTCTCACCTAAACAGACATGCGAAGCTGATCCATGGAAACAGCATGACCCACCATCCTGACTGGTAACTGTATCACTGTTCCTTCATTATCACTGAGTCAAAATTCTGGAGATGATTTTCTCAAAGCTCTGTGGGCGCACTTTATGTGCCATAGACTGCAAACATTCATGAAGGCCTCCCGTTATTATCCTCATCAGGGCTATTAGGGATGGGAGATAGTTGCTGCCTAGCCACTGAAAAACCAAACAAACATAACTGGAATCAGTTAAATAGCACAGAAAACCTTTCAATTATCCAACGGGTTGATCAAAATTCTGTGAGGCACTGAGTTGAGGCGATCCTCAGGACAGTGAATAACAGGGCCCACAGTAAGCAGCCCGTCAAGAATGAAAAGCGATAATTCTGAATTACAGGACGCTCAGCATGACCTCTGGCTTACTAAAATATGTCATGCTTCTCTGAGTTCTAAACATCCTCATTTGGTGGATGATCATTTGCACATAATAATACGAGGAGGAATGGAGGAAAGTAAGGGGAGAAGGCAAGAGATTGTTGCTTGGGAATAAAACCGGTGCCAGACAATGGTCAAATGGTCTCCTTCTGTACCATAACAATTCAGAGATTGAGCCTTTGCCTAAAAAAAGCAATTGATTTAATATTTTCACATTCCAGATCTTTGAGCACAGAATTCCGCTTCGCTTTGTAGTATGATCAGGTGTACATTCTTGTTTGTGAATATTAAGAGGTTTTATGAACGTAATTGCATAACATCAGGGACCCTGCAAACTCAGGCTCCAGTTTTATGAACACAATGCTATTTACTCCTAACGCACATGCTCTGTTGCTATTAGAGTCATAGAGAATCACAGAATCCAACAGGACAGAGAGAGGAACTTTGGCCCAAACTGGTCATCGCTGACCAAAATGTCCATCCATGCTAACCCTATTTCCCTGTCCTTGGCCCATATCCTTCAAATCTTCTCCATGTAGTTTTCCAAATGCTTTTGAAATGTTGCTAATGTTCCCACCTCAGCCACTTCCATTGGCAACTTATTCCAGATTCTGGATTAGTGGTGCTGGAAGAGCACAGCAGTTCAGGCGGCATCTGAGGAGCAATAAAATCGATGTTTCGGGCAAAAGCCCTTCATCAGGAATAAAGGCAGTGAGCCTGAAGGGTGGAGAGATAAGCTAGAGGAGGGTGGGGGTGGGGAGAAGGTAGCATAGAGTACAATGGGTGAGTGGGGGAGGAGATGAAGGTGATAGGTCAAGGAGGAGAGGGTGGAGTGGATAGGTGGAAAAGAAGATAGGCAGGTCGGACAAGTCAAGGAGACAGTAACTGAGCTGGAAGTTTGAAACTAGGATGAGCTGGGGGAAGGGGAAATGAGGAAACTGTTGAAGTCCACATTGATGCCCTGGGGTTGAAGTGTTCCAAGGCAGAAGATGAGGCGTTCTTCCTCCAGGCATCGGGTGGTGAGGGAGTGGCTGTGAAGGAGGCCCAGGACCTCCATGTCCTCGGCAGAGTGGGAGGGGGAGTTGAAATGTTGGGCCACAGGGCGGTGTGGTTGATTGGTGCGGGTGTCCCGGAGATGTTCCTTAAAGCGCTCTGCTAGGAGTCGTCCAGTCTCCTCAATGTAGAGGAGACCGCATTGGGAGCAACAGATACAATAAATGATATTGGTGGATGTGCAGGTAAAACTTTGATGGATGTGGAAGGCTCCTTTAGGGCCTTGGATGGAGGTGAGGGGGAAGGTGTGGGTGCAGGTTTTACAGTTCCTGCGGTGGCAGGGGAAGGTGCCAGGATGGGAGGGTATGTTGTTTGGGGGCGTGGACCTAACCAGGTAGTCACGGAGGGAACGGTCTTTGCGGAAGGCAGAAAGGGGTGTGGAGGGAAATATATCCCTGGTGGTGGGGTCTTTTTTGAGGTGGCGGAAATGTCAGTGGATGATTTGGTTTATGCGAAGGTTAGTAGGTGAGCATCAGGGCGGTTCTGTCCTTGTTACGGTTGAAGGGGTGGGGTCTGAGGGCAGAAGTGCGGGATGTGGACGAGATGCATTGGAGGGCACCTTTAACCACGTAGGAAGGGAAATTGCAGTCTCTAAAGAAGGAGGCCATCTGGTGTGTTCTGTGGTGGAACTGGTCCTCCTGGGAGTAGATCCGACGAAGGCGGAGGAATTGGGAATACGGGATGGCATTTTTGCAAGAGGTAGGGTGGGAAGTGGTGTAATCCAGGTAGCTGTGGGAGTCGGTGGGTTTGTAAAAAATGTCAGTGTCAAGTCGGTCGTCATTAATGGAGATGGAGAGGTTCAGGAAAGGGAGGGAGGTGTCAGAGATGGTCCAGGTAAATTTAAGGTCAGGGTGGAATGTGTTGGTGAAGTTGATGAATTGCTCAACCTCCTCGTGGGAGTATGAGGTGACGCCAATGCAGTCATCAATGTAGCGGAGGAAGAGGTGGGGAGTGGTGCCGGTGTAATTACGCAAGATCAACTGTTCTACGTAGCCAACAAAGAGACAGGGTGAGGACCAGTTCGGCCAAACGAATGAGAGTGTCGGTGAAAGGGTACTGTTGGGGACGTCTGGAGAGGAAAAAACTGAGGGCTTGGAGGCCCTGGTCATGGCGGATGGAGGTGTAGAGGGATTGGATATCCATGGTGAAGAAGAGGCATTGGGGGCCAGGGAAACGGAAGTCTTGGAGGAGGTGGAGGGTGTGGGTGGTGTCTCGAATGTATGTGAGGAGTTCCTGGACTCGGGGGGATAGGACAGTGTCGAGGTAGGTAGAGATGAGTTCAGTGGGGCAGGAGCATGCTGAGACAATGGGTCGGCCAGGGTCGTCAGGCTCATGGATCTTGGGAAGGAAGTAGAACCGGGCAGTGCAGGGTTCCAGGACTATGAGGTTGGAAGCTGTGGGTGGGAGATCTCCTGAGGTGATGAGGTTCTGTATGGTCTGAGAGATGATGGTTTGGTGATGGGGGGTGGGGTCATGGTCAAGGGGGCAGTAGGAAAAGGTGTCCTCGAGTTGGCGTTTGGCTTCAGCGGTGTAGAGGTCAGTGCGCCAGACTACCACTGCGCCCCCTTTATCCGCTGGCTTGATGGTGAGGTCGGGATTGGAGCAGAGGGATTGGAGGGCTGCGCGTTGTGAGGGTGAGAGGTTGGAGTGGGGGAGGGGGGTAGACAGGTTGAGACGGTTAATCTCCCGGCAGCAGTTGGAAATGAAGAGGTCGAGGGTAGGTAATAGGCCAGCGCAGGGTGTCCAGGTGGATGCAGTGTGTTGGAGGTGGGCGAAGGGGTCCTCGGAAGGTGGGCGGGAATCCTGATTGTGAAAGTAAGCTCGGAGGGGGAGGCGGCAGAGGAAGTGTTCGACGTTATGGCGTGTATTAAATTCATTGATGCGTGGATGGAGGGGGATGAAGGTGAGTCCTTTGCTGAGGACTGATGGTTCGTCCTCAGTGAGGGGGAGGTCTGGAGGGATGGTGAAAACTCGGCAGGGCTGGGAGCTGGGATCTGGTGTGGGTGTGGAGCTGGGAGTGGGGGTGGAACCTGTAACTGGAGTGGGTGTAATGGTGGGGGGAATGGGGGTGGAGTCATGAGTCATGAGGGGTGGTGTTCCCCTCAGGGTTCTGGGGGCCGGGGATGGTGACAGTGGGATCTGGGGGGGGCATGTCAGCAGAATGCAAGTGAGTGGCATTGGTGGGAACGGAAGTGATGGCAGACATGGCAGCAGGGGTGGCGGACGTCACTGAGTGTGACATCAGCGATGATGTAAGGGGCGGAAGTGATGTCACGTGTGATGCATGAGGAATCGTCAGGGGCGGATAGTGGCTGTGGGAGTGACCATGATGGGGGCGAAAGTGACATCATCACGCATTCCATATGCATACCACCCTCTGTGTAAAAGAGTTGCCCCTCAGGTTCCCTTTTATTCTTTCCCCTTTAACCTTAAACTGATTCCCCAACCCCATGCCTCTCATGATCTTACACACTTTTATAAGATCCTTCCTCAATCTCCTACACCCTAAAGAAAAAAGTCCTAGCTTGTTCAACCTCTCCCTATGACTCAGACCCTTGAGTCCAGACAAGATATTTGTAAATTTTTTTCTGCACTCTTTGCAGTTTAATAACATCCTTCCTATTTCAAGGTGACCAAAACTAAACACAATACTCCAAATATGGCCTCACCAATGTCGAGTACAACTGCAACATAACTTCCCAACTTCTATACTCAGTGCCGTAACTGATGAAGGCCAGTGTGCCAAAAGCCTTCTTCACTGCCCTGTCTACCTGTTGCTCCTTGCATCTGAACTCCAAGGTCCCTCTGTTCCACTGCACTCCTTAAGACGCTACCATTCACCATGAGACTCCAACCTTGATTTGACTTTCCAAAATGCAAGACCTCATACTTACTATTAAACTTCATGTGCCATTACTCGGCCCACTTCCCCAGCTGATCGAGGTCCTGCTGCAATTTCTAATAACCTTGCTCACTGTCCATGATACCGCCTATTTTAGTATTTTAGTATCTGCAAACTTATTAATCATGCCGTATACATTTTCACCCAAATCATTGATATAGGTAACAAACAGTAACGATCCCAGCACCGACCCCTAAAGCACTCCACTAGCCACAGGCCTCCAGTCTGACAAGCATCCTTCCATTGTTACCTTCTGCTTCTGACCATCAAAACAATTGTGTACCCAATTTGCCAGCTTCCCTGAATTCCATGCAATCTAACCTTCCAAAGCAGCCTACCATGTAGAACCTAATCAAAGGCCTTCCTGAAATCCATATAAACTATGTCCACAGCCCTGCCCTCATCAACCTGCCTGGTCAGTTCATCAAAGATCTCGAATAAATTTGTAAGGCATGATCTCCCACTCACAAAGCCATGCTGACTACTCCTAATCAAACCCTATCCTTCCAAATACAAGTATATCTTATCTCTTAGAATCTTCTCAAGTAACTTCCTGACCACAGATGTTAAGCCTAATGGTCTATAGATCCCAGTTTTTTTTCCTTACAGGTACAATTAGCCCTTTGTTTGACATATTTCTCATTGTTGTGCAATATTGACAATGAGCTGCCTTGTCAGAGATGTTATCTGCCAGATAAATGGTAACCAGTGGCCCTGACTGCCCCGTCAGGTACATATGATAGATTCCGTGACATTGTTTTGAAAATGATCAGGAAAGTTGTCCCCAAGACCGTGGTTAACATCATCCCTCAATCAGTATCTACCGTAGATGGTGTCCCTATTTGCTTCCTTGATGGTTGTGGAATGCTGCTTCATGCAGTTTTTCCCTCTGCCTCCATCTGACTGTTTCTATGCTAATTGTCACTATTCCTGGGCGGCACGGTGGGCACAGTGGTTAGCACTGCTGCCTCACAGCGCCAAAGACCCGGGTTCAATTCCCGCCTCAGGCGACTCTCTGTGTGGAGTTTGCACATTCTCCCCGTGTCTGTGTGGGTTTCCTCTGGGTGCTCCGGTTTCCTCCCACAGACCAAAGATGTGCAGGTCAGGTGAATTGGCCATGCTAAATTGCCCCTAGTGTTAGGTAAGGGGTAGATGTTGGGGTATGGGTGGGTTGCGCTTCGGCGGGGCGGTGTGGACTTGTTGGGCCGAAGGGCCTGTTTCCACGCTGTAAATAATCTAATCTAATCTAATCTAATCCTGTTTGTCGCAGCAAGTTTCATCTTCTTACAACTTGGTTTAAAGAGATTTCTTCTGAATTTTTGATCAAATTTATTGATGGCAATCATTTGTTGTCTCACCACAAAAGGGAACATCTGGATATTAGCCTTACTAAAATCTTATTTAATTTTAATGAGTGTCAGTTCACTCTTTAGCCTTCTCTTCTTTAGGAGAAAGGTACTGCCATCACCTTTATGAATTATTTTGCACTTTCTCCAGCATTTATTTCATGGTTGCTCAGTGGTTAGCACTGCTGCCTCACAGCGCCAAGGACTCAGGTTTGATTCCAGTCTCCGGCAACTGTCTGTTTGGAGTTTGCACATTCTCCCCTTGTATGCGTGTGTTTCCTCCAGGTGCTCCGGTTTCATCCCACTGTCCAAACATGTGCAGGTTAGGTGGACTGGTCATGCTAAATTGTGTTCAGGGGTGTGCAGGCTAGTTGCATGAGCAATGGGAAACGTAGGGTCACAGTGATAAGGTGGGGGGGAGTGTGGGTCTGGGTGGAATGCTCTTTAGAGCATCGGTGTGGACTCGATGGGCCGAATGGCCTGATTCCACACTGTAGGGATTCTGAAACAAAAACTTAAAATGAACATCCGAACTAAGCATATGATTCCAAACATTAATGTGAGCTGCTATTTTCAGTAATTTGTGTCTCTGGTCTCCTCATTCCTATCTCTTCTCAAAACTAATTTAGATTTTAGTTATTCAACTCGATTAGATTAGATTACTTAGATTAGATTACTTTCAGAGTGGAAACAGGCCTTTCGGCCCAACAAGTCCACACCGCCCCGCCGAAGCGCAACCCACCCATACCCCTACCCCTACATCTACCCCTTACCTAACACTACGGGCAATTTAGCATGGCCAATTCACCTGGCCTGCACACCTTTGGACTGTGGGAGGAAACCGGAGCACCCGGAGGAAACCCACGCAGACACGGGGAGAATGTGCAAACTCCACACAGAGAGTCGCCTGAGGCGGGAACTGAACCCGGGTATCTGGCGCTGTGAGGCAGCAGTGCTAACCACTGTGCCACCGTGCCGCCCCTAGTACTAGTACATGACCTCCTTCCTCTTCCAACAAAACACCTTCTTTTTACACACCTTGATATTAATGTATCAATTACATGCCCCTTTCACAAGTTAACTAAGAAAGGTTATAATATTTCCCTGAGATCTTTATATTTAAGGGCCAATTTCTCTCTCATGGTCTTTAGCTGCTGCCGCTATGAAAATTAGATATGAATGAAGGACGTCATCTACTTCATTGCTCTTTTTTAAAGCTCACTGGCACTCAACTGTCTTCTGCAAGTTTCTACATATTCTGCCTCAGCCACTCTACTCAACAGGTATGAAGGAACAGCTATGAGTTGAGGGAAAGATGGTGGCTTTGTGTTATATTAGCAAATACTCCTAAGATCCAGCTTAACGTTTTGAGGCTGAGTTCAAGTATGCTTGACAACAAGTCAAGTTTGAGTTTAATTTATAATTCTAGAATCAAAAGTTACTCCAATGATAACCATGAAACTACAGCAAACTTTGTTATAACCAACACCTGATGAATTTTCGATAAACTGACAAAAAATATATACCTCAAAACTGCAGAGCTTAATGTGTAATCTTGTCCAATTATTATCGTTTTGTAAAAGTGTATTTCCCTCAATGTGAATATACTCAGCAATCGAATGACCAGATGAAACATCAATAGCTGATTTAATTTCGAGTCAATTTCTCTTCAAATACCGCAATGTCCAAGTAGTCAGTTGAAGATGCTTGTGAGAAGGCTTTCTACCGGCAAGTTTTATTTAAGGCAAAGTTGGATTTTTTACAATGAATTATGAAGTGTAACAGTGATGCGTAAGCTCCCTGCATTATGTTTCTATTACTTAGTATGTGTTTTTCCATTAATTATGTGGACCTCTTGGTCAACCGGGATGTTTGCTCAACTAGCCCACGCCTGGTCCCATAGGTGTGGGTTAATAAAAGGCCTACTGCATTAGTTAACTGATATTCTTTTGAGAAGTAAATCTTTGACTGGTTATGTGTGAGACCAAGCAATGTGTTTGGTTTTTAACCGTCCTTTGAAATGGTGTAGTGAGTTACTCAGGGGTAACAGAAAATGGATTGACCAAATGCTGACCTTGCCAGTAACACTCACACAGGGTGGCATGGTGATTCAGGTTAGCACTGATGTGCAGGTTAGGTGGATTAGTCATGTTAAATTGCCCATAGTGTCCAGAGATGTCCAGGCTAGGTGGATTTGCCATGGGAAATGCGGGGTTACAGGATAGGGTCTGGGCCTGGATGGGATATCTTCAGAGAGTTGGTGTGAACTCAATGGGCTGAATGGCCTGCTTCCACACTGTAGGATTCTTCGAATCTGCATCTCATGATGGGATGAATTGCTGTATGCCAGCTTTTTCTTGGGATTTACCCAGTCATATATACCATCTTTTATCACCTTACAAAAGGCCCCCTCATTTGCTTCCTTCACTGAACCTCACTACTCAAACTTCCTTTCTGGTCCAACAGTCCAAAAACAGTTCCCCCAATACCCCATCTATCTGGGATTCACTTCCCCAGTGAGTTTTGCAGCATAGGGCATTCTTCTCACAGAAGAGGAGGTGAAGAGGAGATTCATGGAAGAGGTGCTCAAGGTGATGAAGAGTTTTGTTAGAATAGCTGAAGAGATATTATTTCCATGGCTATGTGGGTTAGTAATGAAAGGAACAAATGTTAAATGAATAACTAAAGAACCAACAGTAAGTTTGGGAAAACTTTTTCTACACAAAGAAATTGCAATGATATGGATTACACTGCTCAAAAGGGGAGTGAAAGTAAATTTAATAATAACTTCCAAAAGCAAATTGGACAAATATTTGAAAATTGAAAAAGTATTACAAAATTAAGGGGAAAGACGATAGGTACATATTCTGATTATACAAAGACAAGCAACAAAGTTGTGATGAGGACATAAGCAGTTTGGTGAACAAAGATAGCTTAAGTGACTGGGCAAACATTTGGCAGATACTTTATAACAGGAAAAGGTTGTCAGATTAATGATAATGTTCTAATCATCATTCGCTTGTTAGGATTTGATTAACTGCATGAGTTAATTTATTTAACACGTTAAAATGCATCATGAACTGAATAGCCTGCCCTGTGCCTATCGCTCCCATGTTTAATAATCGTACAGTTTGTTGTGCAGGCAGCTGATACATGCGGTAGGTATTAGATGAATATCTTGTTCAGCAAAATGTTTCCACTCCACCCTAAACCCTAATCCTAACCTGAGCATTAGCCCTAACACTAATTCTAATCCTAACACTAAACCTAACCCAGCTCCTAACCCTAACTCTTAGTCTAAACACAAGGGGAGGCAACTGCCAGGCAGTTTTATTGCTGGACTGTTAGTCTAGTGATTCAGGTAAAGTTCTGGGACCCAGGACCGAATCCCAACATGGCAGATGAATTCATTGAAAAAGTCTTGAATTAAGAATCTAATGATGTCCACAAATCCATTGTTGGTTGTCAGAAAAACACATCCTGTGCACTAATGTCCTTGAGGGAAGAAAATTGCTTTCCTGGTCTGACCTAAATGTGTCTCCAGACACACAGAAATGTACTTGATTCTTAACTGTCTTTTGCGGAATTAAGAAAGTTCAATAAATACTGGCCTAGCTAGTGATGCCCTCATCCAATCAATGATTAAAACATTTCTTTAGTTCTGTACAATTGAATTGGAGAGATACCATAAAGATCCTGAATGGTTGGCAATTAATAGACACCGATGTTGGTGGGTGACAGATGACCATAAGACTATAAGACGTAGGAGCACAAATTAGGCCATTCGGCCCACCGAATCTGCTGCACCATTCAATCACTGCTGATAAATTTCTCAACTACTTTCTCCCCATAACCCTTGATCCTCATCACAATCAAGAAGCGGTCTATCTCTGTTTTAAATATACACAATGACCTGGCCTCCACAGACTTCTGAGGCAATGAATTCCATAGATTCACCACTCTTAAAAGAAGTTTCTCCTTCTCTCGGTTCTAAGGAATCTTCCTTTACTCTGAGGGTGTGCCCTTGGGTCCTAGTCTCTCCTGACAATGGAAATATCTTCCCAATATCCACATTGTCCAGATGGTTCAGTATTCTGTAAGTTTCAATTTGATCCTCCCCATCCTTCTAAACTCCATTGAGTATAGATCCAGAGTCCAGATGAATGCAGCTGGTCCCCATGTGTCATGCCCTGTGAGGACACCAACCTGGAGGCTCTTTCCAGGTAATGGCAGGCTGACTTTGCCAGGTCTCCAATCTGATAGTCATGAATATAATTATATTTACCACTAGCACATCTACATCAACATCTCTTGACTTCACAAATTGAGACAGTTTGAATGTTTCACAAATTCAGCAGATTTGGTGAAGTTTAATGCAGTCTCCTTGCAGAATCAATACCATATACAGCAATAACCTTGTCCACTGTGTAAAATCAGACAGTGGGTCAGCAGTTTTCGGAACCCATATGTTCAAATAACAAAAGGATACGGTCTCGGCAATGTAACGTCATCAGGACTTCAAAGTACCTGGCCTCTGCAAGTGGATTGGGAATAACCAATTATCTTCCCTCTAACAAAGGTGAAGCCTTTTTTGTTTATGACATTTATTGTTGGGTTGTCTCTCTTTTGATGTTGTCACACCAAGATTGAACAAAAGTAAACACTTGGACATTGACACTGGCCAAAACTTCAAACTCGTGCAAAAGGAAAATAATTTAGAACCTAGAGAACTGAATAAGCACCCCCCAAAAAAAGCTGCAAGTCCTCAGCAAGCCTGGAAGCATCTGGGAAACAGAGTTAACATTTCAGATTGCTGACCTTTCCTCAGTTTTGATTTAAAGGAGTAATATCTTTTTATTTAAATACAATTACTCGAAGGGGACAGCAATGAGGTCGTATTTTTCATCCCAAACTTAAGCAGAGTTTGAAAGATATTTCAAAATAAAATAGTTTTAACTTAACTTGCAGAATAAATATCACAGGACAGAAATAGATATGACACAGTAATGCTTATTTTTCAGTGGCTGCATCTCTTTTCAGTAAGATTTTCAAAACTGTTGCCAATAATCTGTGTGCTGACCCAGAAAAGAAATAGATGGTTCATGCATTAATCCATATAAAAGAATTCAGTCCTATTAATACAAAAATGCATTAGTAAAAAACATACAAAATGCAGAAGGGTGATGAATAAGTAAACTAGCACAAATAGCCTGTGAGAGAAATTGCAAGTTGTGGAATAATTAGCGATATGATTAAAAATACAAAACACATTTAAAATGAAGAGGAGCAGTTTGTAATCTCGGAATCATTGTGATATATGATTCCAGTATAAGCTGGGCTTTAACTGAATTGTATGTGCAAGAGAAGCTCCACTACCACCAGGCAACAAGTGGCTGACTTGGTTCTACCTGACAGAATAATCTGAGAGTGGCAATTCTGCAATCATCTGCATCGAGGGAAGTGATGGAGTGGTGGTATTATCGCTGAACTGTTAATCCAGAGACCCAGGTAATATTCAATTTTTTTAAAAATCTGGCATTAAAGAGTCTAATGATGACCAAGAATCAGTTGTCAGGAAACTCCATCTGGTTCAGTGATGTGCTTTAGGAAGAAAACAGCCACCCTTACCTGGTTTGGCCCACATGTGACTTGAGACCCACAGCAATGCGGTTGACTCTTAACTGCCCTCTGTGTAACAAGAGATGGGCAATAAATGCTGGCCTAGTCAGTGACTCCCTCATCCTATGAATGAATGAAAAGAAGTCATGTATGGCGTGTCAAGATTGAGTCATCTGAGTGACTGCAGACAATATGTTTGGTTTATTGTTGTCACATGTATCGAGATACAGTGAAAAGTATTGTATTGCAAGCTAATCAGATAAATCATATAAACCTTATATAAGGACATCAGGATCATAGAACAGAATGCAGAATATCATGTTACAGCCACAGAGAACATGCAGAGAAAGTTCAACTCTAATGTATGAGAGGTCCATTCATAAAGCTGATAACAGTGGGGACGCAACTGTTCTTAAGTCTGTTGGTGTGTGCTCAAACTCTTGTATTTTCTGCCTGATAGAAGAAGGTGCAAGAGAGTATAACCGGGGTGGGAAGGATCTTTGATCATGTTGGCTGTGGGAAGTGTATGTTGGTCTAGACATGCTGTCAAACTTTTCCAGTTTTAGTGTACAAATCCTACAATGAAAATCAAACATTCTATTGAGCAAATTATTTTCATTACACTTGTGAGTACTTGATGAGTAGTTATTATGCAAATGACTGTTTCTTCTAATATTGATTCTAGTATTCTAGTATTGATGAAATCACAATAAGAGTGTTATGAAGTTACTGTTGATCACCCGTCTCAGTGTGAAAGCTAATCTTTTGGTTCACCTATTTGAACAGGTCTGTGCCAATTTCAACATCGGTGTCAAGTCTTCATTTAGTGACTGAAATTGGCTTTTGCAATTTTTGTGAATGAACATGACAAACTGGTCTGAAAGATTGCCTTTCAGATATTGTACGTCACAGGCCTGTGATGAATTTTCACTGAGAATGGTGACAAACCCAGATGAGTACACCTTCACTAATGCCTCTGTGGATTGGAAGATCTACACAAGCCTGATTGGATCAGATAACTCTTTTTAAATTTAAACTGACTGTCTCTGAAAAATATGTAAATTTGCATCAACGAAAGGAAATGAACTCTAAAAGAGGTATTCCTAGACCAGAAGTTATGAAAAATGCAGGAGGGGGAAGAGATAGATGTGAATGGCGTGAAAAACTGGACGTGAGAGAAATCATAAAATCCTGTTAGGGCAGGTAGAGATGACTCAGCACCAACCATCCCATCATATTCCCATAAGCTCATAATTACCATAGTCAACCTACCTAGTCTACCTACTCCAGGACTTGATGGGGTAATTCAGCATGGCCAATCCATCTAACCTGCACACCTTTGGAATGTGGGAGGAAAGCAGAGCACCTGGCAAAAGGCCACACAGACACAGGGAGAAATCCACACAGTTGGTCACCCAAGGCTAGAATCAACCCTGGGTCTCTAGTATTGTGAGGCAACAGTGGGAACCATTGTGCCACTGTGTCAATGACACATTGAAATATTCAAGGTGGAGCATATACAGCACAGTACAGGCCCTTCAACCCTTGATGTAGTGCTGACCTTTTATCCTTATCTAAGATTAAATTAACCTACATACCCTACATTTTACTATCATCCATGTGCCTATCCAAGAGCCACTTAAATGTCCCTCATGTATCTGACTCTGCTCCCATCACTGGCAGCCCCACCACTCTCTGTGTAAAGAACCTACCTCTGACATCTCCCCTAAACCTTCCTCCAATCACCTTCAAATTATGCCCCCTGTGATAGCCATTTCTGCCCTGGAGAAAAGTCTCTGACTATTCACGCTGTCAATGCCTCGCATCATCTTGTACACTTCTATCAAGTCACCTCTTACCCTTCTTTGCTCCAATGCGAAAAGCCTTTGCTCCCTCAACCTTTCTCCATAAGACATGCCCTCCAGCCCAGGCAGCATCCTCTGCACCCTCTCTAAAGAGTCCACATCCTTCCTTTAATGAGACAACCAGAACTGAATACGATATTCCAGGTGTCATCTAACAGGGCTCTATGGAGCTGCAGGAGAAAGTGAGGACTGCAGATGCTGGGGATCAGAGCTGAAAATGTGTTGCTGGAAAAGCGCAGCAGGACAGGCAGCATCCAAGGAGCAGGGGAATCGATGTTTCGGGCATGAGCCCTTCTTCAGGAAGAAGGGCTCATGCCCGAAACGTTGATTCTCCTGCTCCTTGGATGCTGCCTGACCTGCTGCGCTTTTCCAGCAACACATTTTCAGCTCTGTAGAGCTGCAGCATAACTTCGCAGCTCTTAAACTCTACTGACCTTTGTGTCATCCGCAAACTTACTAACCCACTCTTCTACTTTGTCATTCAAGTCACTTATAAAAATCACATTGAGCAGAGGTCCTAGAACAGATCCCTGCGCAACACCAGTGATCACTGAGCTTCAGGCTGAATACTTTCCATCTACTACCATCCTTTGTCTTCTATGGCCAGCCAATTCTGTATCCACACAGGCAAATCCCTCTGCATCCCATGCCTCCTTAGTTTCTGAACAAGCCTTACCAAACGCCTTGGTAATATCCACTGTTGGAGATGGATGGATAATTTGTCCACTCTGTCCGCACCCCATAATGTTACTTCTGGATCCACCCTCGTGATTCCTTTTTGGTTTCCGAGCTGCTAAAAAATAACTCCCCTTAGGTTCTTTGATAATTCTTCCCACATGTAACACAACAGAAGGATCAGAGTAAAACAGGTTCTATTAACACTGTGACAAAATGATTGCGTAGGTGGATCAAATGCTTTTATTTATTTGTTTGTTTGTTCTTAGCTTATTTGTTGAGGAGCTCTAGCTGAAATAGTGCTATCTGAGTGTTTTGGAAATTGAATGTGAACAATGGTATTGCAGAGCAAACACACTTTCAGAATGGACTGTAATTGACACAGCTGATCCGACTCGCATTGGTAAAGGTACATCGTTCAGTCTGTGAGAGGGTCTGACAAGTGTGCCTACACAATCTAGGATAGAAATCTGAAGCTTAAAAAACCTATTTTTTTTTGTTTGCAGAGAGGGGAGGGTATCCAGGAAGAAGTGAGACACTATTTGCCGATGACACTACTAAGACCCAAATAGTTTCACTGGCATCAGTGGGTTTAATAAAACTAAGACGCCAGTCACAGGTCAGTGAGTGAAGTGGAACTTGACGTTACTGAGCAGATGTACAGTGTGATATCTTCTTAAGTAGTTCTTGTGGTTACAACAGCCAGCTACCAATTTCATTTGATGCCAAGCCGTCCCTGTTCTCTTCATCAGCATGATTGTGAGCTCAGGACTCACTGACAGCAATAGAAAATTAACTTTTGTTTTAGCTCAGTGATTGAAAAGATTCATCGTCTCAGATGCAGCACGTATCCCAACTTACTCTTACTGATGCAGTTGAGGCAAGAATATGCCTCGTAAGTGACCATTGTCAGATCAAAACTGAAACGTGGTTGTCAAGGCACGGTGGCTCAGTGGTTAGCACTGCTGCCTCACAGCACCAGGACCCAAGTTCACTTCCCGCCTCGGGCAACTGTCTGTGTGGAGTTTGCACGTTCTCCCTGTGGGTTTCCTCCGGGTGCTCCGGTTTCCTCCCACAGTCCAAAGATGTGCAGGTCAGGTGAATTGGCCTTACTAAATTGCCCATAGTGTTAGGTGCATTAGTCAGGGGTGAGTGTAGGGAAATGGGTCTGGGTGGGTTGTTCTTCGGAGAGTCAGTAGGCACTTGTTGGGCCAAAGGGCCTGCTTCTACACTGTAGTGAACCTAATCTAATGACAGAATCACTTCTGTTTTTTTTGCATCAGAAGCTGCAATGAGTATAAATGGATCACAGCCAGCATTGTTATCATTTCAATTTCAAGTCACAGACTGCTGATTCTTTTAACCATTGTTTTAAAATATCAATGATTTGTATTCAGTTTCAATATCGTTCACACTGTGATGACTTGTCCAATGTTCATGTTAGAAATCTGGAAAAAAGCTTACATTCAGACAGCCTCTTTTACATCCTCAGCAGGTACGCTAAATTCCAGGCTTGTACATCTACCTGAACAATCTTAACCAGGAATTCCCATGAGATGGAAATCAGAAAGAAAAACTTACATTTATGTAGTGCCTTTCATAACCTTACGATGTCACATGTACTTTGGATTGAATGAAGAGGAGTTGATGACTCCTAGTGGTCTTCTTGCTAGACCATTAATCCAAACATCAAGGTAGTGTACTGGAGGTTAGCACTTGAATCCCATCATAGCAGATTATAAATTTTAAACCCAGAATTAAGGGTCTAGTGATGACCATATTGGACATTTTTTTGTGTAAAATTTGAAGACTGAAACTGCCATCATCTTGGGAACTGTGTGATTATGGACATTGTTAGTTCCTTTAGTTGTCTTAAAGGATAAGTAATAACGATGTCCACGTTCATCAGTTTCCGAGATGATGGCAGATTAAAATTCACTTCAAAGTCTTCAAAGTTTACACAAAAAAAGTCAATCCACTATCGTATAAACTGTAAGCACAATGGTAATTTTCCTAAAGTCACATTCTATCCTGAATCCCACTATCCTTTTGGACAACTGAAAAAGCTATCATATTTCTACATTTTAGTTCCATGTTTAAAGGACACAGTCCCATTAAGTGACTTTATTGAGAATCCTTACAGTGTGGAAGCGGGCTATTTGGCCCATTGAGTCCACACAGTCCCGTTGAAGAGCATCCTACCCAGACCCACCCTAGTAATCCCACATTTCCCACTGCTAATCTACCTAGCCTGTATACCCCTGGACACTATGAGCAATTTACCATGGCTAATCCACCGAACCTGCACATCTTTGGACTATGGGAGGAACTGGAGCACCCAGAAGAAATCTTCACAGACACAGATGGTCTCCTGAGGTTGGAATCAAACCCAGGTCCCTGGCACTGTGAGGCAGCAGTGCCACCCAGTGAGCCACCATATTTGACTCTGTCCCCAAATGATTTTCACAGCCATGCTGCTCATCTTCCTTTGAGGATAGGCATTCACTTGATTCACATCTGTACTAACAATATGGAGTGGTAATCGAAGTGTGCTGCAGTTCTCTGCAGCATGCAGTTTGGCCTCACAAGCAGAAATTAATCATAATAGAAGTTGGAGAAGCAGTTGATCCTAATCACATCCCCAGTCAGAGATTTACAGGAGTGTTGCTGTAAATCCATCATTTTTGCATGCATTTAGTTTCCACCGTTCCCTTCTGGACCCTTTCCCTTTTCGGAAGGATCTCCTTCCTACGCTGGACAAGAGCTCAAATCTTTTTTCTTAATTTAGTTTATTCTTTAGAGAAAACGCTAGTAGCATTGCAATGTTAATCAAAACCTGAAACTTGGGAAAATAAATCAAAATACCATCTAGCCCACCTATCCAAAATTCTACATTGGTGCCAGTTGTTCTCCCTTTCCAAGGACACCCAGGCACGGATATAACCATAAAAAACAGGCAGGATCCAAGGAGCAGGAGAATTGATGTTTCGGTCATAAGCCCTTCTTCAGGTTTCCTGAAGTGTGCTGCAGTTCCCTGTAGCATGCAGTTTGGCCTCACAAGCAGAAATTAATCATAATAGAAGTTGGAGAAACGTCGATTTTCCTGCTCCTTGGATGCTGCCTGACCTGCTGCGCTTTTCCAGCAACACATTTTTCAGCTCTGATCTCCAGCATCTGCAGTGCTCACTTCCTCCATAAAAAAAACAGGCAGGCAATTTGTCCCACTCCATGGCCCAGTCCCTGCTCTTATTAATGGTTACTGTAGCAAAGCCCAGGAGCAGGCCGATTAGGAGGTCCTCTGACTGCACCCTCACCACCACAAGAATGAATCCAGGTCTTAAAAATATATGAGCATCAATTGCTCTCAGTCAACTGTGAAGCTTCCCATTTGACCATTAAAAGGACCTGCATTTCTATCTTTGACAATGGGAAGGATATAAGCATTTAAAGATTCAACTCAGGTCCCTCAAACTCATTGCTACCGCTTGAAGTGTATGATCCAATGCTTCATAAACAAGACAAATTGCATTATGGTATTTCTACCTGAATAAACTTAACCTGAAATCCACAACTGGAAAGTTAGAATGAAAGAAAGAATTTTATCTACATTGTGCCTCTCACGACCTGAGGACATCTCAGCAGCCAATGACATAATTTTCAAGTGTGATTAGTATTGTCATCTAGGGAGAGAAAGCAATCAGTTTAAGTAGTTTTCTAGAACTATCTTAAGGATTTCTGAACAAATACAACTGACTTCTCTTCCTGTAATTGACATATACCGAGGCCTCTCTGGGATTTATCTAGTTCCAATATGGTGTGTCTTGAAGGATCATAATATACCTTTGCCTTAATATTCAAGTACACACTTGTTGGATAAAGCATTCTTGAGAGCATTAAAAAATGTGTTGGTGATCTTCTTCTCACTTGCTTGCTGTATCTGTAGGAAAAAATCCCAAGACAGAGATATGATTGGTCACAAGATTCTAATTGCACAGGATAAATTTGAAGAAACTAAGACACCTTTATAGTGTCACTTTTGTCTTGGGATTAAGGCATATTTTGTATTTTTACTATTTTGGTAGGATCGGGTGCAATAGTTTGGCTATTAATTTGGCTCATGTTGTTTTTACATATTTTGCAGTTGAGAACTAAACTTTAGCTTCCTCTTGCTTTCATGAGTTGTTGGAAGTTTACATCATGCTTGTGTTTACTTCTCTCAAGAACTATGACATCATCCACAATACAGAGACAAATTGGTGGATTCTCGGGGATATGACCAATATATTTTCACTATTCACTAATTGATAATCCAAATGGTAATCCGAGTAGACAATGCTAACTGAAAAGTGTTCTGAAAGTTGATGGTTGCTGTGAATCTGGGGGGGGGGGGGGTGGGGGGTGAACAGATCTATAGTTCCCTATCCTTGTAGAAAAATGTTTGGCAACTGAAAATCTGAGACTAAGTTCTTCCAAGAAGGAGTCAGCAGTGGGAAACATACGCAGCTTTGTCTTTCTTCAAAACACCAATTGTTGTGATGTGCAATCTTGTCAAATTTGATTTGAACCACAGAATGCAATTCTAGTTTGAGCTTATCCTGAATGTGATTGCTACATTTACAAGGACAGTCAATGTTGGTTTGGGCATCATCTTTCAGATGTAACACTGCATCTCCTCTACATTTGCCAATAGAATTCAACCAGTCAGGGTAAGAACCAGTCAGGTTGTGAATTTAGTCTTTGGTTCTGGAGTTGACATATTAGTTACATCGTGGATCATGATGAAACATAGATTGGTGCAGGCTGATAGTGCTATGATAGAAGGACCCACCGTGTCCACAATTTTCAGTCCATAGTTTTCAGGTGCCCAACCTGAGGAGACGCATTGTTGTTGTAGATGGATAATAACATTGTAAGGGATGTCAGATTAAACCTAAGTAGTTAGCTTAACATGTGGACTGCATCACATTGTTCCAGTTTCCAGAGTACATCTCCAGCAGCATGCATAAAACGATGACACTTGCTCTGGCACCATGGCTTTTGCCCGAAACGTCGATTTCGCTGCTCCTTGGATGCTGCCTGAACAGCTGTGCTCTTCCAGCACCACTAATCCAGAATCTGGTTTCCAGCATCTGCAGTCACTGTTTTTACCTGGCACCATGTCAATCTTGGCATATTGCCCATTCCTTTCTAGGAACATTACTTCGATGGTAGTGAATCTTCTGATTTTCTGATGGCATCTGTGTGGTGGGTCAAGTCTAGGACATGTTCTCTGATTGAAGCCTGCAAGCTTTCATGTTACAGTGACCTTTGGACTTAGTGTTAGTGGGAATTTAGAAACTTAATTCAGCATTGCTGCATGGTTGGTTCATCCTCACATGCTGCTGGGGTCCATACTCTTACATTGTGTGTTTCTCGAGCACTTGAATTTCTTGCATATTTTAGTCCTGTGTTCACGTGTTCGTACATAGGTTACGTTTGCCACAAAATGCTTGACACATCTCAGACACACCTTGGATGTTTTGTTGCTCTTGTTGAAGTCTGCAATTATTGTATCAGAATTAAGAACTTCTCTATCTTATGTTACAAGCGCTGCACATGTTCAGATAAAGAACCTAAAGGTTCGATTCTGCTTTTTAATGTAGCTCCGTGCTGCCTGTAATCCCTCAGTAGAACCTTTTTCCTAGACTTCTCTGTTTTGTCATTACCATGTGGACCATAAGAACTAGATCCGTCCCTTTTGAGAAGTTCTCCTTCATATTTGGATGTTTGCTTTCCATTGTTGTTGTGTTGTGTTGTGCTCTTTTAGGTCACAAGTGGTGGCACGGTGGTTAGCACTGCTGCCTCACAGCGCCTAAGACCCGGCTTCAATTCCCGCCTCAGGTGACTGACTGTGTGGAGTTTGCACGTTCTCCCCGTGTCTGCGTGGGTTTCCTCCGGGTGCTCCGGTTTCCTCCCACATTCCAAAGATGTGCAGGTTAGGTGAATTGGCCACGCTAAATTGCCTGTAGTGTTAGGTAAGGGGTAAATGTAGGGGCATGGGTGGGTTGTGGGTCAGTGTGGACTTGTTGGGCCGAAGGGCCTGTTTCCACACTGTAATGTAATCTAATCTAAATCTTCATTATCTTTGCCTTTGTTGGCTTCTCTTTTCTTTCTGTTAGTCTTCATGCTTTACTGCTTTCAAGATTGTTGCTTTTGGTGTTGCAAGCTTCTGCCTGTAGGTGGCATTTGCACCTAAAAAGAGGGAGCAGCTGACTTCGCAAAGACAAAATGGTGGAATGGACTGACCTCTGAGCACAGGTCAGATCTCCTTAATATCAAGATTTTTTTTTCAGTGTATTCTTTCTTTATTTTGCTGTATTTATTTGTCAGATTGCCGCAGCAACTTGGAACTGTTCTTTCAGCAACTTCTAGAAGTCCCAATTATAAAATTGTGTTTTTTAAATTGAAGCAGTTGTGGCCTGTTTATTTTTAAATGAGAGAGTTAGTTTTTATTTGTTCCAGGGATGTGAGTATCACTGATAGACCAGTAATTATTACCTGTCTCTCATTACCTACAGGAGATACTGAACAACCTCTTGAATTATTGTCATATCCTGGGGTGTAGATGCATCCACAGTGCTGTTCAGAAGAGAGTTTCAAGATTTTGTCCCAACAACAATGAAAGAATAGTGTTATATTGACAAATCTGTGTGATGAGTGGCTTGGAAGGGAGTTTGCAGGTGGTGATGTAGCCATGCATCTCCTGCCCTTGTTCCCCCATGATGGTAGAGGCTGTAGGTTTTGAAGGTGCAGGAGGTTTGGTGAGTTACTGCAAGTGCATCTTGTAGATGGTATACATTACTACCACTATGCCGGTGAAATGAGTGCACGTTGATATTGGTGCCAATCAAGCAGGCTGCTTTGTCCAGGATGGTGTCAAGCTTCTTGAGTATTTTCAGAGCTGAACTCATCCAGGCAAGTGGAGAGTATTCCATCACACTCCTGACTTGTAGATTGTAGATTGTAGATTGTAGATGTACTTTGGGGAGATAGAAAATAGCTGCACACTGTAATTTGTCTGTTAACTTGTGAGCAAGTTATATTAGTCTTTGATTGTGAGGGTCAAAGGAGCAAACTCTTGGCTTCTTTTTTTCTTGTATTACGATCTGATGTTGAATTTTGTAGTGAGATTGTTTGATGGTCTCGATTATAATATCAGGTACAATTGGTCAAGTGACCTCCTCCTATGCAGTGTGATGATGTAATTTATAAATATGCTTGTCTGTCTATTAACTTAAACAATCTTGTGTGTAATTTGAGCTACAATTCCATTTTCATCTTTTCCCATGAAAATAGAATTGTTGCCTCTGACTTCCTTGTATAGCCATAATATTTCTATGTCCATCCAGTTCAGCTTCTGTTTAGTAGTAACCCCAGGATATTGATTAATGTGCGATTCAGTGGCATTAATACCATTTGACATTGAGATGTTCACATTGTTTCCTGTTTTAGACTTCAGTCTTGGTTATTGTTATAACATCGCCTCTGAACTCAGATAAATGATGAGTGATTGTTAGGAAAGTAAGTCTTTGCAACTGCAACTTCAGTCCCAAGTTGCTGTGACTAGCTTTTAGTACTAACTGCTACCGACTTGCAATGTCACCATCATATATTCAGTACCAGCATGAACTGTGACACGTTTTTCTACAACTTAGCCAATGCGGCACATGTCACAAAGAGCAGGGAATAGAGTCATAAATCTGGAAGTTAATGAACACCTAATTACTGTCATTGGTTTGATATCACAGATTAACATAGGCATAGCTTGATTGCTATTACATTACACATAGTTGCCTGATTGCTAACAGATCAACTGCCAACTAATGGAATACACACAGAGTAAGATAGAGAACTCCTACACTAGACTGTCACACATTCCATTGTGACCTAAAGGTGTAGTGCCTTTCTGAGATCTGTGCAACGATACAATTGTCACTGCTTCAGTTAGTTTTAAAAGAACTAATTAACCAGACCTGGTCGTTTTCTGAAGATATTGGGCTGGATGGGAGTAGCTGTCAGAGCAAAACCAGTGACTAAGTTCCTTGTGAAAACCTCCATGTGGATGGTTGAAAGTGAAACCATTAATACTAAGTGTACCATCTAGTAACTGGATGAGATATGTCTTTGTATCTGTGATTACAGTGAAATTTATAAATTGACTGTAATTTGTCTGTTAACTTGTGAGCAAGTTATATTAGTCTTTTGATTGTGAGAGTCAAAGGAGCAAACTCTTGGCTTCTTTTTTTCTTGTATTACGATCTGGTGTTGAATTTTGTAGTGAGATTGTTTGATGGTCTCGATTATGATATCAGGTACAATTGGTCAAGTGACCTCCTCCTATGCAGTGTGATGATGTAATTTATAAATATGCTTGTCTGTCTATCATCTTAAACAATCTCGTGTGTAATTCGAGCTACAATTCCATTTTCATCTCTTCCCATGATCAGACCTTTTAGAAAATTGAGCATAGGTTTGAGAGAATAAACTTCTCCTCTCCCAGCTCCTCGACAAATGCTCAAGCTCAGTTGTCACCATTATTGGGTTAGCACTTAGAAAGACAACGTTAAATGTTTAACTTTTATGCTCCACCCTAACTATTCATTATCCTGCTCGCAACAATATATTTGTGGGAAACAGTATTATAGTGATGTTCTGAAGTGCAATGCAGTTTTTGTTCGTGTGTTGCTATTTTTGCCTTTATTCAGTGGTCCCTTACATCAGAATAAAAATGCCTGTTCCTTTGTTTCGGAGATTGACTAACGTTATCTTTAATTTAACCTATTAGAAGATTTTAAGTAGTCCTAAAATGAGAAACAGCAGTGTGAATAGGCCAAAGAATCCATCAAACCTGCACTATTCTTCGGTAAGACTGTGGATGAACTGTAATGTTAGCCCTGTCATTTTGCACTGTCCACGTAGCTGCCAATTTCCTCAATATCCAAAAACCTACTGGCTCCTGCTTTGAACATAGATTAGATTACTTACAGTGTGGAAACAGGCCCTTTGGCCCAACAAGTCCACACAGACCCGCCGAAGCGCAACCCACCCAGACCCATTCCCCAACATTCACCCCTGCCTCTAACACTGTGGGCAATTTAGCATGGCCAATTCACCTAACCTGCACATTTTTTTGGACTGTGGGAGGAAACTGGAGCACCCGGAGGAAACCCACTCAGACAGAGGGAGAATGTGCAAACTCCACACAGTTAGTCGCGTGAGGCGGGAAATGAACGCGGGTCTCTGGCGCTGTGAGGCAGCAGTGCTAACCACTGTGCCACCAACTAACATACTCAACAAGTGGAGAAAAGAAATTTTGGTAACTGTTACAATAACTTGTAATTTTCTTAACTGGTGAAGACAAAATAGTTTAGGCAACTGATTTCACTACATGGAGGCAGTTTTTTATTTAAAAATTTAGTGATGTATTGAGCATGACACATGATTGGTCAATTCCTATATTGAATCTGTTGTCTGTCCTTATCCAGTTGATCTTGACCAGTGCAGTGGTCTTGACATAGTTGGCCCCAGAGCTGACAAGAAGGTGAATATCATTCCCTTTCCACACCTGAGGTTCCCAGCCTCATTCCTGATGAAGGGCTCTGGCCCACAACGTTGATTTTCCTGCTCCTCAGATGCTGCCTGACCTGCTGTGCTTTTCCAGCAACACACTCTCAACTCTGATCTCCAGCATCTGTAGACCTCACTGTCTCATAGTTGAATATCATTCCCACTCAGTTGCCCAAGATCCAAATTCCCATCATAAAGTGCAGGTATCTGAGTCCATGGATCAAAATAGTGCTGATTTTCACCATCAAGGTTCACATGAGAAGAATAGTCAGTTCATTAAGGTGTCAGAGGGAACTATTCCAAAAAGAGACACTGCTTTCAGGAGAGGAAGCATGAGAATGGGAAGGAATCGTGACTGTAAACCAATTTTGTCAAAACTACCTGATTGATTCCTTGCCTGGGGTTCTGAAACATCCCAATGAAATGGCACTGAAGTCACCTTCAGCAGTCACAGAGAATAATTCAATGAACGTTGAGGCACAATGTTCTTCATGTTCTGTAATGAGGCCGTAAGGCCTCCATTTGTAAAGCTGAACAAAACACTGCTGTTCAGACCAATCTATCAAACTATCTACTGCCTGTGGTTTGTTTGGAGAAGAATGATCTCCTTCATTTATCTGTTTCCATAATGGGATCAGTTTGCTCTGAAAAACTTCAAAGGTAGTTGAGATTTATAAGTTGTACTGTAATTAGTTTTGATTCAAATTATAGTTAACTGCAACACACAAATAATCCGCTAGTGCTTCTTAATGGAACAATAAATTATTGGTTTTGAGGCCAAGCGTGTTAAAATGTTATAAACTGTAAATAGCAATGACCTGATATGACTCACGTCCCATTTAGTAAATATTGTGTGTCTGTAAAACTCCCTTAGAGCAAGGATGATACCTGTTCATGTCAAGGACCTGCATATGAAGTATTTTAATATGCTGCAGTCACCATCTGGTTCTGTCTAACCAGGTAACCATCAATTTCTTCCTGCCAGCTATAGCTGCATTGGTTATCAATCTACAAATCCTTCCAATCAGCTTGGTTGCATTATGATGTACTTTCTGTGCCGTTAAATCCAGATGTGGAACTCAAACCTGAAGTTTCTGACCCTGAAGAGGAATGCTACCAAAAGACCTTCACCCACAAAGCAAATATTCCAGCATTAGTCCCATGAAAACACTGCAGTACCAGGTAATTTATCACTTTGGGGATTTGTGATGAATGTGAGATCTTCAACATGAGTGAACAGCAAGAAGATTTATTGAGCATACTCGACCCAAGTTCCAGTTCAATGCCATCTGATTAATCTGTTGACCTCTTGCTCATGCTAAGCAGCAATATTTAGAATAGAAGAAAAAAAATCCTTTTACTCTACAGGACTAGCCAGCTCTACACAAGGGTTTCATGATATTCGCTCTTGCATGTCTTGAACATCATTAGAGCAAGGCTGGAGTTGCTGAATTCAGCTGTATGTAAGAAGTACCAAAACTAACTAAAAATGATACTAAATGTAATCCAGTTACTTTAAAGATCCTTCTGACACTGACATACTCAGAGAATTTTGAGTTGGATTGAATCTAGTGGTCAAAATGTTAGATTTTGGGGATTCATGGCCAGTTACCAAATATATAGGCAGTTGACAATTCATAAGGAATTTTCAGATGGTTTTTAAGAAGCAAAGTTTAGAAGTGATATATTAGACAAAAGAAGTGCAACCCCATGACAACTGAGGATTGAGGTTCACTGATAACAAAGGTCAATTGGCGCTGAGTGCATTAACTTCATGATGTTGTGAAGGCAGCATCTTGCTCTTTCACTGAGGTGTTTGGGAACTCTTCCCTGGGTTTTCCTAGACCAGAAGAACACAGCAAGCCAGGCAGCATCAGGAGGTGGAGAAGTCAACATTTCAGACGTAACTCTTCTTCAGGATTGGGGCGGGGGCATTGTTGGGTGGGGGGGTTTAGGGGTAGTTGCAGATATAAGGGTGGCGGGGACAGGGTGGTGAGATAAGCATAGGTGAGGACAGGCCCAACCTGGCTGGTCAATGGGAGGAATGAATCCGGTAGGGGGCTGGGAGGAGTGGAAGGGAGGGGGAAGGGCTGGAAAGGGAGTCGGGGGGTGGGAAGGGAGGTGATTTGAAATTGCAGAACTCAATGTTGACTCCTCCAGGCTGTAGGCTGCCCAGGCGGCAGATGAGGTGTGGTTCCTCCAGTTTGCAGGGTGGTTCATTGTGGCGATGGAGGAGGCCAAAGATGGTCATGTTGGAAAGGGAGTGGGAAGGGGAAATAAAATGGGTGGTAACTGGGTGGTCCAGTTGGCCCCTGCAGGCCTGGCTGAGATGCTTGGTGAACCTTTCCCTAAGTTTATGTTTGGTCTCCCTGATGTAGAGAAGACCACATTAGGAGCACCTGATGCAGTAAACTAGGTTGAAGGAGAGGCAGGTGAACTGGAAGTACTGTTTGGGGCCTTGGATGGAGGTGAGGGTGGTGATGTACTGGCAGGTTTGTATCTTTTTTGGTTCCGGGGAAGGTACCTGGGAGTTCGGGAGGTTTGGTGGGGAGAGTGGCGCAAACCAAGGACTGGCGAAGGGAATGATCCTTGCGGAAGGCAGAGAGTGGTGGGGAAGGGAAGCTGCTCTTGCTGGTGAGGTCTAGTTGGAGTTGGTGGAAGTGTTTAAGGTTGATGTGGAGGCTGGTGGAGTGGTAGGCGAGGACAAGTGGGTCTCTGTCTTTATTGCGTTAGGAGGTGGGGGGGGTTTAGACCAGTGGAATGGGAGTGGAGGTGGTGCAGTGGAGGGCTGACTGGATGACAGAGTGAGGAAAAGCACATTGTTCAAAATAGGTGGACATCTGGGATGCTTGGGAATGGAATATCTCCTTGTCCAAGCAGATGTGGCAGGGAGGAGTTGGGAGAACGGGTTAGAGTTCATTTTCCTTCTGAAGCAGACAGCTGTCTGACAAGTATTACCATGAGAAAAGACTGCCCTCTGACCCTGAACATTTATGACATACCTTATTATTGCGGCTTGTAACCTAAGCTGTATCAATTGCTTGCCTGAAACCTGCTTAGTCAATGAGCAGGAGTCAACAGATCTCAGAATAACTAATGCTTCTCCTTGCCTATGTCCATTGTAAGGTCAATCTTAATAGTTCCTGAAAGCAGACCCTTCTGAATTTCTTAAATAACGTGGGGTACTAGGCAGATGTAGCCTGTTAGTCTTCATAACCATTATATTTGAACTTGTTTAAGGGTAGCACAATGGCTTAGAGGTTAGCACTGCTGCCTCACAGTGCCAGGGACCTAGGTTCAATTGCAGTCTTTGATGACTATCTGTGTGGGGTTTGCACATTCTCCCTGTACGTGTAGGTTCCCTCCCTACAAAGATTTGCAGATTACGTGAATTGACTGTGTTAAATTGCCCATAGTGTTCAGGGATATGTAAGTTAGATGTATCAGTCAGGGGTAAATGGAGGATAATAGGATAGTGGGTGGTTTACTCTTCAGAGAGTCAGTGTGGACTTGTTGGGCTGAATGGCCTATTTCCACACTGTAGGGATTTTATGAGTTGTTTGTGTTTGGGGGAGGGAAGTGACTTCTCTGGCAACCATTAAATGACATTGTGTGCAATGTTTAAACTTTTTATAGTTTTCAGTCAGACTTTTATTTTTGCCCAACTGTAATAGTGGCAATTGACAGTATTCTCCTTCAATGCATTTTCATTTATTCTTCTGGCTAATGCTTTCTTACCTTCACAAACCTCAGCTCAACTGTGTCTTCCAGCGTCTTTCTATATTTTGTTAGCAGGAGAGATTGTTCTGAGGTGAGAGGATAACGTTGTGCAGATTTAAAATGATCGCTTACCTTCACTGTTCAGTCCTTTGAGCAAAGGAGTTGGGACATCATGTTGAGGTGTACAGGCCATTGGTGAGGCCTCTTCTGGAACACTATGTCCAGATCTGGTTGCCCAGTTATAGGAAGGATATTGTTAAGCAAGAGAGGGTCGGGAAGAGATTTACCAGGATGTTGCTGGGTATGGAATGTGTGAGTCAGAAAGAAAGGTTGAGTAGGCTGGGACTTCTTTCATTGGAGCATAGGAGGTTAAGAGGTCACCTCATCAAGGTTTTTAAAATCACGAGGGATATAGATAGGGTTAATGGTAGATGTCTTTTCCCTAGCATGGGGATTTCAAGACTAGGGGACATATTTTTAAGGTGTGAGGAGAGAGATTTAAAAAATAAAGACAAGAGGGGCAAAGTTTTTAAACAGAGGGTGGTTCGTGTGTGGAATGAACTTCCTGAGGAAGTGGTGGCTGTTGACACAGTTACAGTGTTTAAACGACACTTAGGTAAGTACATGAATAGGAAAGGTAAGGCAGGTGGGGCCAGTTTAGTTTGAGATTAGGTTCACCCTGGACCGGTTGGACCGAAGGGTCTGTTTCTGTGCAGTTTGATTCTATGTTGGTTTACGAAGCTTCCAATTAACACCCTGGTCTTTGCATTACTCCTCTACCTTGCCAGGCATTGAGCCTGTGTTGTGTACTCAAGTTTAGTGAAGGAAGGCAGGAATACAGCCCAATCACAAGTCGACGCAATAGTTCATATCACTTGTGAGCCTTGTCTGCAGGAGAGAGTGCAGAAACAGGAGCACACAGTGCAGGCTTCTTTGGAAATAGTAGCTAGATAGTCTCCGATCCTCAAAGACAAAAGTCAGCCATTTACCCTTTTTGGTGTCTTCAGAATGCCTGAAGCCTCTCTTGGAGATTCCGATCTGAAAGAGTCCAGTTGTACTAACAAACACAGACTCCTTGAAATGCAACTAGAAGTAGACATACCCCATGGTAATATCCCTCCTCCCACCTCATTATCCCGTTCCTACCTGGGCCAAAGCTCAGCTCTAATCCTTGGTGGGACCTCTTCAGGATGATGACACATGTGAAAATGGGATTGATAACAGAAAGGTTAGAGTGAAAAGCGAACTGACAGAAAAACAGAATCTGGGCAGGGAATGGCAGTTATGTTAAAATGGAGAACAAACGTATCAACATATAAATAGGAAAAGGATAGCAAGAGAAATAGTGGGGTTAATTCGGAACCAAACATGAGATGTGTACGTACAGGCAGGGGGCAGGGCTGAGGTGTTGAATGAGTGCTTTGCTACCCAAGCCATAGTGAAAGAGGACATGGTTAAGATAGTTAATATGTTAGCACTTTTTGAGAAGATTTGTAGCTCCATTTGATTCTAAATATCTATGTTAGCTTGCTGAGCTGGAAGGTTTGTTTTCAGATGTTTCATCACCATGATTAGGTAACATTATCAGTGAGACTCTCACTGTTAATTTGCTTAAAATTTATACAGAGGAAATATTAGAAAGGCTGCCTCTACTTGATTTGATTAATTGTTCTGATGTGTACCTGAATACAGTGAAAGTTTTGTTTTGTGAGCAGTACAGGCAGGTCATAACAAAAAAGGACATATAGACCCTAGAGTGCTTAGAAAGAGTGAGGCGTACATGTCATGGTTGCACAGGAGGCGCACAAAAGCAAGATTAACATTAGATTTGACATTAGAGAGGTCTAATAAGTCTAATAACAGCAAGGAAGAAGCTGTTCTTGAACTTGTTGGTGCATGTTCAAGCTTCTGTATCTTCTGCCTGAAGGAAAAGGTTGGAAGAGAGCATGACTGACTTGGGAAGGTCTTTGATGATGTTGGCAGCTTTACTGTGGCAACAAGAGCTGTAAATGGGGTCCATTGATGGGAGGTTGGCTTCCGTTATGCTCTGGGCTGTGCGTACAATGTTCTGTAATTTTTTAACAGTCCTAGGCAGTGTAATTTCCGTACCAAGCTGTTATGCACCTGACTAATATACTGTCTATGGTGCATGTGTAAAAGTTGGTTAGGGTCCTTATAAACTTGCTGAATTTCCTAAGCTACATGAGGAAGAAGAGGTACTACTGTGCCTTCTTGACTGTCAGATCTATGTGGAAAGTCCAGGACAGATTAGTTATTGTTGCTTCTAAGAATTTGATGCTCTCAACCCTCTCCACCTCAGTTTTGTTGGTGTTGATAGGGGCTTGTCTTCCTCCTTTCTTTCTGAAGTCAGTGATCAATTCTTTTGTTTTGCCGACATTGTGAGAGAGAGAAAGAGAGAGAGAGATTGTTATAATTACACCACAACACCAAGCCCTCTGTCTCCTTCCTGTATTCTGACTCATCGTTGTCTGATATCCGGCGTACCACTGTGGTGTCATCAAAAAATCTACAGGTGGCTTTTGTCTGGAATTTTACCACAATCATGGGTGTACAACGAATACAGAGGGGGCTGAGAACATATCTTTGCGGGGTGCCAGTGTTGAGGGTCATCGTGGAGGAGGTGCAGTGATCTCTCTTCACTGATTGAGGTCTGAGGGTCAGAAAGCTGAGGATCCCGTTGCAGAGGGTGGAGCAGAGACTTAGGTCTCGGAGTTTTGAGATTAGTTTGGTAGGGATTATAGAGTTGAAGATGGAGCTGTAATTGATGAGTAGGAGCCTTGGGTAGTGTCCTTGTTATCCAGATATTCCAGGGATGACTGTGGGGCGAGGGAAATGGTATCTGCTGTGGACTTGTTTTGCTGGTAGGCAAATTGCAGGGGATCAAGGCAGGCTGGGAGTCTCGAGTTGATGGGGCCATGACCAACCTTTTGAAGCACTTCATGACTTTGGAGATCAGAGCCACTGGGCAATAGTCATAAAGGCATGTTGCATGCGTTTTCTTTGGGATGATGGTGGTCTTCTTAAAGCAGCTGGGGACTTCAGATTGTAGCAAAGAGCATTTAAAGAGGTCAGTGAATACCTCTGCCAGCTGGTCCATACACAATCTAACCGCATGGCCAGGGACTCAGTCTGGGTCAGATATTTTCCTCAGATTAATTGTCAGGAAGTCCGACCTGACATTTTCAGTGGTAACATTGATAATCCACCAGGATTCAAGAATTATCAGAGAAGTAAGGGTAGATACTGCAGAAATGCTGATCATAGTTTCTCAATCCTCCCTCGATATGGGTGTGAGGCATAAGAACTGGAAAACTGCTACTGTTACATCCTTATTCGTGAAAGGGTGCAAGGATATTTCCAACAAGTGCAGGTCAGTTCATTTGACCTGCATTAGGGAAAGCTTTTACAATTGATCACGTTAGACAAACTGAAGTAAATAGAACAAATGTGGATTAGGGTAACAAAGTGAATGTGTTCTAGGTAGTTACGAATCCATCTATGCAGGGATGCCTTTGGATGTCTTTGGAGCAAGTGGGACTTGAACCTAGGCAACATTGCTCAGAGATTGGGACACTACCACTGCACCACAAGAGCCTCCAGTTGATGTGTTCCATCAGGCATTTGTGAAGTACCACTTATGGGTTTGTCAGCAGATTTGAAACTAATGGAATAGAAAGGGCAGTGGATGCATTGACATGAAATTATCTGAGTAACAAAAAATAGGGAGCATGGAACTGTTTTTCAGACAAGAAGACATACAGCAGAATTCCTGGAACCCATTGGAGGCTGGTGGGAAGAATTTGTCACATTGTTGGTTGAATTGAAATTTGTCTGGGAATTTTCAACCGAGACTGAAATGGGCAGAGAGAGTTATGAGGTTAATATTCCCATGTGAGAGATAAAAATATCAGTATGGAGCAGTAAGAAGGTCCTGGCTGGAAAAGGTTTATCACAACCACTAGACAAGTGCAACATTTAGTCAATGAACTGTAAACTCATAACTCATGTAGTTCCCTTTTAATTTGTAATGATTCAAGTTAAGGTAGACCAGCAATCAATCTTTTATTTAAACAGGTTAAAAGTTAGCTTGTTTCAAATTATTACATAGGTTTCCTTCACGATATAGAGGCAAAGTTAGGAAGAAACTACAGACATCAAGATTGAAACAAGTATAAATAAGTCAAAAGAATACTGACAAGGAGAAAGTCTGCGATATACTATTGAGGCCCATTGTTTGAGTTCCTTGTTGCTGGAATCAACAGGTTAACTGTTGAAATTTAATCCAACAGCTGCGACATTTTTGTCATTGAACATTTTTTATTTACAGTAAGTTCATTCACCAGATTTGGGAATATATCTCAGATTGCGATCTATATTTGTGTATTGTACTGACATATAATACACAGACTTCAACAGAAGTCGAGAGTGTGGTGCCCTTCATCCTGATGAAGGGTTTATGCCCGAAACGTTGATTCTCCTGCTCCTCAGTTGCTACCTGACCTGTTGTGCTTTTCCAGCACCACACTCTTGACTCTGATCCCCAGCATCCGCAGTCCCCACTTTCTCTGAGACTTCAACAGAAATCTAAATGAGTGGATTTGAGTACAGGAGCAGCAACGTATTATTACAGTTGAACCAGGCTTTAGTGAGACTACATCTGGAGTATTTTGTGCAATTTTGGTCTCCTTATCTGAGGAAGGTTGCTCTATCAATGAAGGTTTACCAGACTGCTTCCTGAGGTGATAGGACTGATGTATGAAGAAAATTTGGAGAGTGTGGTGCCTGAAAAGTACAGCATGTCAGACAGCGTCTGAGGAGCAGGAGAATCGACAATTCGAGCATAAGCCCTTCATCAGGAATGAGGCTTGTGGGCCCAGGGCTGGGAGATAAATGGGAAGGGGAGGTTAGCCTGCAGGGTAAGTAGCTGGGAATGCAATAAGTAGATGGAGGTGGGGTGAAGGTGATAGGTTGGGGAGGAAGGTGGAACGGATAGGTGGGAAGGAAGATGGACAGGTCAAGAGGGTGATGCCAAATTGGAAGGTGGGATCTGGAATAGTGTGGCGGGAGGGGAAATGAGGAAACTGGTGAAATCCGCATTGATCCCATGTGGTTGGGTCCCAAGATGGAAGATGAGGCATTCTTCCTCCAGGCATTGGTTGATAACGGTTTGGCAATGAAGGAGGCCTAGGACCTGCAAGTCCTTGGCAGAGTGGGAGGGGGAGTTAAAGTGTTCAGCCACGGGTCAGTGGGTTTGTTTTGTGCGTGCGTCCCGGAGATGTTCTCTGAAGCATTCCGAAAGTAGAAGTCCTGTCTCCCCAAAGTAGAGGAGACCACATCGGGAGCAATGGATACACTAAATAACGTGTGTGGAAGTGCAGGTGAATCTCTGTCGGATGTGGGAAGGATCCTTTGGGGCCTTGGACGGAGGTGAGGGGGACGTGCAGGTGCAGGTTTTGCGGTAACGGGAAGGTGCCGGAAGGAAAGGTTGGGTTGAGAGAGTCCCGGAGGAAATGATCTTTATGAAATATTGATTGTGGTGGGGAGGTAAATATATCCCTCCATGGTGGGGTCTTTTTGTAAATGGCAGAAATGGTGGAGAATGATGTGGTGTATCCGAAGGGGTTGGAGGTGTGGAAGGTAAGGACCGGGCGGTTCTGTCCTCCTTGTGGTTGGAGGGGTGGAGTTTGAGGGCAGAGGTGTGGTATATGGATGAGATGGACTGGAGGGCATCATTGACCATGTGGAGGGGAAATTGCAGTCTTTGAAGAAGAGGCCACCTGGTGTGTTCTGTGGTGGAATTGGTCCTCCTGGGAGCAGATGTGGTGGAGGTGGAAGAATTGGGAATAAGGGATAGCATTTTTATAGGAGCTTGCATGAGAGGAGGTGTAGTTCAGGTAGCTGTGGGAATCAGTGGGTTTGAAGGACAATGGGAGAAGAAGAAACAGAGGGGTTGGAGACTTTTGTTACGGCAGATAGATGTGTATAGAGATTGGATGTCCTTGGTGAAGATGAGGCATTGGGGACCAAGGGAAACAAAAGCCATGGAGGGGGTGAAGGGCGTGGGTAGTGTCCCGAATGTAAGTGGGGAGATCCTGGACCAAGGGGACAGGACGGTGTCAAGGTATGCAGAGATACGTTTGGTAGGGCAGGAGCTGGCTGAGACAATGGGTTGACTGGGGCAGTCAGGTTTGTGAATTTTGGGTCAGAAGCAGAACCGGGTGGTGTGGGTTTCCCGGGCGATAAGGTTGGAGGCTGTTGGTGGGACATGCCCTGAGAGATGATGGTCTGGGAGATGATGGTTTGGTGATGGGACGTGAGGTCATGGCCGAGGAGGCAGTAGGAGGAGGTGTCCATGAGCTGGCGCCTGGCTTCAGCAGTGTAGAGGTTGGTATGCCAAACCACCTCTGCACCCCCTTCTTTGTCTGCTGGTTTGATAGTGCTGTTGGGGTTGGAGGGGAGGGAGTGGAGGGCTGCGCTTTGTGAAGGTGCGAGGTTGGAGTGGGTGAGGGGGGAGGACAGATTGAGGTGGTCCATGTTCTGGCAGCAGTTGGAAATAATGAGATCGAGGATGGGTAGCAGACCAGCACAGAGTGCCCAAGTAGACGCGGTGTGCTGGAGTCAGGAGAAGGGATTGGAGGGTGGGTGAGAGTCCTGATGGAAGAAGTAAGCCTGAGGGGGAGGGGGCACCTCATCTTCACCATGGACATCCAATCCCCATACACATCTATCCGCCATGATGAAGGCCTCCAAGCCCTCTGTTTCTTCCTCTTCCATCGTCTCTCCACATGGGTCTCCATGTATTCATCAGAGGTTAGAAGAATAAAGGGTGATCTCCTAGAAAACCTGTACAATTCTAACAGCAGTAGACAGAATAAACTCAGGACGGTTGTCCTCGATGACTGAAGAGTCCAGAACCAGGGGTAACAGTCTAAGGATATGAGGTTGGCCGTTTAGGACTGAGATGCTCTCAGTGTTGTTTTTGAGTGTGTGATTTATTTGTTTACTTAGTGGGACTCGTTTTGCACTAATAACGAGACATGGTTTATTATCCTTGAAACACGATCCATATATGCAATTCTATGAAACCCATCTTTTCCTCCAATTTCCAGAGTTACCTACCGGTTCTTAAATGACTGTGTTCTCACTCTGCTTTAAAGCCTGTTTTGGAAGTGGAAGTTGGTAAATAAAAAAGTTTGTCCTCCTCTGATTCCAGCTTGTTGAATTGAGGTTGAGGCTCTTCTTCCTCCTTCCAAGGTTCCTGTTTCTTGGTGCTGATTTGATTTGGTTTATTATTGTCACATGTACCGAGATACAATGAAAAGTATTGTATTGCATGCTAACCAGACTAATCATACCTTACATAAGTACATCAGGATAATTGACAGAAAGCAGAATATGGTATTACAGCTACAGAGAAGGTGCAGAGCAAAATCAACTCTAATATATGAGAGGTCCATTCATAAGTCTGAGAACAGCAGGGAAGAAGCTGTTCTTGAATCTGTTGACAAGTGTTTTCAAACTTTTGTATCTTCTGCATTCACAGCAGGATGGAAGAGTGTATAACTGGGGGGGAGGGGTCTTTGATGATACTTCCTGAGGTAGCAGGAAGTATGGATGGAGTCAATAAATGGAAGGCTGGTTTGGGTGATAGACTGAGCTGTGGCCAGAATTGTCTGTAGGTACTTGTAGTCTTGGGTGTAACAATTGCCATTCAAACTGATGCTTTCAATGGTGCATCTATAAGTATTGGGAAGTGCCATTGTGGACATATTGAATTTCCTTAGCTTCCTGAGGAGATAGAGGAGCTGGTATGCTTTCTTAACTGGAGGATCGACGTGGGTGGACCAGGATAGATTCTTGGTGATGTTTACTCCTAGGAACGTGGACCTCTTGACTACCGCTACCTCAGTACCATTGATGAGGACAGGGGTGTGTCCTCCATTCCACTTCCTTAAGGCCACCAGCTCCTACAATGGTGTCTATGGAGTGTAAGGCCCCTTCGATTTGACCTGCATCTTTAAAATACAGTCCTCCAGGTCAGTTGCTTACTGTCATTTAACAACAGCAGTTTGGGGGTATAACAATATAATTAACATAATTCAGTTACTTTATGTAAATTGGGTTTCTGTCCAGGAAGGGTGTTACAAAAGACAATATTGATTATTGTGATTTCCTATTGATTGAACTGGCCTTAGGAGAAAAGCTGTCTCAAAACAGTTCCACTGAAACTCTGATCTATTGCTCAACCTGAAACCTTGCAGCAACGTTCCATCATCTGTCCAGTATAGTCTGTCAAAGTAAATGGATTACATATGTGCCTGGCCTGATCCAATTCTCAGCATGCTGTTCAGTTGGCCAGTTTTTCAAGCATGCTATTCAGTTAGCCAATGTTGCTTTCAGAGACCACAATTTCCCTTCCCACGTGGTTGAAGATGCCCTCCAATGCATCTCATCCACATCCTGCCCCTCCGTCCTCAAACCCCACCCCTCCAACCGTAACAAGGACAGAACCCCCTGGTGCTCACCTTCCACCCTACCAACCTTCGCATAAACCACATCATCTGACGACATTTCCACCACCTCCAAACGGACCCCACCACCAGGGATATGTTTCCCTCCCCATCCATTTCCGCCTTCCACAAAGACCGTTCCCTCCGTGTGGTCAGGTCCACACCTCCCAACAACACACCCTCCTTTCCTGGCACCCTCCCCTGCCACTGCAGGAATTACAAAACCTGTGCCCACACCTCCTCCCTCACCTCCATCCAACACCCCAAAGGAGCCTTCCACATCCATTCAAAGTTTCACCTGCACATTCACCAATTTAATTTATTGTATCCGTTGCTCCCGATGCGGTCTCCTCTTCATTGGGGAGACTGGATGCCTCCTCGCAGACCGCTTTAGGGAACATCTCTGGGACACCCGCACCAATCAACCACACCGCCCCGTGGGCCAACATTTCAACTCCCCCTCCCACTTTGCTGAGGACATGCAGATCCTGGACCTCCTCCATCGCCATTCCCTCACCACCCGATGCCTGGAGGAAGAAAGCCTCAATTTCCGCCTCGGAACACTTCAACCCCAGGGCATCAATGTGGATTTCACCAGTTTCCTCATTTCCCCTTCGCCCACCTCACCCCAGCTCTAGCCTTCCAGCTCAGCATTGCCCTCATGACTTGTCCTGCCTGCCTATCTTCCTTTCTACCTATCCACTCCATTCTCCCCTCTGACCTATCATCTTCATCCCCACCCCCATTTACCCATTGTACTCTTTGCTACCTTCTTCCACCCTCTTCTCTGACCTATCACCTCCATCCCCACCCCCAATCACCTGTTGTACTCTATGCCACTTTCTCCCCACCCCAACTCTCCTCTCATTTATCTCTCCACCCTGCAGGCTCCCTGCCTCTATTCCTGATGAAGAGCTTTTGCCCGAAATGTCGATTTTCCTGCTCCTCGGATGCTGCCTGACCTGCTGTGCTTTTCCAGCACCACTCTAATCTAGACTCTGGTTTCCAGCATCTTCAGTCCTTGTTTTTACCCAATGTTGCTTTTAGTGCCCAGGATAATAAGAGAATTTCAGGAATATCATAAAATCTCTACAGGGCAGAAAGAGGCCATTCGGCCTGTCAAGTCGGTACCAACAACCCAGAAAAGCATCCCACCCAAATCCAGCCCCTCACCCTATCCGTGTACCCTGCGTTTAACATGGTCAATCTCTCTAACCAGCATATCTTTGGACTGTGGGGGGGAAACCGGAGCACCCGGAGGAAACCCACGCAGACACAGGGAGAATGTGCAAACTCCACACCGACAGTCAGCCAAGGCTGGAATTGAGCCCAGGTCCCTGGCACTGTGAGGCAGTAGCGCTAACCATTGAGCCACTGTGGCACTTTTTCCTCCATCGAGCCAATATTGGTTTTGACCCGGGACTGCCTCATGGTATCAGTAATATAAGGGTGGAACAGTGTGAAACTTCCAAGGACAGATAATCTTCTTCAGCAGGAGGAGGGATGGGGGTGGTGGGACGTCGACAGGTGGACAGGCTAAGAACATGTCTTAGTATAATCTGACATTTAAGACCATTGAAAATAACAGTGGAAAATGGTACATGGGGTTTTCATATGTCATATTGTTGGCTAGATTTAAGTGGAGCAGTTTTTCCTCCCCCATTATTACGAAAACAGCTGCAAGCAAAATAACAGTCATCAGAAGAGTGCTTGAAACATTGAGTGAACTATGTGAACATTCAGCCTCCTGTTCTTGCACTGTGTGGGAAAGTTCAAGATAATCTGTGGTTTTCACGATCAGGCACCAGACACTAATGACACAAATCAGTTCCATCTATTGTTTCAAATAGGAGCAGAAACTGCTGGGTAATTCCAGTCTAGACAGGAGCTAAAACAGGTTTTAAGGAAGGGAAAGGGGGGGTGGAAAGGATTGTTTCATGGAGCAAGAAACCAGGGAGAAAGTGTGTGGTGGGTAGAAGGTAGCATGACTGAAATTCAAGGGATGATCAGCTGTGTTCTCATTGAATGTCTGAGGATGAATGGTTTACTTCTAATCCAACATCTTATGGTCTTAAAATGGTGCAAGCTGAATGGGGCACGGTAATGGAAAAGGTAGATAAATGACTTTGAGTCTAGAAGCGATGTGACTGGCAACAGGAGACTGCACTTCCTGTTCAAAACTATCAAAGTATTGGTTATGGTCTGAAATTGTTACACTGATTGTTGAGTCTGAAAGGCTGTAAAATGCTTAATTCAACCATCAGTTCTTTAATGCTGTGTCAGGCTTCATTGGAATAGAGTCACAAGTTGAAGACAAGCAAGTCTAGTGGGAGTGAGATAGAACATAGAACATAGAAGAATACAGCGCAGTACAGGCCCTTCGGCCCTCGATGTTGCGCCGATCAAAGCCCACCTAACCTACACTAACCCACTATCCTCCATATACCTATCCAATGCCCGCTTAAATACCCATAAAGAGGGAGAGTCCACTACTGCTACTGGCAGGGGATTCCATGAACTTACGACTCGCTGAGTGAAGAACCTACCCCTAACATCAGTCCTATATCTACCCCCCCTTAATTTAAAGCTATGCCCCCTTGTAATAGCTGACTCCATACGTGGAAAAAGGTTCTCACTGTCAACCCTATCTAACCCCCTAATCATCTTGTACACCTCTATCAAATCACCCCTAAACCTTCTTTTCTCCAAAGAAAACAACCCCAAATGCCCCAGCCTTTCCTCATAGGATCTTCCTACCATACCAGGCAACATCCTGGTAAACTTCCTCTGCACCCGTTCCAGTGCGTCCACATCCTTCCTATAGTATGGCGACCAAAACTGCACACAATATTCCAGATGCGGCTGCACCAGAGTCTTATACAACTGCAGCATGACCTCAGGACTCCGGAACTCAATTCCTCTACCAATAAAAGCCAGTACGCCATATGCCTTCTTCACTGCACTGTTTACCTGGGTGGCAACTTTCAGAGATCTGTGTACATGGACACCAAGATCCCTTTGCTCTTCCACACTACCAAGTAGTCTACCATTAGCCCAGTAATCCATCTTTTTATTACTCTTACCAAAGTGAATCACTTCACACTTAGCTACATTGAACTCCATTTGCCACCTTTCTGCCCAGCTCTGCAGCTTCTCTATATCCCGCTGTAACCTGCCATATCCTTCCTCACTGTCTACAACTCCTCCGACTTTCGTATCATCCGCAAACTTGCTCACCCAACCTTCTAACCCTTCCTCCAGGTCATTTATAAAAATGACAAACAGCAATGGTCCCAAAACAGATCCTTGCGGAACACCGCTAGTGACGGCACTCCAAGATGAACCTTTGCCATCAACTACTACCCTCTGTCTTCTTCCAGAGAGCCAATTCCTAATCCAAACCTCCAACTCACCCTCAATGCCATATCTCTGTATTTTCTGCAGTAGCCTACCATGGGGGACCTTATCAAACGCCTTACTAAAATCCATATATACCACATCTACCGCTTTCCCCTCATCTACCTCCTTAGTCACCTTCTCAAAGAATTCAATAAGGTTTGTGAGGCACGACCTTCCCTTCACAAAACCATGCTGACTATCCTTGATCACATCATTCTTATCCAGATGTGCATAAATCCTATCCCTTACAATTCTCTCTAAGACTTTGCCCACAACAGAAGTGAGACTCACTGGCCTATAGTTACTAGGATTATCCCTACTCCCCTTCTTGAACAAGGGAACCACGTTTGCTAGCCTCCAGTCCTCTGGCACTACTCCTGTTGACAAAGAGGACACAAAAATCAAGGCCAATGGCTCTGCAATCTCCTCCCTTGCTTCCCAGAGAATCCTAGGATAAATGCCATCAGGCCCAGGGGACTTATCTATTTTCACCCTTTCCACAATTTCCAACACCTCTTCTCTACATATCTCAAAGCCATCCATTCTACTTATTCGTGCCTCAGTATTCATATCGACAACAATGTCCTGTTCCTGAGTGAATACTGACGAAAAGTATTCATTCAGCGCCTCCCCAATCTCTTCAGCCTCCACACGCAACTTCCCATTACTATCCTTGATTGGACCTATTCCTTCCCTAGTCATTCTTTTATTCCTAACATACCTATAGAAAGCCTTAGGGTTTTCCCTAATCCTACCAACTAAGGACCTTTCATGTCCCCTCCTTGCTGCTCTTAGCTCTCTCTTCAGGTCCTTCCTGGCTACCTTATAACTCTCAATCGCCCCTATTGAACCTTCACGCCTCATCTTTACAAAGGCCGCCCTCTTCCATTTAACAAGGGATTCCAACTCCTTATTAAACCACTGCTCCCTCACACGACCCTTTCCTCCCTGCCTGATAGGTACGTACTTATCAAGAAGAATTAATATGGAAGTTGTTGGTCAAACTTGTGCAGAGTAAATGGTTAATAAAAAGAAATTGCTGGAAAAGCTCAGCAGGGCTGGCAGCATTTGTGGAGAGAAATCATTTCGGGTGGAGTGACCCTTCCTCATATTCTGATTCTATCTTGATTTACAGCATCTGCCATTCTTTCGGTTTTTAAACAGTTAATGATTAGAGATGTAAATAATAATCTTCAGCGGTGATGTAAAAGTTCACATGATAAAGAGACTATTGAAAGAGATTCTATTTTGTAGGCCTCACAATAAGTCGAGGAGTACATGTAGTTCACAAAAAAATTTATAAACATTTATCTTCACAAAATTTTAGGTTTCAGGAACATCTTTACTGTAATAAAGATCATCAAACCTCCTCCAAGTCTACTTCCACAATAGCTGTTCCACAATACAATCACCCAACTGGAATTTGGTCTTTGTTGGATTGTTATAAGATAATTTAAAAAGTCCGTCTATCCCAGCAATGATAAGCTAATTTTAATATTTTTACTATAGTATGTGAGATAGTATAAGACTTAACCTGGTCATTAAGCATGACCAGTGATCCAGGGAATTGGATAAATTTTTCGTGAAAGAACACATTCTTATTCATTCATGGAATGTGGGCATTACTGGGTTAGGTCAACATTTCTGGCCCATCCATAATTGCCCTGGAAAGGTGCCATCTTAAACCACAGTCTCCTTAGAGCTGTTCGGAAATAGGTTCCAGGATTTTGACCCAGCAACATTCTGGTCTCCCTGCTATAGGAAAGATGTTGTGAAACTTGAAAGAATGCAGAAAGGTTTCACAAAGATTTTGCTTTGGGGGTTGGAGGATTTGAGCTATAGGGAGAGTCTGAATAGACTGGGGCTATTTTCCCTGGCGCGTTGGAGATTGAGGGGCGACCTTACAGAGGTTCATAAAAGTAAATGCAAAGTTTATGAGGGGCGTGGATAGGGTGAATAGCCAAGGCCTTTTCCCCAGGGTAGGGGAATCCAAAACTAGAGGGCATATATTTTAAGATGAGAGAGGAAAGATATAAAATGGAACTAAGGGGCAACTTTTTCATGCAGAGGGTGTTGCATGTATGAAGTGAGCTGTTGGAGGATGTGGTGGAGGCTGGTATAATTACAGAACTTCAAAGGGATCTGGATGAGTACGTAAGTAGGAATGGTTGAGAGGGACATGGGCCAAATGCTGGCAATGGGACTAGATTACTTTCGGATATCTGGTCAGCATGGACCAGTTGGACTGAAGGATCTGTTTCCGCGCTGTTCAGTTCTATGATTCTGTAACAGCGAAGAACAGCAATATATTTCCAAGTCAGGATGGTGTGTGATTCAGAGGGGAACTTGCAGATGGTGGTGTTCTTGCCCTTTTAGTTTGTAGTCATCACCAGTCTGTAAGGTGCTGTTGGATGTGCCTTAGCAAGTCAGCGCACTGTATCTTGTAGATGATACACAATTCTGTCACTGTGCATCAGTAATGAGTGGAGTGAATTTTAAAGGTGGTGGATGTGGTGTCAGTGATATTGAGTTTCTTGAGTTTTGTTGGAGGCATGTGGGGAATATTTCATTACAGTTCTAAGTCTTATAGATAGTGCACAGGCATCTCACTCAACAAATATTGTAGTACAGTGACAAAAGATGAATAAGTTATAATCTGTCCATATAATTTAAACACAGTCCAGACTTATGTTATAATGTTATATTAGAAAATGGGTCACCTTTAATGTCAAGGAGTCCTGTGGGTCATGAGCACCGTTGACACTGGATAGAGGCTTGTTGTATAAAATGCATGTTTGAATTATAATCAGAAGTATTGTGTCAAACTGAAAAATCTTTGTTGCAATAGTGACTTTTAAGAAAAGTGCTAACAACCTCCTCCATGTATCATGGATGGTGAAAAGGATAGTAAAATGATAGAAGTAGCAATGAATGCCTGTTTCATTGAGAAGGAGTATGATAGAAATGGGGAGATATTGTAATAAGGTTGTGGGAAGGGAAGAAAGTGTTGGGAAGTGGGCCAGCATGATACTAAGAAAACCATCTTATAATGCTGAAGGAGCAGTATTTGATGGTGTAGCATTTAGAGGGGTGTAAATGGAGGCAGATGATTATAGGCTGTGAAGGCTGGTGAGCTGAACAGTGAGGGCAGGATACTATATGTTCTCCAAACATATGGCCATCTGAATCAGGTCCAGGAGTAGGCTGGTCAGTCCCGTAAGGCCTTGCAATTCAATAAGAAAATGGGTTGGACTGAAGGGTCTGTTTCCGTGCTGAATGACTCTGTTCAGATTGTAATCTCAAACCTATATTTCCAAGCACCTCCAATAACCTTTCATCCTCTTGCTTAGCAAGAACCTACTCACCTCCACTTTAAACATATCTGCTTTCATCACCTTTTTCAGGAAGATTGTGACAAAGATTAGATAACTTACAGTGCTGAAACAGGCCCTTTGGCCCAACAAGTCCACACTGATCCTCCGAAGAGCAACCCACCCAGACCCATTCCCCTACATTTACCCCTTCACCTAACCTACGGGCAATTTAGCATGGCCAATTCACCTAACCGGCACATTTTTTGACTGTGGGAGGAAACCGGAGCACCCGGAGGAAACCCACGCAGACACGGGGAGAATGTGCAAACTCCACACAGAGAGTCGCCTGAGGCGTGAATTGAATCCAGGTCTCTGGCGCTGTGAGGCAGCAGTGCTAACCACTGTGCCACCGTGACAATCCTCTGAGAGATTTTGCCTCATCTCTGTTTTAGATGGGAGAGCCCTTATTTTTAAACGGTGACCTGGAAGGGAGAAGAAAGGTCCAAAGCAGAAACGTGGGAAATTGGACAAACATGATCACGGGCAATATTAATTATGGTGCAGGATAATCCTCAGTTGAAGAGAAAAAGAAGAAGGAATTGGAAGAACTGCTATGGAAGATGTGATGGAGAAATACAGCACCTTCCAAAAGGTGGAATGGAAGAACCACATTAACTTTGGAAATCAGTGGGCTTAAATAGTAGACATTGATTGATATCTGGGCATTGAGGGAGTAAAATTAAGGGAAGGGAAGATAATGAAACTAAAGAACAGCAGAAGTTGGAAATCTGAAACACATACAAGGAATGCTGGATATCGCAGCATGTCTGGCAGCACTTGTGCAGAGAGAAACAGTGTTTATGTTTCGAGTCCAGTGACCCTTCAACAGAACAGAAAGGGAAGGAAAGGTTAGGGTTGGACCTTGTGAATGGAAATTGGTGGAAATTTGAAACAGGTTTGATTAAATTTCCTGGGTCACGGCACAAAACAGTGTTGTATGAAGTAATAGCTCTGACAGAGTTAATGTTGGTGACTGCATTAGCTTCCACATGCGGTGATGATATTGTCTACCAACTTGGTCGGGATAACGCAGAATTGCTCAGGGTTTTGTTGATGGAAGACTAACATCCACAGGTCTCCTAATTGGCTTGGTAGCAACATTTAACTTTCACCCGAGTGTTGTTGTGAAATAAAATGTATCTTGCTTAAGGCAAGAACCTCTTCTCATTAAAACTCACTTGGTGGCAACAAGCTATTCCAAACATAAGATGGTAGTAGAACATAGAAAATAGAACAGTACAACACAGGAACAGGCCCTTCAGCCCACAGTGTTGTGCCAAACATGACACCAAGTTAATCTAATTGTTTCAGCCTGCCGATTGTCCATATCCCTCCATTCCTTGCTTATTCACGTGCTTATCCAAAAGCCCCTTAAATGCCTCTATTGTACCTGCCTCCACCACTATGCCCAGGCACCTGTCATTCTGTGTAAAATAAACTTGTCCTTCAAGGGTCCTTTGAACCTTCCCCCTCTCACCTCAAGTGTATGCCCTGTAGTATTAAACATTTCAACTCTCGGAAAAAGATTCTGACTGTCAACCCTATCTATGCATCTCATAATTTTATAAACTTCTATCAGGTCTCCCCTCAGTCTCCGCCATTCTAGAGGAAACAACCCTAGTTTGTCCAGCCTCTCCTTATAGTGCATATCCTCTAATCTAGGCAACATCCTCTTCTGTACCCTCTCCAAAGCCCCCACATCCTTCCTGTAATGTGGCGACCAGAATTAAATGCAATATGCTCAGTGCTGCCTAACCAAGCTTTTATAAAGTTGCAACATGACCTCCTGACTAATAGAGGGCCAGAGGTGTAAGGGGTGAGCTGGAGTCACCAGATACCCCTATGACATTCATGCTGGAAACTGATGCAATCTTGTTTCTATCCAATGGTGGGAAACTGCATATCAATGAGATGAAATGGCATCATAACGAGGATGTTAATACCTCTCCCCAATGAGAATCCTGTTTTGCCATTTGATTGGAAAATAGGATATTTCATCCTTGATGTTAGGAAGTTCCTCAATGGCCATCTATGTGATTCTCCAACTTTCTCACCATTGCCCATGTCTTTCAGTGCATGGTAAAGTTCCACTCCTTGTCTCGATAGTCATGACTATGAAACCACCATTGATTGTCTTAAAATGCATATGATTCTCTATTATCCTTCAGAAAAGGCAATCTGCCATTCCAATCTGGGTCTGCTCCAGACTCTCAGCATTCAGGTAAGGGCAGTTAGGGATGGACAACAAATGTTGGCCTTGCCAGTGACACCAATGTTTAAAGTTACACAATGACATGGAATTGTACAAATTGTCAGACAAATGAGACCAAAGTCCATCTCATTTGAATATAAGAATATGGCAAGTAACAGCAGGAGTAGCCCATATGGAATTCTGAGCCTGATCTGCATCCATCAACTCTTTTTTTTCCAAGCTACAATCCAAATCCTTTGTTTCTTTAAGAGACCATAATTCTCTTTATCCCACCCTTGAAAACATTCAATGATGGAGCCTCCATAACCCACTTATGAACCTTCCGAAGACTTGGAACATTCAGAATGAAGAAATGATTGATTCCCCAGCCAGGGGAACAAGTCTCTCACTGTCTATACCTTGTCAACATCCACCCCCCCCTCCCGCCAAGAATATTGAATGCTTCTACAGGGTCAGCTCTTCTATATATTTGAGAGGCAGACTCACTTTATGTGACTTCTCATCATGTAACATTTCAGGAATCAATCTGATGAACCATTAATGTCCCATTTCCAAGGGAAGTATATTATTTCTGTGACTTAAACTCAAAACTGCAGAAAGTATGTGATCTTGCCAAACCTCCATTCCATTATAGTAAGATTCCCGTATTCCTGTGTTCCAAGACTCTTTGCAACAGATATCAATATATTGTTTGTCTTTTTAATTGCTTGCTAGAACTGTATGCTAACTTTGTGTTCCTGCTATAAATATGCCCACATATGTCTGAACTTCAACATTCAAATTGTTCCCAGCTTTTTTAGAAAAGGCATTCTGTTTTTCTATTCTTACTACCAAAGTGGATAAGCTTACATTTCTGCACATCCATCTGCCACCCTATTGCCTACTCCTTTATTCAGTAAAGTCGCAATGAGCTAAATCCCAGGGAAACACGTCCAAATTTGTGTTCAGTGGAACATTGTGATAACTGAGGAGGGTCTGCTCAACATGAATGTGTCCATATTATTTTGAATGTACTCCCAATTGGAATTACTCCAACTGACCAGATATTGCTTTTGATTCTCTGGCTCAAAATAGGACTTTTAACCCAAAGGTAAGGTTAGGATATTAAGGATAATAAGGATTTATAAGGATGATATATTCAAGTAAATGTTTCTTGAAGAGTAATACAAACTAATACAGATTTGTAAGCCCAATCTTTCCTCCTGGCCATGTGTGGGAAAATTACTTGGCTACACTTCTGATTAGTTTGGGAGCATGGCAGGCTGGAATGGAAGTCAGAACAGGAAAACTGTGACAAGCTGAACAGGCTTCCCATTCCCCAAGCAGATTGAGTAGAAAACCTGCCACATGGCTCTAGCAATGTGTCCAAAGTTTAAAAATAAAGATTAAAATAGAAAACATATCTTCTGTTCACCTCAATCTCCATTTTCCATCCATGCCACTCTATACACTTTTCCCCATACCCAATGGCCTCCCATTCACCTTATGCCAACCAATGTAAATCTATACCTTCCTCACGGCCTCTATGCTCTTGTACCCATCTTCAATGGCTCTTCATACACCGTTTACCACCAACCATAATCCTGTACAACCCTCATGGCAACTCATATGCACACATACTACTCCTTTTCCCTTTTCTTTCCATGCTAGCACACCTGATTTCCAGTCAATTGAAAATGTCACGATTGACAAAAAAATTCATTGAAAGTAAATAAATGCCCAATATGTTGAAAATGCACCAACCAGTCCTTTATGAAGCCAAGCATTTTACTTAGTGCTCAAATTCTTGTGTGAACAAATATCTCACTTAACAGCTTAATCCCATATATCAACAAATATGAGTAGTTTAGTTGTAAAAAAATCAGAAAGGTATAAGTTCAAACCCTCCCACATATATCTGGGGCTCTTGTGGTGCAGTGACGGTGTTCCCCAACACATTGATTTTAAAACGAAACACTATTTCCATTCATTATACAATTGGAGTTACCCAGCAACAGACATACCAGTGTGAAAATGATAGTTTGGAAAATCAGTCGTGCAGCACAAATCTCATGGTGGTTTTATCAGAACAGGCACTGTGAAATACTGATCATTGTTTTTAAATTTCACATACTTTTGGATGACTTTGCCAGGATCGTCAACATTATGCATTTTTTGTGCATAAGTATGCCTTCACACCATTCAAAAGGCTGCCTTACCTCGACCAAAGTGGTCCTGGGACCATTCTCAGTGAATTTCTGTTCAATGCTATCTCACCACTTCAAAAGGAGCTCACCACCTGGGTCTGCAGAACTCTCTGCCCCAGGCTGGGACTAGCCCATGTGTGCTATGAGTAATGGCTCTATTTTGGGTGTTCAACAATAAATGATGGTCCTTTCCACTCGGGCTTCCTGTATTTATAACTGTACGTTTTGACTCTTGTACACATATCTTATAACAGGTTGTTACTTCTTGACATTACATTGTCGGTCAATACTTGTTCATGCTAGTTGACAATAGTGCGAGATTGCAGAGCTCTGAGATGCAAAGGGATTTGAATATCCTTGCGTATGAATCACAAAGTTAAGCATGCAGGTACAGCAAGTTATTCAGAATGTCAATAGGATGTTATCATTTATTGCAATGGGAATTGAATATCAATATGAAAGTTGGGAAGTTGTGTCTTAGTTATATAGTATGTATAGTATATAGTAATATTGGTTATATAGAATATATGCTGTGACCAAATCTGTAGTGGTGTGTGCAATATTGGTTACTTTATTCTAAGAAACTTGTAAATGCATTGGAAGCCATTTGTAAAGGATGACATGGTGGCTCAGTGGTTAGCACTGCTCCCTCACAGCACCAGGGACCATTTTCGATTTCGGCTTCGGGTGACTCTGTGGAGTTTGCATGTTCTCCCTTGTCTGCATGGGTTTCCTCTGGGTGCTCTGGTTTCCTCCTGCTGTCCAAAGATGTGTAGGTTAGGTGGATTGGCCATGGGGAAGGTATGGATTGGGATGCTCTTCAGAGCATTGGTATAGAATCGATGGACTGAGTGGCCAACATCCAGACTTTTATGGTATAGGGATTTTATGATACAGCAAATTTGGAAGGAAATTTTAAAAGCATTGATTGAAAGCTTATAATATGACTTGGCTATATTGAGCATGGTATATCTCAATCCTTACCATCTCTAGTGAGCCACAGATGGACCTTTCTAGATGCTTTCATTTCTAATCGAACATTGCTTTCAATAATTCCCACTGCCTCCTAAGCATCATGCCTTACAGTTTAGTTATTCAATCAACCTTAATCATTGTTCCCCATGTACCCATGGCGACATTTTTATATCCATGTTACTTTTTTCCTGGGCTGTCCCCAAGATTGAGCACAAACCTCAAGGCTGGCTTTCTGGTGCAGTAGCAAAGGAGTGCTTCATTGTCAGAATGCTGCCTTTCAGATGATATGTTACACCAAGGTCCTATTTGATCAGATATAACATAGAACATAGAAAAATACAGTGCAGTACAGGCCCTTTGGCCCTCGATGTTGCACCGATCCAAGCCCACCTAACCTACACTAGCCCACTATCCTCCTAATGCCTATCCAATGCCCGTTTAAATGCCCATAAAGAGGGAGAGTCCACCACTGCTGCTGGCAGGGCATTCCATGAACTCACGACTCGCTGAGTAAAGAATCTACCCCTAACATCTGTCCTATACCTACCACCCCTTAATTTAAAGCTATGCCCCCTCATAATAGCTGACTCCATAAGTGGAAAAAGGTTCTCACTGTCAACCCTATCTAAACCCCTAGTCATCTTGTACACCTCTATCAAGTCACCCCTAAACCTTCTTTTCTCCAATGAAAACAGCCCCAAGTGCCTCAGCCTTTCCTCATATGATCTTCCTACCATACCAGGCAACATCCTGGTAAACCTCCTGTGCACCCGTTCCAGTGCCTCCACATCCTTCCTATAGTATGGCGACCAAAACTGCACACAATACTCCAGATGCGGCCGCACCAGAGTCTTATACAACTGCAACACGACCTCAGGACTCCGGAACTCAATTCCTCTACCAATAAAAGCCAGTACGCCATATGCCTTCTTCACTGCACTGTTTACCTGGGTGGCAACTTTCAGAGATCTGTGTACATGGACACCAAGATCCCTCTGCTCATCCACACTACCAAGTATCAGACCATTAGTCCAGTACCCCATCTTCTTGTTACTCTTACCAAAGTGAACCACTTCACATTTACCTACATTGAACTCCATTTGCCACCTTTCTGCCCAGCTCTGCAGCTTATCTATATCCCGCTGTAACCTGCCACATCCTTCCTCACTGTCAACAACTCCACCGACTTTCATATCATCCGCAAACTTGCTCACCCAACCTTCTAGCCCCTCCTCTAGAAAAATGACAAACAGCAATGGTCCCAAAACAGATCCTTGCGGAACACCGCTAGTAACTGCACTCCAAGATGAACCTTTACCATCAACTACTACCCTCTGTCTTCTTCCAGCCAGCCAATTCCTAATCCAAACCTCCAACTCACCCTCAATGCCATACCTCCGTATTTTTTGCAGTAGCCTACCATGGGGAATCTTATCATACGCCTTACTAAAATCTATATACACCACATCTACGGCTTTACCATTGTCCACCTCCTTAGTCACCTTCTCAAAGAATTCAATAAGGTTTGTGAGGCATGACCTGCCCTTCACAAAACCATGCTGACTATCCTTGATTACATTATTCCTATCCAGATGTTCATAAATCCTATCCCTTACAATTCTCTCTAAGACTTTGCCCACAACAGAAGTGAGACTCACTGGCCTATAGTTACTAGGGTTATCCCTACTCCCCTTCTTGAACAAGGGAACCACATTTGCTATCCTCCAGTCTTCTGGCACTATTCCTAAAGACAACGAGGACATAAAAATCAAGGCCAATGGCTCTGCAATTTCCTCCCTTGCTTCCCAGAGAATCCTAGGATAAATGCCATCAGGCCCAGGGGACTTATCTATTTTCACCCTTTCCAGAATTTCCAACACCTCTTCCCTACATACCTCAAAACCATCCATTCTAATTAATTGTGACTCAATATTCACATCGGCAACAATGTCCTGTTCCTGAGTGAATACTGACGAAAAGTATTCATTCAGTGTCTCCCCAATCTCTTCAGCCTCCACACGCAACTTCCCTCTAATATCCTTGACTGGACCTATTCCTACCCTAGTCATTCTTTTATTCCTGACATACCTATAGAAAGCCTTTGGGTTTTCCCTAATCCTACCAACTAAGGACTTTTCATGTCCCCTCCTTGCTGCTCTTAGCTCTCTCTTTAGATCCTTCCTGGCTACCTTATAACTCTCAATCGTCCCAATTGAACCTTCACGCCTCATCTTTACATAGGCCGCCCTCTTCCCTTTAACAAGGGATTCCAATTCCTTATTAAACCACGGCTCCCTCACACGACCCTTTCCTCCCTGCCTGACCGGTACATACTTATCAAGGACACTCAATAGTTGCTCCTTGAACAAGCTCCACATATCGATTGCGCCCTCCCCTTGAAGCCTACTTTTCCAAGCCACGCATCCTAAATCATGCCTCACTGCATCATAATTTCCCTGCCCCCAGCTATAACTCTTGCCCTGCAGTGCACACTTATCCGTCTCCATCACTAGAGTAAAAGTCACCGAATTGTGGTCACTGTCCCCAAAGTGCTCACCTACCTCCAATCCTAACACCTGGCCTGGTTCGTTACCCAGAACCAAATCCAGTATGGCCTCACCTCTTGTTGGCCTGTCTACATATTGTGCCAGGAAACTCTCCTGCATACATGGGACAAACACCGACCCATCTAATGAACTTGAGCTATAGCTTTCCCAGTCAATATCTGGAAAGTTAAAGTCCCCCATAACAACCACCCTATTACTTTCACTCTTCTCCTGAATCATCCTCGCAAACCTTTCTTCTACATCTCTAGGACTATTAGGAGGCCTGTAGAACACTCCTAATAGGGTGACCTCACCTTTCCTATTCCTAACCTCAGCCCAAACTACCTCAGATGGCGAGTCTTCATCCATCGTCCTTTGACAAGCAATGCCACACCTCCTCCTCTTTTACCCCCACCTCTGACCCTACTAAAACATTTAAACCCTGGAACCTGCAACAGTCAATCCTGTCCCTGTTCTACCCATGTCTCCATAATAGCCACAACATCGAAATCCCAGGTACCAACCCACGCTGCAAGTTCACCTACCTTATTTCGTATACTTCTTGCATTGAAGTATACACACTTCAAGCCACCTCCCTGTTTACAGGCACCCTCCTTTGAGATTGATGGCATGTTCCTAACCTCCCTACACTCCAGGTTGTACACTAAAGCTACAGTCTAGGTTCCCATGCCCCTGCAAAGTTAGTTTAAACCCCCCCAAAGAGCACTAGCAAACCTCCCCCCAAGGATACTGATGCCCCTCAGGTTCAGGTGTAGACCATCCTGTTTATAGAGGTCCCACCTTCCCCAGAAAGAACCCCAGTTATCCAGATACCGGAATCCCTGCCTCCTGCACCATCCCTGTAGCCACGCATTTAACTGTTCTCTCTCCCTATTCCTTGACTGTCTATCACATGGCACGGGTAACAAACCAGAGACAACAACTCTGTTTGTTCTAACTCTGAGCTTCCAACCTAGCTCCCTGAAAGCCTGCCTAACATTCTCAGCCCTCTTCCTACCTATGTCGTTGATGCCAATGTGGACCAATATAAGTGGTGCCAATATAAGATCCCATACACTATTTCAAAAAAGAATATGGAACTTACCTGCAGTGTCCTGGCCAATATTTATCCCACAATCAACCTCACAAAGCTTAATTATCTGACCTTTGTTATTTTGTCATTAAGACTTTGGGAGAGATTGCCTCATGATTCTGACATTACAGTAGTGATTATTTCCTTTGATGCAAAATACCTTGACATGTCAAGTGATCATAACTGTTATATAAATGAAAGCCTTTCTTTTACCTTCTGCCATTCTGATCATCACACAATAAAGAATAACAGAGTTGGATCATTTACTGAGATGACAGCCCCATCTTCAATTTCACGTTTCATCCCAGCGAAGGCACCTCTTGACAGTGCAACCTTCCCTCGGTACATGAAGAATGGCAATGGAGTCATTAACAAATCATAGTAGTTAATCTAAAACAATTAGCCTACAACTGGCCCAGTAATGACACATTTAAGCTTACAATAAATGTAGTGACAGTGACTGAAGTTATTATACTGTTGGTTTAGCATGATTAAGCTCTCCTGATAAAGATCCCCACTTACAGGGAATGAGAATTTGCTTTGTGGGCTGCTTTTAAGCATAATTCTGATATCTGTGTTTACACATTAGTCAAAGCGAGCTTATCCTCAATAATATATTTGCAGGGAATCTAGATTGTGTAGAAGTTTAATTGCACAATATTCCACATACTAAAATGAGGGACAAGAATGTGAGAAAATACTTTGATTTATTTATTAATAACATCAAACATTTTCAGGCACATGATAACTAGTTTAATACAGAGCTCTCTCAAAACATGTCAGTTATCCACATTTTGCTTCAAGTATGGACATGCTTGGCAAGCTACCTATTTCTGAAGTAATAATTTGATGTGTAAACTGCATTATTCCAAAAACAGAGTACTATCTCAAGCCAAGATATAATCTGGCAATCCAAATGGTCACATAAAGCAATGTATCAATTTCTTGCAGAGATTCAAGATGGACACATGTCCTCCTTAGCTGTGATAGCCATTCTATCTAATACTATCCGTGGAACTCAGTGGAACAAAGATGGTTCTATCATAGATGGCTCAGTGTCTTCATTACATGCTGTCCCTTTTGCTTCAATATGTTCTGATGTTAAGAGGGAGGAACCCTTGAAACCAAGGGAAGCAAGGCTATTTCTGCTCTGTTTGTCCAACTTGAGAATGTTCGATCATCATGCAATGCTTTCATGTACATTTCTGATGGCTGGACTAGTGAAAGAGAATGTGGAAATCAATGACAATCATAAGGAGAAGGAAAGGATAATAATAGATGGTTGTGACGATGGAAGGAGTACAGGAAAGTAAGAAAGAAGTTGTTGACCCTGAAGGAAGGAGGGAAAGTGCTATCGAAAGATGAAAAAAGAGGGCAGAAACTGGGACTAGTGCATTCTGGTGCGAGTGAAAGATGATATTAAATAGTAGGGAGAGCAGCAGTGTTAGCCAAGAGTGGGCAGAATTAGTACCAGTTTAAGTGAGAGGTTGTGGGGTGAGTTCACATTTATATTAATGGAGAAGAAATTAGGGTTAGGGAGAGTAAGCATTTAAATTGAGGAAGGCAATAGGAGTGAGAGAAGATACACTTGAGTATAATTCCTGAGAATGACAGCTTAAATTTGAAATAATGCTAACTAAGCTTAGGATTGGATGAGAAATGGAGGCTAACTCGAGTTTGGGAGAGATGTGAACTGTAAAATGAGCAGCACATTGAAGGAGGAAAGGTAGGGAGCCATAGCGAATGGAGAGTTCCAGGTTGAACAGGGTTGAAGTGAGAATGTATTGCCAATTTGCGTTGAAGTGGGACAAGTGGGTGGCAGGGTAGCTCAGTGGTTAGCACTGCTGTCTCACAGCACCAGGGACCCAGGTTCAGTTCCAGCCTCGGGCAATTCTCTGTGTGGAGTTTGCACATTCTCCCCATGTCTGCGTGGGTTTCCTCCGGGTGCTCTGGTTTCCTTCCACAGTCCATACATGTACAGGTCAGGTGAATTGGCCATGCTAAATTGGGTGCATTCATCAGAGGGAAATGGGTCTGGGTGGATTACTCTTTGGAGGGTCGGTGTGGACTTGTTGGGCTGAAGGGCCTGTTTCCACACTGTAGGGAACCTAATCTAACCTAAAAAAAAGTGTGGATATTTGTTTAAAAATATTCCAAGAGGTAAGAGGGAATAGTGGAACAATTGAAGCAGAAGTTGGTTGATGTAGGAAAGAACAGCTATACAAGGGTGGATAGCTGGAGGTGAATTTGGCAGTGGAATTTATGAATGCTGGGATATAATGGTTTAGTTGACCATAAAAAATCCAAATGTTACTTTGTGTTACTTTTTCTTGTTAAACGTATTTCAACAGTGAAGTGGAAAGGTGCTAAAAATAAATCAGAAGATATCACTTTTAATGTGAAAATGCAAAATGTACCAAAGCATACCCTTGGGGCATATGTGAAAAATGCAATTTTGTTCTTTTGACATTTAATGCACATGTAGTTATACTTTCCCAACCCTAACCACCCTTCCCCCTCTCCCAGCCTCAGATACATGAGCAAGAATGTAAAGTCTGTGGTCTCTGCTACAGGTCCATGTAGTTACTTACTTGCCTTTTACATGCTGCCTGGTTTTAATTAGGTCATTTTTCTGTCACAGATTTATGTGTGTTCTGTGTGGACTTGAAAATTCGTTTTACTCTCCTTAACGGCAATTAGAGTGGAGATGTTTATGAGCCATCCATTTGAAGCTGGATTCAGAGCCTGGGAATTGCTGTGATCCCTTGTCCTTTATGGAAAATTACTGTGCCCAGCCCATTGGGTAATGAGGAAAACTTCAAGTTGGCGATGGGCGAATCTACAAATGTAATTACAGCTCTCATGGAATATGCCTGAGCAGCGCAAGCTGGGCAAATACGTGCTGGGCAATATGTGCTGGAGATTTAGGGAGGGATTTTCAGGAACATGCAAAAATGGTGTGAGTCTGCAGCAGCCAGTCATAGAGCATAATCGAACAGCAGTCACGACTAACATTAACGGAGGAAGAAAGTGCTTTAATACTTGAAAGTACTGTCAGGGAATATCGTTCTCACATGAAGGATGTTGTTATGATCTCAGCTGAGGCTAATAGCTTGTTTTTTGAAGTGTAAGGGAGAAATACAAAGCCCAGTTATTTACTGAAAGAATGAGGCCAGGGGATTCCACTGTTTAAACGAAAGATTTCTTCACATTGCAAGAGTCAACTGAAGCAAACACAAACACTTTATTTCTTCACGGGAGGTGGGCATCGCTGGCTGGGCCTGCATTAATTGTGCATCCCTGGTTGCCCTTGATAAGGTGGTTATGGGCTGTGTTCTTGAACTGCTGCAGTCTACTTGGTGTAGATTAATGGCATGAGGGAGGGAGTTGCAAGAATTTAATCCAGTGACACTGAAGGATCCACGATATATTTTCATGACAGGGTCGTGAGTGGCTTGGAGGGGAAATTGTATAGGATAGTGTTCCCATATATCTGCTGCCCTTGTCTTTCTGTTGGTAGAGGTCATGAATTTGGAAGATGTTGTCTCAGGAGCCTTGGTGAATTTCTGCTTACTTCGTGTAGATGGTAAACCCTACTGTTTCTAAATGTCACTGGTGGAGTAATTGAAACTTATCATGTGGTGAATGTTTGAAATAATGTCTTCCCCAACCCTTTGTGCTGATTCTGGGTTTTAGAGTATAATTTAAACATGAATTAACAGGCAAATTGTGATTGATTATAAGCTATAAATTACACAGTATGTGGCAGATACAACTGTGTGTAAGACACATCTTACAAATTAGCTCAGCAGTTTTAGGCCACTTTTGGAATATTGCATGCAGTTTTGGTCTCCCTGCCATAGGGTGGAAGTTGAGAAATTTGAAAGGTTCAAAAAAGATTTACAAGGGTGTCGCTCGGGTTGGAGGGTTTGAGCTAAAGGGAGAGACTGAATAGGCTGGGGCTGTTTTCCCTGGAGAAGGAGAGGCTGAGGGCTACCTTATAGAAGTTTATAAAATCATGAGGGGCATGGATAGGGTAAATAGACAATGTCTTTTCCCTGGGGTGGAGGAGTCCAAAACTAAATGGTGTAGGTTTAAAGTGAGAGGGGAAAGACTTAAAAGAGACCTAAGTGGCAAATTTTTCATATAGAGGGTGGTGTGTGTGTGTGTGTATGGAATGAGCTGCCAGAGGACGTGGTGGACACTGGTACAATTACAACATTAAAAAGGCAACTGGATGCATATCTGAATAGGAAGGGTTTAGAGGTATATAGGCCAAATGCTGGCAAATGGGACTAGATTAGTTTAGGATATCCAGTCGGCATGGACGAGTCGGAACAAAGAATCTGTTTCCATGCTGTACAGCTCTGTGACTCGAAGACTAGCAGTCCATCTTGTACATATGTTATCAATATCATGATGCAAAGTCCTTCAGAACTTTGTCTTATTCATGAAAAAGTTTAGCTTCTCTTCTTCTCTGATTCAATCTCATTCTCAGCCAACAGCAGGGTTCAACCAACCTGTGTTGCACATGCATTAGTTTTATCAAAATAGCACTCATGCAGCACCTCCTCAATTCTGCTGACAGTGGTCTGGATGGGCATAGATCCAGCAATATTGTCTTCAAGTGACTAAACAGCTCTAGCAGCTGCAGCGTTGCTAATTCTCAGCTTCTGGATTGAGCCTCTGTCATCTTCAGCCACCTTGCACTACAACACTGGGAAATGGTGGCTTTGTCACTTTCCATTTCAGTCTCCCCAGAAGTTTTGATTCCCCATCTCTGTTTTAGTCTACATTTCCTTAGAAGCTGAGATTGGTCAGTTTTCCTTTTCAGTTGGAGTCTTGTCTCAAGAAAATACAAGCTTGGAATCTATGTGCTCCTTCACAACAGAGTAGGTTTTAATAGAGGAGACAATGACATTATAGCACTCCGGAGGGGATTACAGAATCTTTGTCAGTGTGAGGAAAACCTGAGTTGGAATGCAATCATGGAATTAAGTTTTCAAGAAACAATCATTGATGCACAGTGTTGCAGATAGAGAACTGCTTATTTTTGTGTGGATAACTATCATACCAGCAGAGAGACAATAGATGAAATAACTCTCTTCACTGTTAAAATATTGGCTATTTTGATAGTTCACCCACTATACTTCACAGAAGGTCAGGACTGAACAAATTTCTCTGTGATGCTGTGGGCTTAAATGCAGTCCAGGAGGGAGATGACAGTACAGAAATGATATGTCATGACTCACTAGGATAGTGTACGATGGAGACGATGGTCTAGTGGTTCTGTCACCAGATTAGTAAACCCGGGGTAATGTTCTGAAATCCATGTTTAAATCGCATTGTTTGAACTTAAGTTCATACAAATGTCTTGAAATAAAAGCCTAATGATAAAACCATTGTCAGTTGTTGTAAAAGCCCACCTTATTTTCTGCTGCCTTTAAGTGAAGGAAAAACTGCAATCCTTACCTGACCTACATGTGACTCCAGAACCTGCAGAAATGTGGTGGCTCTTCACTGCCCTCTGAAATTGACTCGCAAGCCATTCAGTTTGTAACAACCACTGGGAACTCTCAACAAAGGAATGAAACTGGGAGGACCATCTGGAATTGATTAAGGCACTGGAAATAAAAATGACAAACACAGTACTGACAACTCTGACAAAGTCTTTTTTTTTATTTCAAAAATATACTTTATTCATAAAATGATTTGATGGTCTGTACATTTGGTCATGCCATACATATGTCCACATTTTCTAACACAGATTCGAATTTATCATTTATACAGATCTGTGCATTTCTCAATCTTATGCATATATTTGGCTGAGGCATCAGCAGAGCCCAAAAAATGTCCGCATGGGCCCCCTGTTCTTCTTTAGGCAGGCCGATCTTACACGGTGGTCTTTCCCCACCGCGCCTTGGCGGCAGCTGTCCAAAGCTTCAGCGCGTCCCTCAACACGTAGTCTTGGACCTTGGAATGTGCCAGTCTGCAACACTCGGTCGGGGTCAACTCCTTCAGCTGGAAGTTCAACAGGTTTCGGACCGCCCAGAGACTTTTTTTTAATTTCAAAATATACTTTATTCATATAAATAAATCTCTGGTACTTGTACAATTTTTCCATGTCGTTCATAGTTATATACATTGCATGTCTTAACATTACAAAGAACAAATTGAATTAATCGAATTCACAGTTATCCTATTAACAGTTACATTTATTAACTATCCAGTCTCTTGGTGTTTGGCTGTGGCTCCAGCGGAACCCTGAAGATTGGGTGCCCTGTTATATGAAAGCAAATTTAAACTTCTTTAACCCCCAGTTTATGGGGTTACCATTGTCCATTTGACTGTCCTGTCTCTGGGGTAGCTTGTCTACATCCCCATGGTTAGCATGAACTGCTGGACCTTCGCTGGGCTGAGGTAGCTATCCAGCTCCTCACTGGGGTCATTTACCCGCTCTGGTGTCATTGAGCCAAGGCAAGGGTCCTCACTGTCCAGTTCTGTGTCTGACAGTGGGACTGTCAGAGGATCACAGATCTCGGTTGCCTGTAGTTGTGGGCCAGTGGGTACCCCCTGGTTCTCACTGGGTGGAGGGTGGACTTCGGGGGGTCCATTGTTTCCTGGTTGGGAGGAAATGCCCTCCTCTTTACCGACAGCGCTCTGTCTCTTCTTCTGGTGGTGATGGCCTTCTTTGCGTCCATCTTCCCCCTCTGAAGAGCTGGCCATCCCTCCCTCGTGCAGCTGTCTTTTCCCCTTTTGCTGGGGGGCTTTGGGAGCCTGGCAAGATTTCTTCTTCCTGTTTTTAACAGGTATCCACTCCTCTGCCTGCTTGATTACCTCCTCCTCCTCCATTTCTTCCATCTGCCCGGCTAGAGCTAGGATCAGCTGCTGTGTCTCTCCGCTGGTTGCCGCCTCCTCCACTCCAGCCTGTTCTTCTTTCTGGGTGTCACCAGACTCCGTTTCCCTGCTGTCCGGGTGGACCTTACTGGTCTTTGGGGGTCCACGGGTCACATTGCCACCTCCAGCCATCTGTGCGTAAGTGGGGCCCCCACGTCTTGGGCAGGTCTTATACATCGCTTCTCGGCCTTTTGGCTAAGATCAAGTGTCTGTTCTTATCAGGACAGGTGTCGAGTTGCGAGTCATCAGAGCTAGTGAAGAGATCATCACTGGATCGTGATTGGACGTTGGAGGATCGTTTGGTTGTGCTGACCTGCTCTTAGTGGATCTTCATGCTGGCTTCGGCCTAACGCCAATTCAGGGACCAGCCAACCTCAGAGCTATGGCCTCGACAGCTGCCCGCAGCCCTGGGCAGGGTGTTCGGAACACAGTCAGGGTGACTGTGAAGAAGATTGAGGATCATACGCCACTCGATCGCACCCTGTTTATCAAGAAGGTCCTGTTGGGATGCTGTGGGTTTGCTGCTGCGGACGTGTACTGCCTGCAGGATTTCCCTGGGGCAGGCTACTTCGATGTGACCTTCAGAAGCGTGAAGCAGTGCGAACAGCTCCTGAAGGTCTTCAAGGAGAAGGAAGGGGAGCCGCTGTTTTCCATCTTGTCAGCGACCCCATTGTGTGTGCTTCCTGCACAGAGGAATCGGGTTGTTACAATCCATATGTACAACCCCTATGTTCCAGCAGCTGATGTCCTGACCTTCCTGGGAAGGTACGTCCAGGTTGAGGGAGAAGCCACTGATGTGATCGACCCCTTTGGGATCTGGACCAGCAAGCGGCAGGTCAGGGTAACTCTGAGGGCCGATGACAGTGGGAACATCCTCCACCCACCCTCGAGCTTCGCAATTGGAGGGAGCAGAGGCTACCTGACATATGCAGGGCAGCCGAAAGTGTGCCGAACCTGCGGGAAGTCGGGACACGTGGCAGCGGATTGCAAAGTGACCATCTGCAGGAACTGCAAACAGGAGGGTCACTTGACTAAGGACTGCCAGGAAGAAAAGAGCTGCAACCTGTTCGGACCGCCCAGAGACTTTTTTTTTTATTTCAAAAATATACTTTATTCATAAATGATTTGATGGTCTGTACATTGGATCATGCCATACATATGTCCATATTTACAAACACAGATTCGACTTTATTCTTGTCCTTTACAATCCTGTGCATTTTTTCAATCTTGTATATATACATATATTTGGCTGAGGCATCAGCAGAGCCCAAAAAAACGTCTGTATCGGCCCCCTGTTCTTCTTTCGGCAGGCCGATCTTACACGGTGGTCTTTCCCCACCGCGCCTTGGCGGCAGCTGCCCCAAGCTTCAGCGCATCCCTCAACACGTAGTCTTGGACCTTGGAATGTGCCAGTCTGCAACACTCGGTCGGGGTCAACTCCTTCAGCTGGAAGATCAACAGGTTTCGGACCGCCCAGAGAGCGTCCTTCACCGAGTTGATGATCCTCCAGGCGCAGTTAATGTTCGTCTCGGTGTGAGTCCCGGGGAACAGGCCGTAGAGCACGTAGTCCCGCGTCACGGCGCTGCTCGGGAAGAACCTCGACAAGCACCACTGCATTCCTCTCCAGACTTCCTCTGCATAGGCACATTCCAGAAGGAGGTGTGTGACAGTCTCGTCCCCCCCGCAGCCACTTCGAGGGCAGCGTGCGGTGCGGCAGAGAGTCCGGGCGTGCATAAAGGATCTCACAGGCAGAGCCCTTCTCACCACCAGCCAAGCCACGTCTTGGTGCTTGTTGGAAAGTTCTGGCGATGAGGCATTCTGCCAAATGGCTTTGACAGTCTGCTCAGGGAACCGCTCGACAGGATCCGCCCTCTCCTTTTCCCGAAGGGTCTCAAGGACGCTACGTGCTGACCACTTCCTGATGGACTTGTGGTCAAAGGTGTTTTTCCTTATAAATTTCTCCACGAAGGACAGGTGATACGGAACGGTCCAACTACTCGGAGCGTTCCGCGGCAGCGAGGCCAGGCCCATCCTTCGCAACACCGGGGACAGGTAGAACCTCAGTACGTAGTGACACTTGGTGTTTGCGTACCGGGGATCCACGCACAGCTTGATGCAGCCACACACAAAGGTGGCCATCAGGGTGAGGGTGGCATTGGGCGTGTTTTTTCCCCCATTGCACCGGTCTTTGTACATAGAGTCTCTTCGGACCCGGTCCATCTTTGATCTCCAAATGAATTGCCCGCCCAGAGACTTTTTTTTTTATTTCAAAAATATACTTTATTCATAGAATGATTTGATGGTCTGTACATTTGATCATGCCATACATATGTCCATATTTACAAACACAGATTCGACTTTATTCTTGTCCTTTACAATCCTGTGCATTTTTTCAATCTTGTATATATACATATATTTGGCTGAGGCATCAGCAGAGCCCAAAAAAACGTCTGTATCGGCCCCCTGTTCTTCTTTCGGCAGGCCGATCTTACACGGTGGTCTTTCCCCACCGCGCCTTGGCGGCAGCTGCCCCAAGCTTCAGCGCGTCCCTCAACACGTAGTCTTGGACCTTGGAATGTGCCAGTCTGCAACACTCGGTCGGGGTCAACTCCTTCAGCTGGAAGATCAACAGGTTTCGGACCGCCCAGAGAGCGTCCTTCACCGAGTTGATGATCCTCCAGGCGCAGTTAATGTTCGTCTCGGTGTGAGTCCCGGGGAACAGGCCGTAGAGCACGTAGTCCCGCGTCACGGCGCTGCTCGGGACGAACCTCGACAAGCACCACTGCATTCCTCTCCAGACTTCCTCTGCATAGGCACATTCCAGAAGGAGGTGTGTGACAGTCTCGTCCCCCCCGCAGCCACTTCGAGGGCAGCGTGCGGTGCGGCAGAGAGTCCGGGCGTGCATAAAGGATCTCACAGGCAGAGCCCTTCTCACCACCAGCCAAGCCACGTCTTGGTGCTTGTTGGAAAGTTCTGGCGATGAGGCATTCTGCCAAATGGCTTTGACAGTCTGCTCAGGGAACCGCTCGACAGGATCCGCCCTCTCCTTTTCCCGAAGGGTCTCAAGGACGCTACGTGCTGACCACTTCCTGATGGACTTGTGGTCAAAGGTGTTTTTCCTCATAAATTTCTCCACGAAGGACAGGTGATACGGAACGGTCCAACTACTCGGAGCGTTCCGCGGCAGCGAGGCCAGGCCCATCCTTCGCAACACCGGGGACAGGTAGAACCTCAGTACGTAGTGACACTTGGTGTTTGCGTACCGGGGATCCACGCACAGCTTGATGCAGCCACACACAAAGGTGGCCATCAGGGTGAGGGTGGCATTGGGCGTGTTTTTTCCCCCATTGCACCGGTCTTTGTACATTGAGTCTCTTCGGACCCGGTCCATCTTTGATCTCCAAATGAATTGGAAGATGGCCCGGGTGACTGCGGCGGCACAGGTCCTGGGGATAGGCCAGACCTGTGCCACATATAGCAATACTGAGAGGACCTCACACCTGATGACCAGGTTTTTTCCCGCGATGGAGAGCGACCGTTGCCCCCATCTGCCTAGTTTCTGTCTCATCTTCCTGATCCGCTCCTCCCAGGTCTTGGCGCACGCCCCAGCCCCCCCGAACCAAATACCCAGCACCTTCAGGTGGTCAGTCCTGACGGTGAAGGGGATAGAGGATTGGTCGGCCCAGTTCCCGAAGAGCATGGCCTCGCTCTTGCCTCGGTTTACCTTGGCCCCCGAGGCCCGTTCGAACTGGTCGCAGATGCACACGAGTCTGTGCACGGACAGCGGATCCGAGCAGAAAACAGCGACGTCATCCATGTACAGGGAGGCCTTAACCTGCAGGCCCCCGCTGCCAGGAATAGTCACCCCTCTCAGGCTCGCATCCTTCCTGATGGATTCGGCAAATGGCTCTATGCAACACACAAACAAGGCGGGTGAGAGGGGGCATCCCTGCCTGACTCCAGATCTTACAGGGAAGCTATCTGATTCCCACCCATTGATTGAGACTGCACTGACAATGTTGGTGTAGAGCAGTCTGATCCAATTTCCGATTCCCTCCCCAAAGCCCATTTTGGAGAGGACATCCCTCATATATGTATGCGATATCCTGTCAAAGGCTTTCTCCTGGTCCAGGCTGATGAGGCAGGTGTCCACCCCCCTGTCCTGCACGTAGGCTATCGTATCCCTGAGGAGTGCGAGACTCTCAGAGATCTTCCTGCCCGGTACAGCACAGGTTTGGTCCGGGTGGATCACCGATCCCAGATCAGACCTGACCCGGTTGGCGATGACCTTTGACAGGATTTTGTAGTCTGCATTTAACAGTGAGATCGGTCTCCAATTTCTAATTTCCTCCCTCTCCCCCTTCCGCTTGTAGACGAGGGTGATGATGCCTTTCCTCATGGATTCACTCATGGTACCTGCCCGGAGCATACTGACATACACCTCCAGCAGGTCCTGGCCGATCAAGTCCCAAAGAGCAGAATAAACCTCGACCGGTAAGCCGTCGCTTCCGGGAGTTTTATTCTTTTCGAAGGACTCGAGGGCCTTGGTCAGTTCATCCAGAGATAGCGGCTGGTCCAGCCTCTCTCGTGTTCCGTCATCTAGGACCTCCGTGATAGAGGACAGGAACGACTGGGAGGCCGCGCTGTCGGTCGGCTTCGAGTCATACAGGCTGGCGTAGAAGGATTTGCTGATCCTCATGACGTCAGCCTGAGATGACGTTACCGAGCCATCTTCTTTCTTCAGGCTGCTGAGCACGGAGCTCTCTTTGTGCACCTTCTGGAAGAAGAAACGTGAGCACGTCTCGTCCTGCTCCACCGAGCGGACCCTGGACCGGAAGATTATCCTGGAGGCCTCCGAGGCAAAGAGCGAGGCTTGCTGGCCCTTCACCTCCTTGAGGTCCTCCGTGACATCCACCCCCATCGTCTGCAGCAGGAGCAGGTTCTGCATACTTTCCTGGAGCTGGGACAGTTTTCCCCGCCTCTCTCTCGCCTCCTGGACACCTTTGAGGATAAAGAACCTCTTGATGTTCCCTTTTACCGTTTCCCACCAGTCCGCTGGAGACTCAAAGAGGGGCTTCACGGTTCTCCAACCTGCGTAATCCCTCTTGAGCTCTTCGATGTTTCCCGGGGTCAACAGCTTAGTGTTCAGTTTCCACGTTCCCTTGCCCGCCCGCTGTTCGTCCTGTAGGTGACAGTCGGCCAGCAGGAGGCAGTGGTCAGAGAAGAACACCGGCTTGACGTCGGTGGATCTGAATTGCCCGCCCAGAGACCCCTTAACTAACATCTGGGATTTGGTCCAAAATTGGGATAGCTGTCTCACAGCAACAGCCTGACATTGTCTGTAAGGTATGTTTCTGTGAATGTGACCAGCTCCCAGACATAACCATCAGCATCCCTGGGTATGTCCTGTTGCTGTGTCCAGGAGAGGTGTTGGCACAGGACCTCATGAAGCCTCCTGGCTTTAGGTCAAACGTGGGGAAGGTAACTCCCTGTTGATTACCATATATAGCTTCTCCTGACTGATTAACCAATGTTCTTTCATGGCCAACACCACTTTGAGGAAGTGGGTGGAGGGAGGGGGGGTGGGAAGGACACAGAATGTACTCTGAGTGAGAGACTTCAATGTCAATCGCCAAGAATTACTCAGCGGAACTATGACTGATTATACAGGTAGAATCTTAAAAATTGTAGCTGATAGGGTCCATGGCAGGTGATGAGGGAACCAGCAAGAAGGCAGAACAAACACAAACTCATCCTTACCAATCTGTCTGCTGTTGATGTATCTGTCTGTTACTGACAAGGTAAGAGTTACCAATGTGCAGTCTTTGTGGACACAAATTCCTGTATTCACGCTGGGAAGACTTTTACATGGCATTATCATCATGCTAAATGAGGTAGATGTTTGAACATAGGTCTGACTCGAGACTGGAAATCCACGAGGTGCTCTGGACCATCAGCAGCAGAAAAATATTATACCGTAACACAATCTGCAACCTTATGGCCCAGCATATTCTCCACTCAACCATTACCATTACCATTGAGGATGTCACCTAGACAGGGACGAAAAGTTTACAAGACAAATTCCCAGCTCGGCGAACAGAACCACAACAGAACTACCTGTGTTCCAAACAGCATAAGCAGAAAATGATACACATCGCTAAGTGATCCATTGTCAGTTGTTGTGAATTAAACACCTTGCTGGAGGAGGATGAGGCTCCACACATATCCCAATCCTCAGTAATGGGGGAAGAATGAGGCATTTGCAATAACCTTCAGCCAGAAGTGTCAAATGAATGATCCATCTCAGCTTCCTTCAGAGGCCCCAAGCATCAGAGATATGAGTCTTCAGCCAATTTAATTTACTCCATGAAATTCCAACAATATACTGAAGATTTGTGCTCCAGAACGTTTCTTTGCCAAGCTGTTGTCAGCACACCAATGCTATTTTCATTCACGATTGAGAACCTGTCTTTTCATTACCTTTTGAAGTTGTTTCCTTCCACTTTACACAGGGGATTTGCAGAGGTGAGTGGAAGATAGTTACTGGAGACTTCCTATTGCCTCCACTAGAGATAGAGATTTTCTGATGATTGCTTTTGACAGGCTAACTGGATCTCTGCTGTGCAGATCCACCTCACGCAAGCCACGGTCACCTACTCAAGAGCCAGTCAAAACATTGTTACTAAACAGTTGTCACTAAGTTCAGAATCCATGAGTTGCATGAAGTCTGCTTACCTCTCACTGTCCAGGGGGAAATCAACTTTATGTAAAACTGATACAGGGTGTTCCAGTGAACGTTTCTACACACAGCATTTAACCTTCATTTTATTTGCTTGGTTTGAGTAGTGTGTTTTGGAGGGATTGTTGTCTCAAGTCTTACCAGGTTCACTCACTGTATCTTACCAAGCTCACCCTATTAATTATCTTCAAGTCCCCTCTAACATCGCTCCTGTCTGAATTCTGCCCCATCTTATGATGCGCTGTTCCCGGAACAACTCACTACTCAGCCCATTACTGCTGAAATATAGGCACAGTTTGTGCCCGTACTATCTTTGAGAGCCTGTGGTACTCCTGCTCACTATGAATCCGGAACTGCCCTGTTCAGTTCCTGACATTTGCCCGCACATGCCAGACTCTGAAATGACCTAGGTCAGTTCAAGGGCAATAAAGGATGGAGAAGTAGTGCTGGCCTCACCAACAAAGCACACATCCCATGAGAGGGTAAAGTAAAAAGTGCCCATTATTTCCACGACCTATCATTACTTTGGCACTACCATTGTTGGGCAAACAGCATTAACATTTGCCAATGCAATGCAGATGTCCACATTATGACTTTACAAAGCTGAAAGTGGAAAGGTTGTGGATAAGGATTCCAACAGTGTTTTTATTTAAAATCTTTCTGTTACATCAAAATGCTTTTTAAAATTCACTCATAGTGCAGGGGCATCATGTGGGCCAGCATCTATTACCCATCCCTCGTTGCCCTTGAGAAGGTGGTGGTGAGCTGCCTTCCTGAACTGTTGCAGTCCATTTGCTGTTGGCACATATGTGGCAGGCAAAGTGCATTTGAAATCATATGCTCACTGTTATTAAAGAAGACAGAATAATAGTGTCCTGAACGTGCACCATGCATAGTGACTATTGATTTTATATTTTGCCTTTTATTCCAATGTTTCTTGATATTGATCCCTTTCTTCCATTAAAAACAAGTACCTCTCATCTTATACCAAGAACACATTCACATGCTTTCAGCAAAGAATCACCGAATAACAAGGGTAACAAACATTATGGACAGCAGTATTGGTTTGAACTAAATTCAGAGAGCCCACGGAATGTTCAATTGGCCATGGCTGACAATGTCGATGTTTGAAATGCCGATCGCTGTGCTGATATAAGATGGATTCATGTGGGCTCTTATCTTCAAAGAACAGAGTGTCCAAAGCCATGATATCATTAGTATCTAGTACACAGTTTGAATTGAAGGGGATTTCATACTCCCGCAGGAGTGCTGGTAATTAAGCCATCAATTTATTGCACTTGCCCATTTGGTGTGTGTGTTCGCACGCACAATGAGTATCATTACATTTGCAAATTACCCTCCAAGCCACTCATCATCTTGGCTTGGAGATATTTTGTCATCCTTTCAGTATCATTCGGTCAAAATCTCATTTCCCTAAAAGCATTGTTGGTCTACTTTTTAAAAATTCATTTATTGGTTGAGGATATTACTGGCTAGGCCAGCATTCATTGCCCATGACTGAGAGTCAATGACCTTGCTGGGGGTCTGGAGTCACATGTAGACCAGGCCAGACAGTTTCCTTCCGCACAGGATATTCGTTAGCCACATGGGTTTTTTCCTGATAATTGACAACTATTTCATGGTCATTATTAGATTTTTAATCTCAGATCTTTAACTAAATTCAATTTCCATCATCTGCTATGATGGGATTTGAACCCCAATTCCCAGAACATGACCTAACTTTCCAGATTCAAAGCCTAGTCACAATACCGCTAAACATCACCTCCTGTAAAATGAAAATTTGGTTTGGAAAGTTCAGCGATATGGCTTAATTCGATTGGAAGATGCCAATTGTCAAGCAGCAAATTGAGCCATTCAGTTAGTTAAACTCTAAACCTTTGTAGATCCTCAGGAAATGATCCCAGGGTTATAGAAGCTTCATATCCACAAATACGTTTGGAAGAGATTTCCCAAGTTGATTTTCAGGGCCAGAGTCCCCCATATCTTCCATGCTCCATTCATACTGCAAAGAACCTACTTGGAATCCAATATGTCCCACCCCGTGTGAAAATACAGTAGAACCCAAAGGACTAGCCACACTACCATACATCAAGAGCATTTCCGAGCTGACAGCCAGACTACTGCGACCACTAGGACTCATAACAGCACATAAACCAACAGCCACTCTCAGACAACAACTCAACAGAATGAAGGACCCAATACCCAGCATGAGCAAAACCAATGTAGTGTACAAAATCCCATGCAAGGACTGCACAAAACACTACATAGGGCAAACAGGAAGACAGCTAACGATCCGCATCCATGAACACCAACTAGCCATGAACGACATGACCAGCTATCCTTAGTAGCCACACACGCAGATGACAAGCAACATGAATTTGACTGGGATAACACTACTATTATAGGGCAAGCCAAACAGAGAACAGCCAGGGAATTCCTAGAGGTATGGCACTCATCCACAGATTCAACCAATAAGCACATCAATCTGGACCCAATATACCGACCACTGCAGTGGACAACTGGAACTGACAACCGGAAGCGACAGATTCAAACCACTACAAATGCTGGAGGAAAGATCACAGAAGCGCTTCACAGGAGGCTCCCAAGCACTGAGGATGTCACCTAGACAGGGGACGAAACGTCTGCAACACAAATTCCCAGCTCGGCGAACAGAACCACAACAATGAGCATCCGAGCTACAAATCTTCTCCCAAACTTTGAACAGTAGAACCCGAATGAAATAGCAAAATGGGAATTGCTGAAGTAAAGAGGCCTCCATTTTAACTCTGCCACTGACATAAAGTGATCTGCAAAAGAAGCAAGGATGAAGTGAAAAGAAATCATTTTACACAGCAAGTAGTCAGTGTTTGGGGTACCCTGATGGGTGGTGTGGTGTTGGCAGGTGCAATTGAGGCATTTGAAAGAGTATTGGATAGTTATTTGGATAAAAATATTGTTCAAGGACATGGGGCAAAAGAAGGATATTGGCACTGGGTAATGATAGTCATTTAACAATGGGCCGAATGGCCTCCCTTTGCATGGTAAAACTTTTGTGATCCTGTGATATGCTTTGTTCAAAGTAGCACAATTTTCTTCCCTTTGTAAACAGCTCAGAATGTCATAGAAATGGCAATAATCTGTTGTTGGGTTTCAGTTGTTTCGCACAGGGTTTCACTGGCAGAAGACCATGCGAATCTTCATTGGCCAGCCCCTCTCCAAACCTTTGCAGCATCAACTGAGCATGACTGAAATCTTGATACTAGTGATTAAGATGATCAGTGCTTCCAGATCTGTTTGTTATGCGTTATCTTGAGTGGAAATGAGCAAAACCTACTTCTTAAACCGAGAGAAATTTTGACTCATCGTATGTGCTCAGATCACTGATTAAACTCAAAGTGCAACTTAGTGCTAAAGTATTTATTGCAATTGTCAACTTATACATTAACAAGATTCATTTGTTAAAACTGGCACCAATAGATTGAAAAAAACACATTTTACAGCTAAATATTGTTTGATTATTTTAAAAGGTATTTTTGCACTTGGTGACACCGTTGGCAAGGCAACAGCAGCAAGTATCAATAGTGAATATGTTATTCAGTTATTGTTCAAACCAAGAATACAAAGTGATGAAAGACATATATGGTGTTAATTAATTAATCTGAAAGTTAAGCATTAAGATCCCCAAACATATTCCTGAAAAGTAGGCCTATTTCTGAGTCATAGAGTCATGTTGCACGGAACCAGACCCTTCGATCCATCCAGTCCATGTTTTTCAGACTCCCAAACTAAACTAGTCCCACCTGCCTATTCCTGGCGCAGATCCCCCCCTCCAAACTGTTCCTATTCATGTAATTATTCAGATGTCTTTTAAATGTTGCAATTGTACCCACATCCACCACTTCTTCAGGAAATTCATTCCACACGAGAACCACTCTGAGTAAAAACTTGTCCCTCATGTCTTTTTAAAATCTCTCTCCTCTCACCTTAAAAATGTGCCTCTTAATCTTTGAAATCTCCCAAACCCAGGGGAATGATAACTGCCATTAATCCTGTCTATACTTCTCATTATTTTATAAACTTCTATAAGGCCACCTCGAGTGAAAAAATTCTTAGTCCTTATGGTCTTTTCTCTTGCAGCCTGAGTTGCTGAGATCACTTGAAATGGGTGTATTTACTCTGATAAGTGCAGGATGAAAAACATCAGCAGTACATCTCTTTCAGCACTCTGCCACCCCAAAGAAACCTTCGGTACAACCATAGTAATTAGAGTAGCGTTCTATGTGCCGATACAACAGCTTAGAGTTATGATACTCGAAGTTGTGTATTCAAATCTCGTTGAGGTTGATCATGAAGTCCAATTCAATAAGTCTGTGGTCTTCAAAAATAGCACCCTCAAAGATTCTGAATTTTTACCAAACCTCACCTACCTCACCAATGATACTTTAATTCTGTGTCATGTGGTTGACACTTATTGTACTGTAGATAACTCGGGACAGGTAATAAGTATAGCAGCCACAAAGCCTCCCTGTAATTTCCTGCATCTCACTAAAAGCAAACTGAGTGAGTGAAACAAATGTGAAACACCTCAACAGTGCATTTGTGTAATTACCCTTGTAATTTAATTACTAAGGATTATCCCTGATGTGGTGACTTATCATATGTCTTTATATTCGCTTCATCAATACTAGCTCACCTGTTGTCTTCTTTTATGGCCTTGTCTATAACTTGCTGCTAAAGAAAAAATCCCTCTATATTGAAAATGGCTGTACAGGGAGGGTAAAGAGCACAAGGTAGCTAATTAAAAATTAATGATATATCATTATTCATGTTAGTAGTTTAACCAAAGTTCATGCACACTCACTCATTGAAACTGGATGCCTTTGTGCAGTGAATAGAATAGAATAGTCATTTGCTGTTACTTGTACTTTTTACAAAAAAACAGCAGTGTAAAGTGTTTAAGTCACCATACCACAGCACCTGCATTAATAAAAGAATGCATAGATAAGATAATTTTAAAAAAAAATTAAGACGACCTTAGTTCAATTCTCGGCTCCTGGGCTTTGGGAAAAGACAATATCACTGGAAGGCCACCATATTGATGTGCTGGAATCCCAGGCTGGAAGCTGGCATCAAAGAAGGCCACCCATGCCGGGCCACTGGAATCCTGGGCTGCAAGAAGCCCAGGAGGTGCCCAATCCATAGAAGATTCCCCAAGGGCCAATCCCGTCGCCTAGCCTGAAGGAAAATGTTGCAGAAGCCGTCCAAAGGAATCCCCAATGACAGGATATTGAGCCAAAACCACCTGAACGCCGAAGCCACCACTGGCCTCCACTGACCTAGCAGCCAACACCAGTTTGCCGTTCTCAGCCCCCCACAAGCCAGTTCCAGAATCTCGGCTCCAGACTCACCTACTGTCACCAGGTTCTGGACCCTGACAAAAGAAGTCACTTTCTGAGAAAGATACTGCCTTCTGAGGAAAAGAAACAAGAAAAGAAGTGGGCCATTTAACATTAATTGGGAATTCAAATATCAACAGATACAAAGGTTGAGTACAATACCCCTCTTCCAAAAATTTCTGTAAATTTCTGTATTTTTGTAAAGCCCTCTGAGCTTTTATAGACTGATTGATTGAGTCATATGGCATGGAAACAGACCCTTCAGTCCAACTCATCTACACTGACCAGACATTTCAATCTGACCTAATCCCATTTGCCAGCATTTAGCCCATATCCCTTTCAACCCTTCCTATTCATATACCCATCCAGATGCCTTCTAAATGTCATAATTGTACCAGCCTCCTCCATTTCCTTTGGCAGTTCATTCCACACATGCGCCACCCTCTGCATCAAAAAGTTACCCCATCGGTCCATTTCAAATCTTTCCCTTCTCACCTTAAACCTATGCCCTCTCATTTAGGTCTCCGACCAACCTCCGAAAAAGACCTTGGCTATTTACCTATCCATGCCCCTGAATGTTTTACAAACCTCCATAAGGTCACCCTTCAGCCTCCCATGTTCCATGGAAAAAAAGCCCCACCCTATTCAGCATCTCCCTGTAGCTCAAACCCTCCACTCCCGGCAACATCCTTCTAAATCTTTTCTGCACCCTTTCAAGTTTAACAAAATCCTTTCTATCGAAGAGTGACCAGAATTGTGCATCTGCACCCCATGCATGTCTTTGTTCAGCATCACTCCCCAGGGCTCTGCCATTAACTGTGTAAGTCCAGCCCTGGTTTGCCTTACCAAAATACAACATTTCATATTTATCTAAACTAAACTCCATCTGCCACTCCTCAGACCATTGGCCCATCTGATCAAGATCCTCTTATATGCTGCCTTGAGAAAAGTGCTCTAGGCCAGTGTCTTTTTTTCTGAGTATGGCATAAACATCATTCTGAATGCAGGAGAATAATGATTGAGGATTTTGATGCAGAATATCCTGTAAAATACTTGCTTAATGACAAATATATAAACACCCTGTGATTAATTTAATACTCATGGTCTGCCAGTATGCTCCTACAATATTTGTGTCTATTTATCTGTCCCTAGGTAACCCAGGCAGCTTCAAGTGTCTATGAGGCACCAAGAACTTTTCTGCAATGAATCTAAGAGCTTAATCAGTGGTTCCTTCATATCAGCCCATTTCCTGTCTCCTACTCGTTGCAGGGTCAGTTTTCCAGCCAGTCAGACTGGAACATACAATCTCTCCCTATGATTATGCAGACCTTACCCACCCTCCAACTCGCCTGTTGGGCTCCGTTAAATCTAACCATGTGATTTATACATTTAGTCACAGATTTAATAATGATAGACGTACTGGGTTTTCCCAGCCGTCCACTTGGTATATATGACACCAGTTTCAGCTACCTAGTTGCCCTTTAGTGCTCTGAAAATCCCAGTTAAAATGTCTGCTTCTTTCTTCATGGATTTAACGGCTCAATTCTCATTTGACAACTACTCCCAATTTTGGATGTAGGTTTGCTCACTGAGCAGGAAGGACCATTTCCAGACATTTCATCACCCTACTAGATGGGGGTGATGGATGGGGTCCAACTCAATAAGTTTGTTGATAGAGTTCCGGTTGGAATACCATGCTTCTAGGAATTCTCATGCATGTCTCTGTTTGGCTTGTCCTAGGATGGATGTGTTGTCCTAGTCAAAGTGGTGTACATAGTGTTGTCCTTCCTCATCTGTATGTACACCACTTTGATTGGGACAACACGTCTATCCTAGGACAAACCAAACTGAGCCATGCACGAGAATTCCTAGAAGCATGGCATTCCAACTGGAACTCTACCAACAAACATATCTACCACCCCCTGAGAAAAAGAACTGGAAATGACATCACCACAGCAAATGATGTCACCACACGAAATGACATCACCAACCCAAATAAATCCAAACATATAAATAGAAAGCAGGAATTATCAACAGTGCTTCACCGGGAGGCCCACTGAAGATGTTACCTAGTAGGGTGATGAAATGTCTGGAAATGAACCTTCCAGCTCAGTGAGCAAACCTACATCTAGAACATCAACCTGAGCTACAAATCTTCTCAAAACTCGCTACAACTCCCAATTAGCATGAGTTCATATGCATGGCCTTCAATAAAAGGTGCATTGCTCCAGAATCTCCTGAGTTCTGCAATGTAGTTTAGATTGCACAACTCCTCTAGAATCATCGAGTCATAGAGTCATACAGCACAAAAACAGACCCTTTGGTCCAACGGGTCCATGCCGAACATAATCCCAACTGGTCCCACCTGCCTGCTCCTGGTTCATCTCCCCCCAAACCTTTCCTATTCATATACTTCTCTAAGTATCTTTTAAATGTTGTAATTGTACTTACATCCACTACTTCCTCAGGAAGTTCATTCCACACGTGAACCACCCTCTGTGTATCTCGATAAAAGCTTCAGTAATTGCCCTGTACATGATATAACATGCTGACAATGCTGTGATAACCATGTTTTCCATTTTCTTCACTCAGATCAAGCTTTCCTCTTCCAGCTGCAGTACTGGGTGATCTGAGCTTGGTTGCATGTGTGTCATTTCATCTGTTTTCAAGTAGTTTCTGTTTCCCAAGAAAGCAAACGTTTCTGTTTCCATTTTTGTTTTAGTTTCGCTAGAGACCGAAAGGTTCAGTTTGCCTTTCAGTTTGGGTCTGACCAAAGAAATATCAAGTTTGAAACCATGGATTCCATTTCTCCAGGACACATGTGGAAAGTAACCATTTAGCTGGGTTTCCTTGTAATTTAAAAAGAAGAGAAACAGCAATTCATAGCAGCTTTTGTCAGTTTTGTTTGCAGTTGCTGAGTAAATGTCACAGTATTTAAGTTAGCAAAGTATCGATAATTTTGACATATAATCCTCAAATAGGGTTCATGTTCTTTGTTTGCAGTTTTATATCTTGCCAGACCTATGCAAAACATAAGGTTTCTTGAACATTTTAACTTTGCACTGGAGCAAGTAACAGCTGTGATGCTTGGCTGCCTGTTTCCAAATCTATTTCACAACCTTTCACCTCTTGCTAAATATTCCACGGCTTTTAAGGTGTTGCTTTTCATTACGGATCAATGACTTCCTTTATCTGAGCAAACAAGCAATCTGACAGCTGGATAAGCCAAGAAGTCTGAGGCGTATTCTCCTTCTGACAATGCCACATCCCAATAGGAATACCTCAGAAATCTCTACCCACAAATTTAACTTGCAGAATTATCAAGTCAGTCAAGAAGCTTACAGATTTTTGCAAGTTTATTTCATTTAATCTGAATGAGCACATACACAAGACACTGACTTAACCGTTTATTTTCAAATCAGCAAAAAAGCATATAAGACATACACCGCAAATGGGTGGAAGTGAGGACTGCAGATGCCAGAGACTAGAGTCAAGAATGTGGTGCTGGAAAAGCACAGCAGGTCAGGCAGCATCCAAAGAGCAGGAGAATTAATGTTTTGGACAAAAGCCCTTCATCGGGAAGGAGTGATGAAGGGCTCCTGCCTGAAACGTCGATTCTCCTGCTCCTCAGATGCTGCCGCACCTGCTGTGCTTTTCCAGCAACACACTGTCAACGTACACCAACAAATGTTTATGCAATGATTATGAGAGACTTTAATCCTCATAAGGTCTTGGACAGTGAAGTTGGCAAGGGTGGGCTCAAAGATAGCTTGTTGAATATTTTTGACACAGTTTCTTGGAGCACAACATTGTGGAACTGATTAGGAATTGACCTTTTTTATTTTATTATCCTTCCATGAGATGTGGGTGTCACTGCAGTGATGCGTATCCCTATTGGCCTTGATCTGAGTCGCTAACTAACTTAGTGATAAAGCATTTCAGAGGGCAGTTAATAGTCAACAACATTTCTGTGGGTCTGGTAACTGTCTGGCTTATGAAAGATGGCAGAATTTCTTCCCTAAAGGACATCGGTGAAACAGATGGAGTTTTACAAAAATTGATGCAAGTTTCATATTCCTCTTTATGGAGACTAGCTTTTTAACTCCAGATTTAATTAAACTTAAGTTCAACTAACTTAGGTCTAGCATTGTTTAATGAAATAAGGTTGTTTAGTAATTATACAGTAAGAAGATCTGGGAAATTGTGATCCTAACATGATTGAGTTTCATGTTAAGTTTGAAGTTAATTACTTTATTGATTCTTAAATGTGCACGAAGCTAATTGAATAGGCATGAGATTAAAGGTGAATGGGGTCAGTAGATTAAAAGTTATGATGTTAAATAAACAATTGGAAATAGTTAAAGAAGAAGCATTTCAAATAATCAGTTAAAATATATTCCATTAAGAGATGCACAACAAGAAAGGTCCATTTAAAATATACTTCAGCATATCAATGTTGATCCTCCACCAGTATCTCTCATTGTAATGCTGCTGCTCCGTGGGCTCTGGGACATGCACCCAGCTCATTGACTGGACCAGGCCGCATCTCTGGGCTGTTCACTTGCTGTCTCAGTGCTCACTTACCCTGCATGAACTTGGATGCTTGCAACATCTCTGTTATGCATTACACTGGTTTTTGGTTCTCTGCACCTCAGTCAGATATCCCAGGCCCATATTCCTTCTGTCTTACTTTGCTGCTGTGTGCAGATGCACAAAAAAAGAAGGTTGTCATGATTGTCAGCAAGCCTCAGTTATGTTACTGGCCATACCGCTCTGGTTCCCTTGGCAGTGTAAGTTAAGGGCAGCCTCCGATACCATTCTAGGGACTCAGTCAACCAGCTGCTTGGGACAGTCAGAGTTAGGGTTATCTCCACATGAAGAGCCAAAAGTTGGGAATGCCACTGCCTTTTCTTGAGTCTTTCTGACCTATTGTTGGTTGACAGAGAGGCTGATGCTTCAGGAGATGAAAGTGGATGGCCTAGCTATTACCTCTCCTGCAAGTTGTAAAGATCCCTTAGCAAACGAGTAAGCAGCGCAGATGGCATGTCGGGTTCTTGTTCAGAGTGGGGTGAGTGAGAGCGATCAGAGGAGCTATTGCAGGTAATAACAAGAGAAGTACCTTGATGGAAGGAGGGTACAGCAAGCAGAGATAGAGTCAGTGTGACCAAGCCAGTGTGGTCTGATGTCATTGGCTCTGCTGCCGGTCCTGGGGGCAAAGGACATCTAACACGATCCATTCAGCAGGATCTCTGGGTCATTGGCTACACGGCCACGTGCTAATACCCTCTGTCCGCCATGTCCAGGACAAAGATACATGCAATGCAACTCCAGACTCGAGGAGCTTGTCTGGATGCACAAAGACTCTTAAAGATGGAATGGGAACAAAGGAATGCCAATTTTTTTTTTCACCCATATCTAGTGAGTTGCCGGTTGTTCTGGGAATGGCAAGTGGTAAGATGGGGCTAGAATCAGACAGGAGGAACACCATCGAGCTGTGGCAAAGTACAGTGAGAATTCTCATTGGAGCTCTCAGTAAATAACCTACAAAAATCTCATCGCAACTCACATTTAGCTACAAAATCTTAAAAATTCAGCCCATTTTTAATGCTGTAACTGAAGGGACAGTAATGTATCTATGTTTGTTGATGATAAAAAAATCACATGGAAAGGTAAGCCAGAGATTCTGTGAAGAAATATGGACTGGTCAACTGATTGGGTAATGGAATATAATGTAAGGAAGTGTGAAGTTAGTTAAGAGTGAACAGCCTCATTCCTGATGAAGGGCTTTTGCCCGAAATGTCGACTATCCTGCTCCTCGGATGCTGCCTGACCTGCTGTGCTTTTCCAGCACCACACTCTTAATTCCACTCTCCAGCACCTGCAGACGTCACATTCCCCTAAGAATAAGCGAACTAGACTTTTTTTAAAAACATGAAATGTGTAGATGTTGATGTTCAAATAACCTTGGGATTGCTCACACATGGACTGCAAAAACTCAGTGTTCAGGTGTACCAATAGAATTCAGGAGGCAAATGGCATGTTGAGAGCTTTATTGCAAGAGGATTGCAGCTGAGGATTTTAGCTGGATCCCCTCTGGCTATGCTCATAATTGGTCAAAACAAATGTTTGTTATTTTGAAAATGTGGCTATACATTTTTCAATTAAAAGTTTAGTTAGTACGTGTTGCTTCTATCAATAAGGAGTAAATAAATAAGGTTCCCTTGAATCAAATTTGTTACTATTTTTATTAATTCACAGATTAAGAACATCACTGTCTAAGCCAGCATTCATTCCCCATCTCTAACTGCCCAAAGGGCAGTTAAGAGTCAACCACACGGCTGTGGGTCTGGGGTCACATGTAGGCCAGAGCAAGTAAGGATGGCAATGTCCTTCCCTAAAGGACATAGTGAACAAAATGGGGTTTTCCAACAATTGACAATGGATTATTGGTTGTCATTAGACTCTTCATTCCAGATTTACACTGAATTCAAATTCCACCATCTGCCGTTACAGGATTCAAATCCAGGTCCCCAGATTATTACCTGAGTCTCAGGATTAATGGTCCAGTGATCATATATTTAGGCCATCCCATCCCCTTTCAAACACAAGCAAAATAATACCAACATAATGTCAAGCATATGGCCTTTATGCAGTTTTTGGACATGCATACTCACACATCCATATACACATGCACATGGAAAATGTGTCCAGTACGAAAGAAGATGAAAGGATACACAGTTTAAAGTTCATGATTTTATTTCAGACATAAACTTTTAACCTGAGGCCAAATCTGTGTATCTGGTTTCTTGGATACAGCCAGTCATGCAGAATGTTGCAGTTATTGAAAAGATCTCAGTTCCCAATTGGTTTTCTCTCTGTGCTGATCAGGTTTTGCAGAACCAGACACCTTTTTCCATAAGAGAGGGAGAGATTCCTTAATAAAAATTGAAATTTCTGGGAAAAACTCAGTAGGTGTGGAAAAATCTGTGGGGAGAATGCAGAGTTAATATTTTGAGCCCAGTGACCCTTCTTCAGAACTGATCGTAGCAAGGAAAAGGTGGTGTTTATGCTGATGACAGGCGGTGTGGGGAAGGAGTGAGCTGATAGCTGGAGACAGAGCCCAGGGAAACAGACAGGAAATTAGACAGGCAAAGGAGTGGTTGATAGTAATCAGGGAAGAATAAAAGCTGATACTGCAGACAATGAGTAGGTACAAATGGTTAGACAGTGATTAAAGCAACCCATGTCATGACAGGGTCTGGGATATAGGGATGGAGGTGTATACGTGTTGTAGGTAAAAGACAGAAGAAGATATTCAGGCTCTAAAATTATTAAACTCAATATTGAGAACTGAAAGCTGCAGGCTCCCCAAGGGGAAAGCAAGGTGCTGCAGATCTGGTTTGCACTGAGCCTCGCTGGAACACTGCAACAAGCCCTCGATGGAGATGTTAGCCAAGGGAACATGGTGGCGTGTTCAAGTGGCAGATAACTGGATGCTTGGGGTCATTTTTGCAGACCGAATGTGGGTGTTCTGCAAAGTGGTCACCCAGTCTGCATATCATCTCCTCAGTGTTGAGGAGACCACACTGTGAGCAGCCAAAACAGTAGACTAGATTGTGTGAATTGCAGGTTAATCACTGCTTCATCTGGACGGTGTATCTGGGGCCTTGAAAGGTAAGGAGGGAGGAAGTAAACGGGCAAGTGATATGCCTTCTGTGCTTGCACGTGAAGGTGCTGTGGGGATGTAGGGGAGTGAAGGATGAATGCTCCAGGGTGTCCAAGTGAAATAACTCCACAGAGGGCAGATTCCCATCACCTAGTCACCCTTTATTTACATGTGGAGAGCCTTGACACTGATCCAGCTCTCAGAGTGAACAGAATCTCTGACACTCCTTATCAGTCAGGTAGGTAAACTCAGATGCTGCCTGAACTGCTGTGCTCTTCCAGCACCACTAATCCAAAAACTCCTTATCAGTCAGCCAGGGCTCCCTGATGGGACCTGTTAATATGATACACTCAGGGAAACTCAGATTCTAGGAGGTCCACCTGGCTGACCTTGTTACAATCTGTACACTAAATGGAACAGTCATAGAGTCATAGAGATGTACAGCATGGAAACAGACCCTTCGGTCCAACTCGTCCATGTCAACCAGATATATAATCTAATCTAGTCTCATTTGCCAGCACTTGGCCCATATTTCTCTAAACACTTCCTATTCATATACCTATCCGGATGCTTTTTAAATGCTATAGTTGTACCAGCCTCCACCACTTCCTCTGGCACCTCATTCCATACATACACCACCCTCTATGTGAAAATGTTGCCCTTAGGTCTCTTTTATATCTTTCCCCTCTCACCTTAAACCTATGCCCTCTAGTTCTGGACTCCCTCACGCCAGGGAAATGACCTTGTCTATGAATCCTATCCGTGCCCCTCATGATTTAAAAAACCTGTATAAGGTCCCAAGGGAGGGGAGGGGATTATGTGTCTGGAGGTGGCAGAAATGGGAGCTAATGATCCTTTGGATGCAAATGCTGCTGGGATAGAAATTGAGGATCGGGAGATCCTACGTCTGTTGTAGGAGGGAAGAAAGCGAGTGGAAGCAGAAGTACAGGAAATGGGTTAGATGCACCTGAGAGTCCTGTCGGTCATGGTGGTGGGTTATGGAATACGGCAGACATTTCTGAGGTTCCTCTGTGGAAGATGACATCATCAGAACAGATATGATGGAGACAGAGAAATTGGGAGAATAGGATGGAGTTTTTACTGGAAGCAGGGTATGAGGATGAAGAGTCCAGGTAACTCAGACTGCTTAATTTCCGAGATCAGACAAATCTGAGCATTTTTCAGGCCAAGCAGTTTTTTTTTAGATTAGATTCCCTGCAGTATGAAAACCGGCCCTTCAGTACAACAAGTCCACATGGACCCTCCATCCAATTTGCAATAGGTCCAACCAGTTGAAAGTTTTTTCAAAATTCTTTCTTCAAAATAGAAAGGAGTATAACCTTATGACAACTTGAAAATCAGGATTAGCATTAAGCACTGAGTATGCAAATAAAGAAATATGGTTGACTAATGAGATCAATGACACAGGTTGTAAAGACAGCTCAGTGGCCTCACAGTAATTCAGCTTTAGCCAAACCATGAATATCAAATTATGGTTCAGATTTGCTTCAAACATTGATGCAAATTAGTGGGATTAATTTCAGAATAAACTTCTCAGAGACTTGAGAAGTTAACACTATTACATAATCAGTGTTTTGGGTTGAATGGAAAACAAGCAGTTGTGAGTAGCATGTTGTGAGAATTTGGATCATCTCACCTCAATAGATTATTGCCCGGCCATGTGACCTTTCTCTGGTTTTGACTCCAAAGTCCATTTTTGGGAAACACTTAAAACAACTTCAGAGGAGAGAAAGCTGCCTTCCATGTGCAGTCATAGGGAGTGCACACTCACATGAGTAAACATGTCTCTTCATGGGATTTACCTTTTATATAAAGCTTTTTCTCTGTAGGGATGGATCGCTGGTAGGTTGAAAGGAATATGTGGTGGCAAATTTCTGTATTCCATCTGGTACACATTGGACAGTATCAATGACCAAGGAGCAGCACAAATGCATAATGCACTGATTGGGAATGTGGACACACTGTCATAAAGTTTCCTGTAGTATGTATATGAATGCATTGACTGAAGGATAAATAAGTTAAGCATTTTACTTTCGGTGAATTATCTTTTGTCCAATATCACCTGTCTCAATACTATATTGCAATTATAGAACCATCCAGAAATTATACTTTGACATCAGCCACTAACTTTCAGGAAGACTCCCATCATTTCATATCCAACAGCCTAGGGTGGGGGAATTTCCAGACTGGGGACATTTTTTAAGGTGTGAAGGGAGAGATTTAAAAAAAGACATGAGGGACAAATGTTTTACACAGAGGATGGTTCACATATGGAAATAACCTTCTGAGGAAGTGGTGGATGCAGGCAAAGTTACACCATTTAACGGATGAGTACGTGAATGGAAAATGTTTGGAAAGACATGGGCCAGGAGCAGGCAGAAGGGACTGGTTTAGTTTGGGATTATGTTTGGCATGGACTGTTTGGATTGAATGGTCTGCTTCCATGCTGTATAACTCTGTGACTACTGAATTCATCCCCACTTTCAGCCTACGTGTCCATGCATTTCAAGATATTTCCCAGATTCCATCATGGCTGCCTTCCTACTAAGTCAACCACACCTTTGAATTCAATTCCCTTTACTCGTGCAAACTGGCTTCACCATTGGTAGACTACAACAGTTAGCTTTTTGCTCAGATGCCATTGATCATGAAACGTGAAAATTAAAATGACATTTTGACAGTCAATACATCTGGTGGTGTGTCGGCTGCCAGCTGTAGCGCACAGCCAGTTCTCTGATCTTTCTGCCAGAAGGAAGCCCATCTGGCTGTTGGATGACTTCAGTGGCAGACAATGCACTTGATTCTCAGTGTCCTCTGAAGTGGTTTAATGAGCCACCCAGCTGAACAAACAGTTGTTAGTTTCTCAAGGTGACCAGCTGCGGGCAATGGGCGTGTTACAGGAGAAGGTTTTGTTTCTCGAAGTGACCCAAACTAGACTTCAAATGGAGCTGGGCAAATGGCCAAAGGTCACCCTGGCATCATTGAGTAGCTGCCCATGATCATTGACCGAGAGGGTTGAGACGTGTGATTGATACAGCAGAAGTGGCCAGCCCCCTAATGTCAATCAATAGGGATAGGCAGGGACAAGGGATATGAGCAAGGACAGGAGTTGCCCTACATCAGCTCAAAGGATGAACAAAGACAGCTGCCAGCAAAGACTACCACAAGCGATCATAAAACTCTCGGATGTAGGAGTGTGGTGCCGTTACTTCTTCACTCTACAGAATGGCTCCAGGACTAGTGAAGCATTCTCATCTGTCACAGGCCATATATTCTCCTTATTTGCCTAATTATCTAAACTGCAGTTTCTTATAAACTATCAGAAAAACGCTGCAGATTGTCAACTGTGTCCGGTAATTGTGATCACAACCCCCTAAGATAAGCTTATTCTATACACTCAGGACCAAACAAACCCGAAAGCCTTCATGCTTTCACCTATTGACTTGTGCTGACTTTTCCCAGAGCAGACCCTCCAAGGAAAACAAATGGTCCAGTAAAGATCACGTTCCATTCTGTGGAACATAAATGCTTGGATGACGGCCATCAACTAGACAACTTGGATCCTTTGACTCCAGTGTAACTCCAATAAAGTCTGTCTGCTACATTGTAAAGAGAATCAATAATTCCATCAATTGATTGAATCTACTCCAACAGCCTTTAAAAAAAGAGCTTAGCCATAGTCTGTAAGACATCTCCACTATTCAACAGTTTAGACGTTCCCTCCCACATTACTTGTCCAATGATATACAGTTGAAACTTTTCAAGCTCTTTCAACCCAAATCTGAAACCTCTAAGCTGTGGAACAACAAAGGCAGAGGTCAAGAGCAACCCTCTTACTTTCAAAATCCCCTCCCAGTTTCAAACTGTCCTGACTCTGAACTATCTTGTTGTTTCTTCAATGTTGCTGGATCAAAATCCTGGAAGTCCCTAACCAAAAGCATTGTTTGTGCACCTACAGGGGACTGCAGAGATTCAAGAAAGTGTTGGGACAGATAGTGATAGGCATGTTGACTTTGTCAGTGATACTTCCTTCTCATCACTGTAAAATACTCGAATCCCATCTGCATGTTTTTCAACAGCTGCGATATAACCATGCACCGAATCATATACTTATTTGTTATTGTAATTCCATTAATATTGATGCTTAAGAAAAATGTGAAAAGATATTTAGTTGCTAGAATTCATTACAATGTGAGGTACTCATTATCAATGTCAAGTCTTCCAAGTTTGTACAAAATATATTTTTAACATGGGTAGTTCACTAACATGCCTTAATTTTGTAACATGAGCCTTAAAATGGGTGACCTAGTCTATCAATGCAGACAGTTATCTGAGAAGGCTGGAGACGTGCATTTCAGGAAATGAAGTACTTATAATTCTGTGTGAATCCACTCTAAAACCCCCAACAATAACACCAACTATCTCTGGGACAATTATAACCACTACTACATCTATTTCATTATGGAATGCTGTAGATTATAGCAGAGGCTTTGGAGAAATGATTAATAATGTCCTGTTACCCCTATCCATAAAACAGCAATGAATGTGTCCTAACCATAAACACTATAGGTAAAGATTCAGTGCTGTCTGCTGTGTGATGCAAACTCTGCATTCTATGTGCCCCATTTTACAAAAAGCTGCATGCCAGGGCTGTGCTATTACAGCTATGTATTGCATTATATTCTCCTCAAGAAGGCAACAAATGCTCTTCAATCCTGTCAGAACAGTGAAATTAATGTGACTCAGTTGATGAGACCATCAAGTTGACTATTAAGAAGAACACTGTATACAACCAGCTCAATTCCAATTTAGGAAATGCTAATATATTTTACAAACATGAAATTAAGATTACTGGCATAACCCTGGTTATAAGCTTAAATTATAGAGTCATAGAGGTCTATGTCACTGAAAAAAGGCCCTTCACCCCATTGAGTCTGTGCTGGTCAAAAACGTTTCCAATGCTATTTTCCAGCACTTGGCCTCCAATTTTCCATTACTTGAATGTCTTGGCATTGTAAGTGTATGTCTAGATATTTCTTACATGCTATGGAGTTCCTGCTTCTGTTACCCCTCCAGACAGTGAATTCCAGTTCTGACCATGCTCTGGATGAAAAAGAATTCCTCACATCCCTCTAAATCTCCTGCCCCTTATCTTAAATCATTGATCCCTCCATCAAGGAGAAAGAAACTTCTTCCCATCCACCTTGTCAGTGCCGCTCGTAATTTTGTGCATCTCAATTATGTCACCTGCCTCAGTCTTCTCTGCTCTAAGGAAAGCAACCCAATCCTATCCAATCTTTCTTCACAACTAAAACCCTCTAGTCTGGGCAGCATCTGAGTAAATCTCCTCTGTACCCTCTCCAGTACAATCACATCCCTCCTACAATTCCTGAACTGCATACAATACTGTATCTGTGATCTAACTAATATTTTATACAATTCCAGCATAACCTTCCTGCTGTTAGGTTCTATGCCTCGGCTAGTAAAGGCAGGTATCTCATATGGTTATACTGGATTAGTGGTGCTGGAAGAGCACAGCAGTTCAGGCAGCATCCAACGAGCAGCGAAATCAACGTTTCGGGCAAAAGCCCTAACCACCGTGTAGTGTACGTTTATTTTAAAATAGCTGCAAAAAATTGGGGTTGGATTGTTCTATTGTTTAATATCTTTCAATTGCCTATTTTATATTCCGTTTCCACTTTTACACGAACAATGTGTATTTAGAGATTAAGCATGCTCTTATTAGCTAATACAGGGTTTAGACAAATGTGGAAACTTCTATTGTGGTTGAGCAGAGATGGTTCCCAATAATTTCAACTGCTAAAGCTTGGCAATGATTCTTGAGCTGCACTACAAATTCGAACAAATTGTTTGCAAATGTAGTTTGAGTGCCAAAAGTTGTTCACGCAAAGGGGAAAAGATATCCAATTAGATCGGATTGTCTTCCATTAGATTTCTAGCAATCAGATTAGGTTCATTTAGGCAGACACAGTGAACAGTCTATTAGTTGAATCATTTGTACCAACTCACTACAACCATGGAACTCTTCCCATATGTGATAAAGGTAAATGCTTATAGATGATAGTACATTTTGAATGTTTTTTCCATTAGTTATTGGAGGTCAATGCTGTTAATCTGTATTAACTAATGCTCCAACTTTAATTGTCGTATATTCATAACTCATGGTTAACAGCAATGTATGGATTTTCCATGGATATCTATAGCACAGAAGGTGATAGACAATGAACTGGGATGAGATAAGATCCTGAGAGCTCACCCATGAAAAACAAGATCAGGAGAAATCTTTTTCTCGCAGAGGTTCTTGCGACCTCGGAACACTCTTCATTAAAAATCGGTGGAAACCGAGGGTGGAACTTTATCAGAGTCTGAGTGGTGTGGGCTATGGGGAGATATGTGGCAGAATAGGAAAAAGAATCTGGTGAGTTTATCTCAATGCCAGAAACATGTTCTATTGTCCTTTCTGTTTTTGCCAAGTGATGTGCCAGGTTTCTCACCAGACAACACCAAGTTGCCAAAGTCTGTGAGAAGATTTGTAGCTTGTTGTTGTGGTTCTGTTTGCTGAGCTGGGAATTTGTGTTGCAGACATTTCATCCCCTGTCTAGGTGACATCCTCAGTGCTTGGGAGCCTCCTGTGAAGCGTTTCTGTAATCTTTCCTCTGGCATTTGTAGTGGTTTGAATCTGCCACTTCCGGTTGTCAGTTCCAGCTGTCCGTTGCAGTGGCCGGTATATTGGGTCCAGGTCGATGTGCTTATTGATTGAATCTGTGGATGAGTGCCATACCTCTAGGAATTCCCTGGCTGTTCTCTGTTTGGCTTGTCCTATAATAGTAGTGTTGTCCCCGTCGAACTCATGTTGCTTGTAATCTGCGTTTGTGGCTACTAAGGATAGCTGGTCGTGTCGTTTCGTGGCTAGTTGGTGTTCGTGGATGCGAATCGTTAGTTGTCTTCCTGTTTGTCCTATGTAGTGTTTTGTGCAGTCCTTGCATGGGATTTTGCAATGTCGTGTACCCCCCACCACACCCACTCCAGTCACAGGCTCCGCCCCCCACTTCCAGCTCCACACTCACACCGGGTCCCGGGTCCCAGCTCCCAGCCTTGCCGAGTTTTCACCATCCCTCCAGCCCTCCCCCTCACTGAGGATGAACGATCAGTCCTCAGCAAAGGACACACCTTCATCCCCCTCCGCCCACACATCAATGAATTTAATACACGCCGTGACGTCGAAAATTTCTTCTGCCGTCTCCGTCTCCGAGCTTACTTTTACAATCAGGATTCCCACCCACCTTCCGAGGACCCCTTCGCCCACCTCCATCACACTCCATCTACCTGGACACCCTGCGATGGCCTATTACCCGCCCTCAATCTCTTCATTTCCAACTGCCGCCGGGACATTAACCAACCCAACCTGTCTACCCCCCTCCCCCACTCCAACCTCTCACCCTCACAACGCGGTGCCCTCCAATCCCTCTGCTCCAATCCCAACCTCACCATCAAGCCAGCGGATAAAGGGGGTGCAGTGGTAGTCTGACGCACTGACCTCGACACCGCTGAAGCTAGATGCCAACTCGAAGACACCTCCTCCAACCTCCCCCTCAACTAAGACCCCAGATGGCCTCTTTCTTTAGAGACCGCAATTTCCCTTCCCACGTGGTTGAAGATGCCCTCCAACGCATCTCGTCCACATCCCGCACCTCCGCCCTCAGACCCCACCCCTCCAACCGTAACAAGGACAGAACCCCCCCGGTGCTCACCTTCCACCCTACCGACCTTCTCATAAACCAAATCATCCGACAACATCTCCACCACCTCCAAACTTCTGCAAAGACCATTCTCTCCGTGACTACCCGGTCAGGTCCATGCCCCCCAACAACCCACCCTATCATCCTGGCACCTTCCCCTACCACCGTAGGAATTGCAAAACCTGCGCCCACACCTCCTCCCTCACTTCCATCCAAGGCCCCAAAGGAGCCTTCCACATCCATCAAAGATTTACCTGCAATCCACCAATGTCATTTATTGTAGCCGTTACTCCCAATGCGGTCTCCTCTACACTGGGGAGACTGGACGCCTCCTAGCAGAGCGCTTTAGGGAACATCCCTGGGACACCCGCACCAATCAACCACACCGCCCTGTGGCCCAACATTTCAACTCCCCTCCCACTCTGCCGAGGACATAGAGGTCCTGGGCCTCCTTCACCACTGCTCCCTCACCACCAGACGCCTGGAGGAAGAACGCCTCATCTTCTGTCTCGGAACACTTCAACCCCAGGGCATCAATCAGTTTCCTCATTTCCCCTTCCCCCACCTCACCCCAGTTCCAAACTTCCAGCTCAGCACCACCCTCATGACCTGTCCTACCTTTCTATCTTCCTTTCCACCTATCCACTTCACCCTCCTCTTTGACCTATCACCTTCATCCCCATCCCCATTCACTCATTGTACTCTATGCTACTTTCTCCCCACCCCCACTCTCCTCTCATTTATCTCTCCACCCTGCAGGCGCTCTGCCTCTATTCCTGATGAAGGGTTTTTGCCCAAAACATCAATTTTCCTGCTCCTCGGATGCTGCCTGAACTGCTGTGCTTTTCCAGCACCATTCAAATCCGGAATCTGGTTTCCAGCATCTGCAGTCATTGTTTTTAGCTTGGGAAACTCACTAGGCCTCACAGCAGGAATCCCTCCAATAACCTGACCCAACTCCCACTGACCCAAAAATCTGGATAATTCAGTCCCAATTTTTTGAATCATTTTAAGTAAGAGTTTGGATAGTTTCGTGATAAGCAAGGAGCTGAAAGGTTGGCACGGGGTAGGCAGGAATTTGAAGTAATCTCTGTTTCAATCAGTCACCAATCATGTGAAGCCATGATCTTATTGAATAATGAAACACACTCAAGAGGCCAATTGATCTATTCCTGCTCCTGAATTGCATGTTTGTGTAAGTGTTATTGAGAGAAAACGCATATTTGCTGTTTTACCCTCGTGGTATTAGTGTCTTGGCTCAGTAGTAACTTCCTTGTTTCTGCATTGTAAAGGCAGCTTCTCAGCAGCTGTAATGTCGTGTCCTGCACTCTGTTCTGTTATCATGATGCACTTGTATTGTACTATTTGCCTCTAAAGCACATAAGACAACACTTTTCACTGTACCCCAGTACAAGTGACTGTAATAAATTAAATCAAAATCAAATGTTTCTGCTTAACTTCAAGAATTGAGTGGATATTGTTAGCTGACACTATTGCAATATTGAAGAAGTGTAACCCATGAGAACTGGCGTTTCTAAGAAAAGATGTCAATCCAATTTATTTTCTGGTCTCTCAAATGGATGCATAAAATTTTGTTGCACTCTTTGTGCTTTTTTCTTTCTCAGTGTCCTGGTGAGTATATGATGTTCAGTCACTAAAACAGAGGATGCTCTCTGCTACCTGCTCCATTCTACCCATGCAATTTGTTGACTGTTGCTGTACACAAATTAGCTGCTGTATTGCCCTACATGACAGTAGTGTCAAACTGAAGTGGAATTAATTGATTGTGAAGCACTTTATAAAGACATCACCTTCTTCTGATGATAATTCTTCAGTTTTTACTGAACATATTGATTCAGTTTAGCACTTGGGCTAAAGGTTTTACAACATCAATATCATGCCTACAAGCCTAATGGCTTAGAGGAGCGCAGCTATTTTGTAAAACTCTCACTTCCATATTTGAGGGTGACGCCTCAATTTAGGATTTGAGTGTAGCATAGAGAGGGGTACTGGGAGAATGCTGCATTGGGAGAAACTATTTAAGAGACAGTGGATAGCAATGGAAGGATGGTTTTTGGAATGTAGGGTTGTGACTAGTGTTGTTCCACAGGAATCAGTGCTGGGATCTCTGCTGTTCATGATCTACATAAATGATTTGGAAGAAAATGTAGCTGGTCTAATTAGTAAGTTTGAAGATGATACAAAGGTTGGAGGAGTTGTGGATACTGAAGAGGATTGTCAGATGCAAATCACTTGGAGGCATGGGCAGAAAAATAGCAGATAGAATTTAGATTAGATCCCCTACAGTATAGAAACAGGCCCTTCGGCCAAACAAGTCCACACCAACCCTCCAAAGGGTAACTCACCCAGACCCATTCCCCTACCTGATATTTACCGCTGACTAATGCACCTAACACTATGGGCAATTTAACTTGCCAATTCACCCAACCTCCACATCTTTGGATTGTGGGAGGAAACCAGAGCACCCGGAGGAAATTCACACAGACACCGAGATTGTGCAAACTCTACACAGACAGTTGCCTGAGGTGGGAATCAAACATGGGTGCCTGGTGCTGTGAGGCAGCTGTGCTAACCACTGAGCCACTGTGCCGCTCCAAGTTTAATCTGGCCAAATGTGAGGTGAAGCATTTTGGAAGATCAAGTACAGGTGGAAGTTATACAGTGAATGGCAGAGCCCTAAGCGATATGCAGGGCCACAGATCACTGAAGATGATAGCGCAGATAGACAAGGTAGTAAAAGAGGTTTATGGCATGCTTGGCTTCATTGAAAGGGACATTGAGTATAAAAGTAGACAAGTTATGCTGTTATTTTATAGAACCTTATAGAAATAGGAAGGAAATGGAGGATACGGATCCTGCAAGTGAAGACAGTTTTAGTATGGAAGGGCAAACTGTGTTGGCTGATGACCAAAGGGCCTGTTCCTATGCTGTATTGTTCTTTGTTCCAATGAGAACACCTAAATTCCAGTGAGTAGATTCCCAAACTGTTTAGCTTTTCCTCAGGCTAATCCCTCCATGAGTGAACCTGTCCTCACCTGCCTCCAATGAAATGATTTTTTTTAAAATAAGGGGACTAAAACATAATCTTTACTCATAAAACACAGTCACGATCTTCATAAATTGTTGAGCAGACTCAGTGGGTTGAATTAAAGTTGCCGAGGTTGGAGGATTTGAGCTGGAGCGAGAGACTGGATAGGCTGGGGCTGTTTTCCCTGGAGTGTCAAACGCTGAGGGGTGACCTTATAGAGGTTTATAAAGTCATGAGGGGCATAGATAGGGTGAATAGACACATTCTTTTCTCTGGGGTGGGGGAGTTCAGAACTAGAGGGCATGGGTTTAAGATGAGTGGTGAAAAATTTAAAAGGGACCTAAGGGGTAACTTTTTCACTCAGAGGGTGATGCATGTATGGAATGAGCTGCCAGAGGAAGTGGTGGAGGCTGGTACAATTACAACATTTAAAAGGCATCTAGATGGATATATGAATAGGAAGGGTTTAGAGGGATATGGGCCAAATGGGACAAGATTAGGTTAGGATATCTGGTCGGCATGGATGAGTTGGACCCAAAGGTCTGTTTCTGAGCTGTACATCTCTGTGATTCTATACTGGACTTGCATATTTTCAATTTTATATATTTGTAGGTCTCATTAACATTCACTGCTCCAGGAAAATAATCTTGTTACACCAAGGTTCTATTCATAACTCTATCTCTGCAATCTACAGTGAACACCCACCATAAATTTAATATCCTAAATTTTGTCAGTTGGACAGACAATGCGATAATTGGAGGAAATGTATTTCGCTGGCACACATCACTGCACAGTGAGCTTTCCCCTCCTAATTTTACAGCTGACACCCATTTGGTTGCTGATGCTTCCAACAGTTCACCTCTTTACTCATCCCCCACAGAGTGGCTAGCCCAGTCAGAGGACATGTGGGAGTGATGGCAACTGCTGTGGCAACCACGTGTTGTGGAGCCTACAGCAAGTTAAGCAAACAACATCCGACACTGAGTATCAGTGGGATCATCAGGGATCCTGGAGGCTGCTTTCAATTCTCATGGATCTCTCTTTATTTTAAACAAGAGTTCTGCCCCTCTCCTAGCCTGGCACTAGGAATCATCTTCAATTTAGCTGGTGAACCTTTTGGGGAATGGGGACTGCTGTTTTTTTTATTTGACCTATTTTTTTTTAACCCACCTGTTCAGAAACATTATTCAATCTGGGTCTTTCGGTCCAGGGGTAGGGACACTATCACAGCTTTCATTGAAATACCTACAGCCTAGGGAAACCAAAATGCCTTTAATTGGACTTTGACAAATTTAAATTTGGTGCTTGCCTCCTTTCAGGGACCAATTGTGGTCCTGCTGTCAGGCATCTTCTGACATTGTTGGGACTCCAATATGCCACAGGCCTCTCAACCTCCTGGGAACCGGTACAATTCTGCTCATTTCTCTAATATAGTAGAATTCTTGAACCTGCTGAGAATATGCATTCTGTTCTTTCACCATTTTCTTCCTGAAATCTATCATGAGCCCTTTGATCTTATTTATTTTGTGTCCCCGTTTCTGGAACCCAAAATGCTACTGGGACTCTTTTCACAGCTGGTAAGATGACTTTTAAATGCAAATTTATTCTGTCTGTCCTGCATTTAATTTAACATCTGAGCTACTTTACTAACTAAAATGAGGTGCATTAAGTAGAGCACATAATACGAGAATGTTTGTAAAAATACAGCTGGAGTTGGTTTTTAGTAAATTCTTTTAAGGGATGTGAGTGTAATCAGGGAGGATGCTGGGGAGTCAGAGGGAAGCGTACAGGTATTCAGGGGAATGGACTTTGAGGGTGGGTATTTGAGGGGTGGAGAGGGATTGTGAGAGTGGGGAGTGGGGGAGTCAGGAGTAGTGAGGATGGATGTATTGGGGACAAGGACTGAGAGGTTGGGAAGTAGGGAGCAGGACATGTCTGAGACTAAAATGCAAATGAAATAATGAATGTAACATTCCAATGTATTTTATATATGAGCATGGATTATGAAATATGGCTCAGCCATCAATGCGGCTGGGAGGGACTACAGTGAGATAACTCCTCCATTGTATAGCGACTGGTTTATATTGTAATTGCAAGTGGCCCTTATAGTCAGCCTGAGGAGGGCTAGTTAAGCCCAGAGCTCTGTAAATCCGGTGGTGTCGGTGGCATCAACTGTGGTTCAAACTGAATGGTTTTTTTTCCTCTAAGGCAGGAGATCATCAGCTTGAATCCCACTCCAGAGACATGAGCGCTTGTACCGATGCACACCTCTGGGAGAGGGCCGCACTTGCTCTTGGATGAGCTGTTAACAGTCAGTATGGTTGGAAAGTACTCATGGCACTGTGTTGAGCTGTTCTCTCATTATCCTGGCCGACAGTTATTGCTCATTCACTCTTACTCAAAGTAGCTTCTCTAATCCATCATTTCACTGTATGTAAATTGAGTGCCGTATAACCCACATTATGACAGTGAATACTCTTCAAAATCACTTCATGTCAGAACACTCTTAGATGTACCAAGGCTGTGAAAATTGAAATACGCAATTGCAAATCTTCATATGATTGAGGTCATTGGTCCATTGGAAAATTAAGATGTCGTGTATTGTGTTGAATAAACCATGGTCCAGTTTCTAACCACTTTCCTTCCAATGATTACAAAAAAGTGCCTGATGGAACCACAGCCAAAAGCAATAACAATGTTTTACTGTGAGAAACCTTAGCTAATTAAAAGGTTGTTGATCAGTTATGGAGACACCTTTTGGTGCTTTGCAAGTAGGAGCTTAGCATTGGAGACATCGGAAACAACAAACCTGAAACTCCGCATAAAAGCTTTCCCTAAATTAGGTGGAGAAGTAGCAAGCATCATTTCTTTTCTGTTGTAACTCCTCGGGCAAATAAAATCAAAGGCTGTGGGCTGCTGGTTGTAACCAAGATGCACTGCAGGTAATAGCTATCAGTAAGTCCATCTATTGACGGAACTAGCCTCATAAGTACTCTGCAAGAATAGGTAGATTTTTTGCAGTAGCATTAGGCATTCCTGCCAGGCTGCTCATGAATGGTGATTATTTCCTCTTCACAACACTATGATGATGATGGCTATTCTTAGTATAATGCCTTTCTAATCCCAGTATGCAGCATGACTGATCTGAACTTCCTGTTTTCGGTCATGTACATTTATATGTGCATCACTACATGATGCATCATTTCTCTTCTTCAGAATTCCCTTTACAATATACAATAGCCTCTCTGTCAAATGAATGATTGTAAAGACTTTGATCTAAGTTCTGACTATGACCCTCATTATGGTATATTCTAATTACTTCATTTGGCAAGAGATTCTGCCTACGCTTTTGCAAGGCTAATCAATTTTAGTGAACTGGAGTGCAGGCAATTTGAAGTCGAGCTTGTTTCCACTGTGATAGTTTGAGACACATCTAAAGCTTTTGATGGCACCAGTTTATATTTGGCTTTGAGCGAACTGTACTCAAGTCAATGTTAGCTCCAAAGTCAGATTGCACTGCTCTCCACTCTCAGCTGCAGAGATTCACATCTGCGGGGAATAGTCTGAGTAGGCAGTCACTGGCACCTCCTGCTGCTATGTCTGCTGTCCAGCAGCGGTACATCAATCCATCTGCTTGGCTTGCGACTGATGGGAGACTTGGCAAACTTCCATGAGAAGCCCAGCCAAGATTGTTTATATCAACTTGCGAGCTATTACCCAAACATTAGGTATGCTGAGATAACTTCATTTTTTAAAGCGAGCTTCACTTATTCCTGATGAAGGGCTTTTGCCCGAAACGTCGATTTCGAAGCTACTTGGATGCTGCCTGAACAGCTGTGCTCTTCCAGCACCACTATTCCAGAATCTGGTTTCCAGCATCTGCAGTCATTGTTTTTACCTTCACTTAACCATAGTTGATTGAATACAATGGTGCCTAATTATATTCATGAGGTGTTTGAGGTCCTATTCATTAAGATTTAGTTTGAGCTGTTTTTTTTGCATCATTTGTTTTTGAGGTGTGACAGTGACCGGCAAAGCCTGCAATTAATGCTTATCCTTAACTCCGCTTGAGTCAGCCAAGATTTTAACTGCATGGATAACAGAGTGTAGTTATGTATTAGAACATAGAACAGTACAGCACAGAACAGGCCCTTCAGCCCACGATGTTGTGCTGACCGCCGATTCTATGTATGCACCCTCAAATTTCTGTGACCATATGCATGTCCAGTAGTCTTTTAATGACCTTGCTTCCACAACTGCTGCTGGCAACGCATTCTATGCTCTCACAACTCTCTGTGTAAAGAACCCGCCTCTGACATCCCCTCTATACTTTCCTCCAACCAGCTTAAAATTATGACCCCTCGTGTTACTCATTTCTGCCCTGGGAAATAATCTCTGGTATCGACTCTATCTATGCCTCTCATTATCTTGTATACCTCAATTAGGTCCCCTCTCCTCCTCCTTTTCTCCAATGAAAAATGTCCGAGCTCAGTCAACCTCTCTTCATAAGATAAGCCCCCAGTCCAGGCAGCATCCTGGTAAACCTCCTCTGAACCCTCTCCAAAGCATCCACATCTTTCCTATAATAGGGCGACCAGAACTGGATGCAGTATTCTAAGTGCGATCTAACCAAAGTTTTATAGAGCTGCAACAAGATCTCACGACTCTTAAACTCAATCTCCCTGTTAATGAAAGCCAAAACATCATAAGCTTTCTTAACAACCCTGTCCACTGGTGGCCAGTTTAAGGGATGTATGTACCTGCACACCAAGATCCCGCTGTTCCTCCACACTGCCAAGAATCCTATCATTAATCCTGTACTCAGCTTTCAAATTCGACCTTCCAAAATGCATCACCTCACATTTATCCAGGTTGAACTCCATCTGCCACCTCTCAGCCCATCTCTGCATCCTGTCAATGTCCCGCTGCAGCCTACAACAGCTCTCTATACTGTCAACGACACTTCCAACCTTTGTGTCATCTGCAAACTTGCTGACCCATCCTTCAATCCCCTCATCCAAGTCATTAATAAAAATTACAAACAGTAGAGGCCCAAGGACAGAGCCCTGTGGAACACCACTCACCACAGACTTCCAGGCAGAATATTTTCCTTCTACTACCACTCGCTGTCTTCTGTTGGCCAGCCAATTCTGTATCCAGAAAGTTAAGTTCCCCTATATCCCATTCCTCCTGACCTTTTGAATAAGCCTACCATGTGGAACCTTATCAAATGCCTTGCTGAAGTCCATATACACCACATCCACAGCTCGACCCTCATCAACTTTTCTAGTCACATCCTCAAAGAACTCGATAAGGGTTGTGAGGCATGACCTGCCCCTCACAAAGCCGTGTTGACTGCTTTAATCAAGCCATGCTCTTCCAGATGGTCATAAATCCTCTCCCTCAGAATCCTTTCTAACACCTTGCAGACGACAGACGTGAGACTTACTGGTCTGTAATTGCCGGGGATTTCCCTATTTCCTTTCTTGAAGAGAGGAATTACATTTGCCTCTCTCTAGTCCTCAGGTACGACTCCAGTGGAGAGCGAGGATGCAAAGATCTTCACAAGTGGCGAAGCAATTGCATTTCTCATTTCCCAAAGCAGCCGAGGACAAATCTGGTCCGGGCCTGGTGACTTGTCAATCTTAATGTTTGACAAAATTTTCAGCACATCAGCTTCCTCTATCTCTATCCATTCCAGCATGCACACCTGCTCTTCAAAGGTTTCATTCACTACAAAGTTCATTTCTTTTGTAATGACAGAAGCAAAAAACTCATTTAGGGCTTCCCCTACCTCCTCAGACTCCACACACAAATTCCCTATGCTATCCCTGATCGGCCCTACTCTTTCTTTGACCAATCTCTTATTCCTCTCATAAGTGTAAAATGCCTTTGTGTTCATCCTAATCCATTCTGCCAAACCTTTCTCGTGCCCCCTCCTGGCTCTCCTCAGACCATTTTTGAGCTCCTTCCTCGCCTGCCTGTAATCCTCTAGAGCTGAGCTTGACCCTAGCTTCCTCCACCTTACGTAAACTACCTTTTTCCTTTTGACGAGAAGCTCCACTGCTCTCGTCATCCAAGGTTCCTTTATCTTACCACTTCTTGCCTGTCTCAGAGGGACATATTTATTCATCACTTGCAACAACTGTTCCTTAAACAGTCTCCACATATCTATAGTGTCTTTACCATGGAACAATTGCTCCCAATCCATGCTTCCTAACTCATGTCTAATCGCATCATAGTTTCCTCTTCCCCAATTAAATATCCTCCCATTTTGCCTAATCCTCTCCTTCTCCATAGCTATGTAGAATGTGAGGCAGTTGTGCTTACTATCACCAAAATGCTCTCCCACCACAAGATCTGATACCTGCCCTGGCTCGTTTCCGAGCAGCAAGTCTAGAATGGCCTCGTCCCTCGTCGGCCTGTCAACAGACTGAGTTAGGAAACCCTCCTGAACACACCTTACAAAAACAGCTCCATTCAAATCTTCTGCTCGAAGAAGGTTCCAATCAATATTGGGAAAGTTAAAGTCACCCATTACAACAACCCTACTACGTCCACACTTTCCCAAAATCTGCCTACCTATGCTTTCTTCCATCTCCCTGCTGCTATTGGGGGGCCTGTAGTAAACCCCTAAAGAGGTGACTGCTCCCTTACTGTTCCTAATTTCCACCCATACTGACTCAGTAGGCAGATCTTCCTCGACAATGGTAACTTCTGTAGCTGTGATACCCTCTCTGATTAGTAGTGCTACACCCCCTGCTCTTTTTCCCCCCTCCCTATTCTTTTTAAATGCTCTAAACTCTGGAACATCCAGCAACCATTCCTGCCCCTGAGAAACCCATGCCTCTGTTATGGCCACAACATCATAGCACCAGGTACTGATCCATGCTCTAAGTTCATCACTTTTATTTCTGAAACTCCTTGCGTTAAAGCAAACACACTTTAACTGATTCCTTGGTTCCTTCCCAGGAAAATCCTTCCCACTAGCTGGTCTACCTCTTGCTATTGCCTCATCTACATCAACTCTCACCTCCGGTATACAGCTCAGGTTCCCATCCCCCTGCCATACTAGTTTAAACCCTCTCGAACTACTCGAGCAAACCTTCCATCCAGGACATTGGTCCCCTTCCAGTTCAGATGCAACCCGTCCTTCATGTACAGGTCCCACCTTCCCCAGAAGGCATCCCAATTACCTACATAACTGAAGCCCTCCCTCCTACACCAGCTGCGCAGCCTCGTGTCAAGCTGTACCCGCTCCCTGTTCCTCGCGTCGCTATCTCGTGGCACCGGTAGTAAACCCAAGAACACTACTCTGTTCGTCCTGCTCTGCAGCTTCCACCCTAACTCCCAGAAATCACTTTTTATATCCTCAGTCCTCTTCCTGGCTATATCATTGGTGCCGATATGTAACATGATTTCTGGCTGTTCGCCCTCCCCTTTCAGAATCTTATACACCCGATCGGAGACGTCCCGGACCCTGGCACCAGGGAGGCAACATACCTTCCGGGAATCCCGATCCTGACCACAAAATCTCCTGTTGATTCCCCTAACTATCGAGTCCCCTTCCATGAGTACTTTTCTATTCTTCCCCTTCCCTTCTTTGCCACAGTGTCAGGCTCAGTGCCAGAGAACTGACTGCTATGGTTTTCCTCTGGTAGGTCATCCCCCCCCAGCAGTATCCAAAACAGTATACTTATTGCTGAGGGGAATGTCCACAGGAGATCTCTGCACATCTGGCTGGGCCCTTTCCTCCCCCTGACTGTAACCCATCTATCCTGATCCTGAGCCTCAGTAGTGACCAACTCCTGGTAACTCCTCTCAATTACCCCCTCAGCCTCCCGAATGATCCACAGTTCATCCAGCTCCAGCTCCAATTCCCTAACATGGTTTTCTAGGAGCTGGAGTTGGGTGCACTTCCCACAGGTGTAGCCAGCAGAAACGTGTGCCTTGTCTCCCACCTGCCACATTCTGCAGGAGGAGCAAGCAACTGCCCTAGCATCCATACCCCACTTATCTGAACACCCACTCAGTACTAAAGTAGAAAGCTTAGTTCAAGTTACTATAAAATTAATAACAAACTTATATTCAATAGACGAAGTTTAGAATGAACCTTACCTTATTGGTTAAGTTAGAGGAGGAGGGTGGGTGGGAGACACTACAGTAGTAGAGTCTCGGGTTTAGCCACCTTGCTGATATATATGGTCACTGCTTTCCTTCCCGACTGCCCCTCTGGTCCTTGTCACTCCCCCCACTGCTCCCGCTCTTTCTGTGAAAGGGAAAACACCGCTGTCCGCTACCGGTAAGTAATTTTAAAAAACTGCCTTACCTTAGCTGCAGTCTTTCGGGTTCATCTTACCTCCACTGCTGCTCGCACTCAAAATGGCCGTTGGCGTCGAAGGGTGAGAATTTATAATCACTGCTGTATTGGTGTCACATTTATCCCACACCAGCTGAGGTTACCATAAAAGACTCCCCTTTTCCATCTCTCCCCTTGCCTGAGGAGTGGTCACCCAAAGGTTCAACGACTGCCAGTAATCTCTCTCTAATGACAGAGTAGGTCTATGGTCTGGTAAGACGATGGTGACGTTACTTACACAAAACTGTTCTTGAAAATGTGCACACATGTTGAATAAAGATGGTTTGATTCTGACTTGTTTGCATGTGGATACCCATTTACTCTGACTCCATTGAGTCAGCCATTGACAGGTAGCTATGACAGTGAGAGTAAGAGAATAACAACGGGCAAGTGAAGTCAGCTTTTGTCTCCTTCTATTCTCTTCTTCCGAAAGTGCGGACACATGGGGAGTGCCCATTGAGAAGCTCATTGTCCAAGTATTTATGGACATAGCAAACTAGCACAAGGCATGCTCCATATAAATGCATTAAAATGTTCAGAATCTTGAATGGAAAGTTAGGTGGAATGTAATTCTTGCCTCAATTCTCACACTTGAATCAAAAGCCTGTTAATTCAAGATTCACACCTCTGAGTTTTAAGATGATGATTTAGGTTGTGACTTCAATGCAGTAGTGTTGAAGATGATTCTTTTCAGATGAGATACTAAAACTGAAACCCCTTCTATCCTCTCAGATTCTATGGCAATATTGATGAAGATGTATTGACGAGATATACTGACAAACAGTTAAATCCCAATAACAGCTATAACAGGTATTCTGGTCATTTGAGTGAAAATTGGTTGTTGTTTTTCTGACCTTACTGTAATGATCATGTTTCTAAAATGCTTTAGTGACTTTGAAATGTTGTGAGATGGCCTGAGGTCATAAACAGTGTGATTTAAAAGCACATTCCTACTTTGGTCAAAGTGCTAAAAATCCAGGCTTGTGCTCATTTTTTTCTGGCAAATTCCATTCATTCAATAGCAGTTTTAAAAAAAAGGTGCAAAGGTGGAAAAAACCAAAAAAAGAAACTACTCCTTGATTTTTATAATAAAATAGAGAGTTGAGAGAAATATTTCCTTTTCTGGTTGTTAAACTCTAATTAGTGAGGAGCCACAGACTTCAGTCCTCAAGTTCCAACTGTTTACAATCTATATCAATACTTGGATTTAGGGACAGAAGGTACTATAGTCATGTTTGAAGATGACACTAAAATGAAAGTAAGTTGCAATAAATAAATAAATAAAATTTGAATGGATTTCGATAGGTTAAGTGAATGAAGCAAAATTTGGCAGATGAAGTTCAATGTGGATAAGTATACAGTTATCCACTTTGGTCAGAGGAATATCCATGTGGAGAGAAACTTCAGAGTGCTTCAGTGCAGAGATATCTGGGTGCCTCAGTACATGACTTGCAGGAAGTCAGTTTGCACATAGGGCAGGTAATAAGGAAGGCTAATGGAATTTTGGTATTAATTGCTAAAGGAATAGAGTATCGAAGTCAGGACGCATTGCTGCAAATGTACATGACTATTAATGAAACCTCACCCGGAGTATTGCAGAGAGAGATTGGGTCCCTTTATTTGGGGAAGGCTGTAATTGCATTGAGGCAGTTCAGAGGAGATTCACTCGATCAATTTCAGAGATGAGGGGTTTGTCTTAGGAAGAAAGATTGGGCAATTCAGCCCCACATACTCTAGAGTTTAGAAGGACGAGAGGAGATCTAATTGACGAATATAAGGTGCTGAAAAGGATTGACAAAGTAGACATTGAGAGGATGTTGCCTCATGTGTGGCAACGTAGAACAAAAGGCCATAGTTTTAGGATAAGTGGTAATAGATTTAAACCAGAGATGAGGAGAAAGACATGCAGTCAATTTGAAGAAGAATAGGCAGACTTTTAATTTGTAATCGATTGAAGAGTTATAAGGAGCATAAAGCAGATTTGAGTTTCAGATGAGGTTAGCAAAGGTGGAATTGAATGGTGAAGCAGGTTCAAGGGGCTGAGTGGCCTACTCCTGTTCAAAGTTTTTGTGTTCTTATGTAACTTCTGGTAAGATGGTGGTGGAGTAATGTTTTTGAGTCTTTTCCCATTCCTTTTCTTCTTTTCTCTTTTATGTTATTTACCTTTTGTTGATGATCTCATGGTGGTGGCATCTGAGTAAGCACATAGGCCTAGCGCAGGCTGGTAGTAATTGACATGTAGGCTCAGTGCAGACTCGTGGTAATTGGCAAATGCAAACTCATGTTTATTGGCATGTGCGCCTCGCGCAGGTTTATGGTAATTGGCAAATAGGCCCAGTGCAGGCTCGTGGTAATTGGCAAGGAGATCCAGTGCAGATACAGTGGTATAAGAGAGAGTTTGGGTGCATCGACAAGGCAGCATCTTAGCATCATGGAGGCAGCAGTGGAGATGAACTAGTGCCCAATATGAGACCCAGTTGCATCAGCAGGTTGGGTCCAAAGCCAACTCATGGCAGCAGCAGTGTTGAGTTTGGGCTGGTGCAGTACCCAGCAGTATCAGTGGCATCTGCGTTGACAGGGTCCGGCAAGGACTCAGTGGCAAGGGAGTTGGTGGAGGCAAATTGATGCTGAAGAGTGGCGACTTTCATTCCAGCGGTGGCATGGCGATGGGGACTTGTGCCCGGCCATTAGTCCCCTGGTGGAGCCCTTAACAAGAAGGACTGTAAAGTTGAATACTATTTCTTTTCATTTTATTCTTCTGCCTTTATATTCCATGTCTTGGCTTATCTTTCTGTGCTTTCACATGGGGTTAGAGACTATACAACAATATTCACTGTATTTTGTAACAATAAATAAATTAAATTAAATCAAACCAAACTTACTGATGTTTCACAAGGCATCTATTAACATCATTGAGCATCCAGGCGTGGGACCTAATTTTGGATCTAACCTTCTCAAACCTCCAGGTCTCACTGATGCAATGTTTTAGTGAGAATGTCTTTGAGGCAGGAGTGCCTGCTTCTGCTGCCAGCTGTATTCATGGACAATGCCACAGTGCCAGCTGTCACTTGCTTGTACCCGCAACAACCATCAGGAAAAATTAATTCCTGAGAGTCTCAATAATAAGGAGAAAGTGAGCACTGCAGGTGCTAGAGATCAGAGTCGAGAGTGTGGTGCTGGAAAAACACAGTTGGTCTGGCAGCATCCGAGGAGCAGGAGAATCAACTTGTTGGGCATAAGCACTTCATCAAGAAGGGCTTATGCCCGAAACATCGATTCTCCTGCTCCTTGGATGCTGCCTGATCGGCTGAGCTTTCCCAGCATCACCGTCTCAATAATAAACCTTGACGCATTTAAGTCATGTCAAACTAATTATTCAGTTTGATTTATTTATTGTCACATTGTACCGAAGTACAGTGAAAAGCTTTGTTTGCAAGCAGTACAGATCATAGTGGACAAGCCTGCACAGATCAGAGTTGTTTCCTTCTTTAGTTTCCCCTCTGCTTCCAGCAAGAATGATTTAATATGGGCTAAAGATTTGCTGTTGGCCACCTGAACTATACAAATAGGCAACATCCGTTCCCAGTGTGGATTTGTATCAATGGAATAATACTCATCCCAAATGGAGAAATGAAGCTGAGATGCCGATGCAGTGGAAAGGGAGAAGACTTGCAGTTCCTAATAAATGGAAGGTATGAAACAAAACTGACTCATGTCACTTGAATCAAATCTACAGTGTGGAATCATAAACCAACATGTACCAGAGGCAATTTGGTATCAGGGTCACTGGCTGTTACACATATACTAAAAATATTCAAAGATATTTTCACAAGTTTTGGGTGTCTTTCTGGTCTCTAGGACCTTGAAGTAGATGAAAGTCTGGAACCAACTTAGCATTTACAGTGACGTGTTCCAACTTTCCTCAAATCCAGTCTATAATCAAGGAAGTGATAACTCCTCCAGGCTGAACTAGCAAACCTGGAAAACTCAAGGTATACATAAATTTACAGGAACTCTCTAAAGTCTTGAAGCAATCTCACCACATTCTGGGGATGTCACGTGGAAGACCCAAACGGTTATGTATTTTCACTGCTGTGGCAGGGTTTCAATGCAGAAAACAGGAGATAGCCAGTAATCTTCTTGGAGTGGAAGTAATCCAGGATAATCTCCTAGTCCATTGATGTGGACCTCTGAAGAAAGAAGCTATTGCATTCCACAGTTAGAATCTAGGGCATCCACCTGGCAGAGCTCCTGCCGTGAGCCTGAAGTTGAACAAGAAAGAGAAGCAATTGAAGATGCCTGAAGCCAAGTACATTAAGCAAATACTAACAGCAATAGGACTTTAGTCCGATACCGACAAGGCAAATGCTGTCGTGACCAACAACTGTGAAAGCAGTGCAATGATCTGTTTGAATTAAGGACAAACTAGCAAAGTTTTTCCCTAGTTTCTTCATCGAGTCTGAACCTTTATATAAACTCGCAGCTCAGGATTTGCGTTAATATTACACATAAAAAGAAGCAGCTTTCACCCATGTCAGACAACTCGGTGATGACAACACCATTGCTGAGGTACTACAATGTCACTGGTGGAGTCACCCTGCAGTGTCAGGAGTTGGAGCAAAACTCTCAAAGCGAGGACAGCCAGTTGTGTTGATGTTCAGAATGGCGTCACAAACTGAATGACATTTCTCAAGGATGAGCAGCCACCAAATGACCAGTTAGTAACCACTCGCATTCCTAGTATTCAAAGACCTGAACACTGTAAAACTTACGGATGAAACGTAAGTGTAGGGACAGATGAAAGTGAGACAGAATGGGATGTTCAGAGTGATAAGACCACAGACATAGGAAAAGAAGTAGGCCATTCCGTCCATCGAGCCTGTTCTGCAATTCAGTGAGATCAGAGATGATCTGATGATCCTCAACTTCACTTTTCCTATCTTTTCCCCATAAACACTGATTCACTTACTGATTAAAAATCTGCCAATCTCAGCCTTGAAAATACTTAATGACCCAAACTCAATAGCCCTCTGTGATAACAAATTTAACAGATTCACTACCACCTGTCTGAAAAGAATTATGTCTTATTCTGAGATTAAAACTTCTTGTTCTTGACTCTCCCACCAGGGAAAGCAATCTTTCAGCATCTAACTTGCCTGTTTAAGAATCTTGTATGTAATTTTTTTGTGATCTATGTGTATTGGGTAACCTGCAATTGCGAGCATTTATTGCTGCATACAGAATTATTTTGGTGATTTTGATGGAAAAGGTGATGTTTACGGAAATGAATTTGCATGTACACTGTCCTCTGAAACTTACCATATCCAGGTAACCTCCAAGGTAGGTTAGAGTGTTCAGAGGGAAAACAATTAAAGCTTACACCTGGAAGAGCAATCTTTGTTAACCATTCTCACGATGATTTGGAGGAGCTGGTGTTGGACTGGAATGGACAAAGTTAAAAATCACACAACACCAGGTTATAGTCCAACAGGTTTAATTGAAGATTCTAGATTAGGGTAGTGCTGGAAAAACACAGCAGGTCAGACAGCATCCGAGGAGCAGGTTTATATGAAGCACTAACGTTTGGAGCTGCTGCTCCTTCATCAGGTGATTGTGGAGTATAATTCCCAAGATGGGCTTCAACTTCTTTACAGAGTTGTCATTTAATTGTAAAACAGAGTGAAACTGGTATTATTGCTCAAAGACCAATCTTGGCCACTTCTTTTTGACCTTGAAATATTTAGCCAAATTTATCCTCTTTGCTTTACATGATGGCAACAGGATTTCATGTGAACAATTTAGCTGAGACACCATCAGGAACTTTGACAGGTTCAACTCAGACATTCAAAAATGAAATCAAAACTGAACGAAAGGGAAAATATATAGGTTTACAGAGAAGGGATAAGGAACTGACACCAGGTGAACAGCTGCTACTGAGAGCCAGTATGGATGTGATGAGCTGAATGGCGGCCTCCTGCTTTGTAATCATTGTGTTCTTATTTGAGAATGTAAACAGAGAGGCTGAGTAGTGCATAGATGATCCTCCTCATATTTCCCAAAGTGCTACGTCCACTTTAATCCAGTTTGTCAGGTGTAACCATTTGGAAAATTTATCCTACAAGGACTGAATTCATTTCTCGTTGAATCTGAAAAGAAGGCAGTGATAAAACTTTAATCTCGTCATGGCTGGATTCCACAACAGGGTATAAAAACGTGTGTACTAACCTTAACCCTTAACATTGGTTTATTTTTCTGTACCTCTTTGTCCTTTTCATATTTTGTTTTTTGTTTCTTTTTTTAATTTGTCACCTGCCCAGAAAGAATGTTAAAACCTGGGAGACTTGTGCATATAATAAATGGCAGTGAATCTGAGTGATATAGATAGAACAGGAGAACTAGAAGCAAACCCTTCATAAATGTATAATTAGAATCCACTTTCAAAACTTGATTTATATTTTAAAAATATTTTGATTTGTGTTCCATTTGTTTTGTAGGTGTCTTCAACTGTTTATGAATTTAGTTGAAATCAAAACTTGATGTTTAATATATTTAAACTGTTTCTCAATAAGCTAAGTTTAGTTGATAATGCTGAATTTTATCAGACTTGCACATCTTACTAAAAGCTGACAAATCTTTGGATTTGTTACGAACATTCAGATATGTATTTTTAACACTGCTAAGTCCTAATTATGTTGAAATCTTGGCTCACACAGTTAAAATCATAAACCGTGACATCTCCTTTGAGCTACTTGGTAGACCCTGCCAACATGCCAGACCCACTGGTAGTTTCACTCCATATCAACGTGGTCATGAAATATTTCCCATTGTACAGACCACCATCTAGCTGCTCACTCCACTTGTTAGCTGTTATAGTGAATGATTCATTCCAGCTTCATAATTATTAAGGATATTATTCTTCTGAATACATCACCAAGGCTACGACATATACGATGGATAAAAATGGACAAGTATTGCTATCTTAACACAGGCAGGTTCTGAGAACAGCGTTTTATTTGCCAATGGATTTTTTTCCCATTGTGTCAGCTACAGTTCATTATTGGTCATGAGTCAGAAGTTCATGGGCACTAACCAGAGTCTTACATCCAAAATCCAAGCTGACTCTCCGCTGCAGTACAGAGAGTGTGCTGAACTGTCAGACATGCTGCCTTTTGAATGGGATAGTAAACAACGGTGTTGTGGATGGCATGGTGGCCCAGTGGTTCGCACCACTGCCTCATAGCAGCAGGGACCCGGGTTCGATTCCAGCCTCGGGCGACTCTCTGTGTGGAGTTTGCACATTCTCCCCGTGTCTGCGTGGGTTTCCTTCAGATGCTCTGGGTTCCTCCCACAGGAAAAGGATGTGAAGGTAAGGTGTATTGGCCATGTTAAATTGCTACATATTGCCTAGGGATGTTCAGGCTAAATGAATAAGCCATGGAACTGCAGGGTTACAAGGATAGGCTGGGGGTGGGTCTGGGTGGTATGCTTTTAGAGGGTCAATGAGGACTTAATGGGCTGAAAGTCCTGCTTCCACACTAGGGATTTTATGAAAATATAATAATGAAAGCTTTCTCTTCTAACTTTTTATTTGAACAAAGAATAAAGTTACCAGATGTGTTTCACAAGACACAATAGATTTTCCCCTGACATTTGACCAGCATGTGAAGTAGTTCCTCATTGGCTTGTTCCTCTCCTTTGTGCAGTGTCCTGGCATGGGTTTGTTCTTTTGGAGTTTACCTCTCATGCTTTTTATCCCTAGACTTCAAGGATAGGTCAAGCCTCTGTCCCTTACCCACTTACCTTTACTCTCAAATTCGTGGGCGTTACTGCTGTGCCAACCTTTATTGCCCATCCCCAGTTGTCCTTAAATATGTGGAGGTGAGGTTTACCATACTGACACCTCAGATGGCTGGAAGTCATATGACAAGAGATTGCATTGATTAGGAGTATTTACAGGGTCAGAAGTGAGGCACAGGAAAAGCACAGCAGGTCAGGCAGCATCCCAGGAGCAGGAGAATCGATTTTTTGGGCATAAGCCCTTCATCAGGAATGTGGAAGGGAAAGGGGGCTAAGAGATAAATAGGAGGGTGGGGGCGGCGTTGGGGAGAAGGTGGATGGGATAGTGATAGGCAAATGCAGATGGGAGATAATTGTAATAGGTCAGAGAGGAGGGTGGAGAGAATAGGTACAAATTAAAATAATTCCTGATGAAGGGCTTTTGCCTGAAACATCGATTTTCCTGCTCCTCAGATGCTGCCTGACCTGTGCTTTTCCAGCACCACTCTGATCTAAACTCTGGTTCCCAGCATCTGCTGTCCTCACTTTTGCCCTGCAAAGGAAGATGGACAGGCAGGACAGTTCAAGAGGGCGGTGCCAAGTTGGAGGGTTGGGTCTGGGATGAAATGGAGGGAGGGGAGATTTGGAAACTAGTGAAGTCAATGTTGAAGGGTCCCAAGGCGAAATGATGAGGTGTTCTTCCTCCAATGATTGGGTGGCTAGGAGTTGGTCATGGAGGAGGCCCAGGACTTGCATGTACTTGGGGGAGTGAGAGGGGGCATTGAAGTGGTCCGCCTCAGGGCGGTGGGGTTGTTTGGTGTCTGTGTGTCCCAGAGATGTTCCCTGAAATGCTCCATGAGTTGGTATCCTGTCTCCCTGATATAGAGAGGACCACAACAAGAGCAACAGACACAGTGTTTGGATGTGCAAGAAAATCTCTGCTGGATATAGAAGGATCCTTTGGGGCCTTAGATGGAGATGAGGAGGGAGGTGTGGGCATAGGTTTTACATCTCTTGCGGCGGCAAGGCAAGGTGCCGGGAGTGGAGGGTGGGTTGGTGGGGGACGCAAACATAAAGAAGAGAGTCGCAGATGAAATGGTCTCTGTTAGATGCAGATAAGGGTGGGGAAGGAAATATATCTCTGGTGGTGGGGTCTGACTATAGGAGGCGGAAATGGCAGAGGATAATGTGCTGTATCCTGGATTTGGTGGGGTGGAAGTTGAGGACCAGGATAGTTCTATCCTTGTTGTGGTTGGAGGGCAGGCGTTAAGGTGCAGGAAATGGAGGAGATGCGCTGGAGATCATTGTTGATCATGTGGCAGGGGAAATTGTGGTTCTTGAAAGACGAGACCATCTGGAAGTCCTGGAGTGGAATTGCTCCTGCTGGAAGCAGATACGGACAAAGGCAGAGGAATTAGGAGATCAGGGATCGCATTTTTACAGGGGGGGGGTTGGGATAGGATGTAATCCAGATAGCTGTGGGAGTCGGTGGGTTTGAAATAGATGTCCATGAAATAGATCGCCGGAAACACAGAGGTCCAGGAAGGAATGGGGGGGAGGAGGTGTCTGAGATGGTCTGGGCGAACTTGGAAGGTGTTAGTGAAGTTGTTGAACTGTTCAACCTCCTCTTGGGAGCATGAGGTGGCACCGAAACAGTCACCAATGTGGCAGAAGAAAGGGCATGGTACTGGTTGAGTCGGCGGGAGAGGAAGAAACAGAGGGTTTAGAGCTTAAGTGGGTGGATGTGTGTAGGGGCTAGATGTCCATGGTGAAGACAAGGCTTTGGGGGCCGCAGAACCAAATGTCATAGAGGAGATGGAGAGTGTGGATGGTGTCCTGAACATATATAGGACTATTTACACTCAAGTTTGAAAGAGGAGGGGGATCACATAGGTGGCAAAAAAATACCACAGGACTAGACAGGGTAAGAATAGGAAGGATATTCCAGATAACTGGGGAGTCCAGAATCAGGGGTCAAGTCTAATAACATGGGGTGTAGGCCATTTAGGACTGAGATGAGGAGAAATCTTTTCATCCAGAGAGTGGTGAGCCTGTGGAATTCTCTGCCACAGGAGGTTAGAGGGTCACAAAGATGTATAGCATGGAAACTACACCCTTCGGTCCAACTTGTCCATGCCAACCAGATATACTAAATCAATTTACTCCCATTTGCCAGCATTTGGCTGATATTCCTCTGAACGCTTCCTAGTCATATACCCATCCAGATGTTTTGTAAGTGTTGTAATTGTACCAGCCTCCACCACTTCCTCCAGCAGTTCATTCCATACACGCACCACCTCTGCATGAAAAAGTTGCTCCTTAGGTCCCTGATATATCTTTCCCCACTCACCTTAAACCTATGCTCTCTAGTTCTGGATTCCCCCACCCTGGAGAAAAGACCTTATCTATTCATCCTTTCCATGCCCCTCATAATTTTATAAACCTCTATAAGGTCACGCCTCAGCCTCCGACGCTCCAGGGAAATTAGCCCCAGTCTATTCAGCCTCACTCTGTAGCTCAAATCTTCCAACCCTAGCAACATCCTTGTAAATATTTCTTTAACCCTTTCAAGTTTCACAACATCCTTTCTATAGGAGGGAGACCAGAATTGCACCCGATATTCCAAAAGTGGCCTAACCAATGTCCTGGACAGCCACAACATCTGGTTGAGGCCAAATCATTTGCATGTTTTCATGAAGGTGTTAGATATAATTCTTTAGCCCAAAGTGTATAGGGAGAAAGCAGGAACAGGGTACCGAGCTGGAAGGTCGGCCAGGATCATTTTGAATGATAGAATCAATTGAAAGGGCCGAATAGCCTACTCCTGCTTCTAATGTCTATGTTTCCTGAATTGGTGCGATCAATGCAGCATATGCAGGCACACCATGCTGGTGAGGAGGTCTTCCAGCATTTTGTCCCAGTGAAACTGAGAAAAAAGGATTCTCAATCTAAGTAAATATCATTGCCTGGTTTTAAAGCTTCACTCATCTACAGTTTGCATCCTACTCAATGTTCCGTCCCATGGGTCAGTGTGATCGCAGGCCATGTTGTCTCATACGCTGTCTGTGCACATTTTAGCATTATTTACAGACCAGTCACATACCTGCACGTGTTCAGAGTATCTCATCTATGAGATCTCCATCCAGCTCCCTCCCTTGCTTGACATTGCCACTGATGTACATGCTGCACCTGCTGCTTTGGGCATGGATACAAGGTACCAAAAGGTTTCCTTGTGGCAATCTTGCAACCAAACATTGGAGTATAGATTTGCATGCAGAACTTGCTGTTGTTAATTTTTTTCTCTCTCTCTCTCTCTCTGTCAGTCGATACCATTCCGATTGCTAATTTACACGGATGTGGTTCAAATCCCACAGCAGAATATGAGTCGACAAATGCAGGCTGAAGCCTCAGTGCAATAATGAGGAAGCTCCTCTCTGTCTGTTTGATGATGTGGAGTCATACAGTTATATAGCACGGAAACAGACCCTTCAGCCCAACTTGCCCATGCTGACCTGGTTTCCTAAACTGAACTAGTCCCATGTTAAGATCAAACATTGTCAGTCTTCACTTGTGGATGTAAATAATCCTGTTACTATTTTGAGGAAGACGTGGGAGGTATACCTTATATCCCGGACAATGTTTATCCATCAATCATCACAAAATATTGATTTTCTGGTGACTATTATGTTGCTATTAATGCTGAGCACAAATTGGTTTCCTGTATTAAATAGCTATTCTTTAAAAAAAAATGTAAGGTTGTGAAAGCTGTTGTAAGTCTGCATGCTTTTCTCAGTTTTGGAGTTGAGAACTGTTGCAATCTACATATCGATCTCCAAGGACCATATCTGCAACTTAGACATCAGATAATAGACAGGAATGGGAATGAGTCTAGACTAGAGTGGTGCTGGAAAAGCATAGCAGGTCAGGCAGCATCTGAGGAGCAGGAAAATCGACGTTTCGGGCAAAAGCCCTTCATCAGGACATGTCTTCATCAGGTAATGGATGCGTACACATTCGGTGAACTCACAGGTCATAAAATCATGTACTTAGGGCAGGTTTCACCACTCCCCTGCTATAACAACTCTTTGAGACTGTGTCCCTTTGGCACAATGAGGTAACCTTTAGTTATATTCTGAAGTCATCCAGTTGAATTGTACTGCTGTATGTAGGTGACACTAGCAAGTCTTAAAGGGCTACTGCTTGCATTACATGGTACTATGAATGACTAGTAAAAATGGCTGCAGTAGGAACATGCAATCAAATACAACTCAGGAAATGCTGGAGAAAGGGGTCATTTATGGGATGCAGGAAGCAGGGCTGAGAAGGTTACCTTTTGATGATTATTATGATGATACTTTGGCTTTAGGAGGTGTGTTTTGTGTTTTTTTATGAAGAAAGGCTGAGAGAACAGTCTGCTCCAAAGCCAATAAAGTAGGCAGCTTATGGGGCCTTGGGCTTTTCTTTAAAGTTGGAACAATAGAAGCAGCTTGAATGGGTGGTTCAATCTCCCACAGAGCCAGGATTTTGTTTAGCCTGCAGTAGCAGTTTCTGGGGTCTAAAAGCTGGCTTTGGAAGCTGTTTCTCTGTCTGTTAGAGCTAAACATTGGGGGTCTCTTCCTGCTGCTAGAATTGTATGTGAGACAATCTATTTTACTGAATTTGCCTTTGCCAAAGGTGTGTTGAAGGGATGTTACAATATTGAAACAGTTTACTATTTTGCTAAGTATTTTGATATAGAGTTACAGTTAGACCAATCCTTTTATTTTTATTTTATCTGTATTTTGGTTATAGTGTATGAATAAAGTGTGTCTTGTTTCAAGCCTGGTGGCTTGACCAATTGAATTGCATCCAGAACACAATGCCTTACACTCACCTTCAAAATAAGAAAATGTTAAGTCCTAGACTATCTTCTCAATACAGTTTGAGGATGTTTGGTCTGCTCTACAACACTATTATCAAAGCATTTGAGATGGTAGAATCATAGAGTTACTACATAGAGTCCATACAGTGTGGAAACAGGCCCCTCAGCCCAACAAGTCCACAAGGACTCTCTGAAGATCCATTCCCTTACCCTATTATTCTATATTTACCCATGACTAATGCACCTAACCTACACATCCCTGAACACTATGGGCAATTTAGCATAGCCATTTCACCTAACCTAAACATCTTTGGATTGTGGGAAGAAACAGGAGCACCCAGAGGAAACTCATGCAGACACGGGGAGAATATGCCAACTCCACAAAGACAGTTGCCCGGATCCTTCGCGCAGTGAGGCAACAGTACTAACCAATGAGCCACCGTGCCACTCCGGGTGTGGAAAGAATGTATGCTGAGATCAAATCGATGGATTGGTGTAGACTTGTTGGGCCGAATGGTCCATGCCTACGCTGTAGGGATTCTATGAAAAATGTCCCCACCTACTCAGCCTTTCCATATACCGGTGTGGAAAGAATGTATGCTGAGATCAAATCATGGCACTGAGTGAAAATGAAATTTGTTTCTTTCAGAAAGATTGCCGAAGGTTTTTACACTGTAGTCGTCCTCCAAGCTATAGGCCAAAAATGGCCGCAGGCTGTCTGGCAGGTGTTAATGTGGTAGTATTACCAAGCTACAAGTGCATGCAAATCCAAGAATGTTAACCTGAGCCAGGGTGTCTGAAGAACTCTCGATGGGACTACAGCTAGCTTGTGCAAACAATACACCAAGGAGGATGCAGCAAGCAGACTGCATCTCACCTCATGCAGGCCGCTGAATCCCAGATGTATCACTGACATCCAGCTGTTGTTGTTTTTTTCTTTAATACTGAGGATATTTATGGAATGCAAGAATCTGTTGTAAATTTAATGTAATTACGTTCAGTTACTTACAAGTTCATATTCTTCCCTCCCCAGCTCTCTGAGTTGGGAAAAGAAATTAATCCTGTATCACCTGTGAGATGAGAAAATGGGTTGGATTTTAGCCAATTTGGACCTGTCGGGGGGAGGCAAAAGGCAGCAACCCTAACCCCATCCCTTACCACCCCATCACTGGGGCATGTTAGTGAAGTAAAAGGGTTTCTCTCGGAAATTCCTCTCCTTATGTTCCTCAGGGGGATTCTTTGGGTATGGGACTGTTGAGGCTTTCTGAAGACCCCAAAACATGACGAGGTATCAGTCCCAGAGATGCTTTATTACCCTTTTCGAACAGGAATTGAAAATTTCCACACAAAACAAAAATTAGATCATTTAGGCCTTAGAAGGACTTTAGTCAATTGGCAAAGTGTCACTCTGCTTTAGGATGGTGAATTATATAGAGGTATACAGCATGGAAACAGAACTTTCAGTCCAACTTGTCCATGCCAACCAGATATCCTAAACTAAACCATTTGCTAGCTTTTGGCCCATATCCCACTAAATCCTTCCTATTCATCTACTCATCCAGGTACCTTTTAAATGTCATAACTGTACCAGCTTCCACCACTTCCTCTGGAGGCTCATTTCCATACACGCACTACCCACTGAGTGAAAAAGTTGTTTCTTAGATCCCTTTTATATCTTTCCTCTCTCACCTTAAAACTATGTCCTCTCGTTTTGGACTCCCCTACCCAGGGAAAAAGACACTGGCTATTCACCATATCCATGCCTTTCATGATTTTATAAAATTCTATAAGGTCACCGCTCAGGCTCTGATGCACTGGGTTGTACGGTGGCTCAGTGGTTAGCCCTGCTGCCTCTCAGCACCAGGGACCCGGGTTCGATTCCAGCCTCAGATGACTGCCTGTATGGAATTTGCACATTCTCTCTATGTCTGCATGGGTTTCCTCCAGGTGCTCTAGTTTCCTCCCACAGTCCAAAGATGATCAGTTTAGATGGATTGGCCATGCTAAATTGCCCCTTACTGTCCAGGGATGTGTGGATTAGCCATGGGAAATGCAGGGTTACAGGGATGGGATGGGGGTGGTGTGGAGTCTGGTATGCTCTTCAGTGGATTGGTGTAGACTTGTTGGGCCGAATGGTCCATGCCTACGCTGTAAGGATTCTATGAAAAATGTCCCCACCTACTCAGCCTTTCCATATACTACTAAGCCTGGCAATGTTATGTAAATCTTCTCTGTATCCTTTCAAGTTTAACAACATCTGTCCTGTGGCAGTATATAGTTTTATTATTACATATTGAATACTATTCTTGTTCCAAGTGGCTTAATTTTCTTCCTTAGGAATTGAAGTTGAATCTTTGCCTTGAATTCAGATTCACTATCTCATTATTATGTTGGTACAATGGGCCCCAATATTTATCAAGCTTTCCCTTTGTTTCTCTCCTTTCAAAGTGCAGAGGTAACGTTTGTACATGTTCTTCATTCTATCTGTGACAACGTTCCTCCTTTTACAAGGTTATGCCATCCTTGGCTTTTCTTTTCCAGAGAGGTCGTAAAAACAGCGTTTCTGAAATGTCGGGGGGTTAACTACTTGTTTGAAGTTTAAAAAAAACGCTTGTACTTTGAAAAGGGAGTGGGCAGTTCTCCCAGCTCATCTTTTCTCTGGTTTGGTCTGGCTGTTCCCTGAAAGTAGTCAGTGAGTGGTAAAGCTGCTGGACCCAAAGAAGCACCTCCATCTCTCTGATATTGCTTCTGTAAGATCCTGTGTTTGATTTTACATTTTTTTTGCCAAGGATTGCTTATGGGGATTCTTGCAAGTATTTGGAACAGCATCATTAAGTTAGGATGGTCTGTTAGGTTTTCAGATAGGTTAAGTTATTTTGTATTTTGTTCTCTTTTGTTTGTGTTTCATTTGGTAATCTTGCAAATAAATTCTGTTTTGTTTGAAACTGAACAGTATGACCAACTGCATCACTCCTGGAATATCCACTCCACACCTGCTTAAAACAACTAGCAAAGTTAGGGTCTGGGCTACTTTCTTGAAATGTTTTGAGGGGGTCTGGCCTGGTCCATAGCACCATCAATAGCTAACAGGATGTTCCAATTCATTGGTGACATACTGAATGCAATCTATAAATGTAACCTTGCCATATTGTACATTAATGAGTCCGTTATTTTGCAAAGGCCACTAAATTTGTGAAAGTAGAATAAACCAAGTCGCAACTATGATCTATACTCGAGTTGATTACAAACTTATAACCTATAATTGGCCATAATGCTTGGCACTAGCTCACATGGTGGTTAAGTTCTATTATTGCACATTGAAAAGAAAGTAGGATTAGTTTATGTTTAACTAACTGTAATAATTCTGACAGTTAAGAACTGTTGTACTGAATTCTGGTTATTGTTCGGTTGGTTTGCATTGAAAGAAATTCCATGAACCAGTCGACAGGAAAGAGAGTTCAGGTGTCCTTACCACCATGAATGGCAGTGTAGTGTAATGGATTAATGGTTATGTTTGGAGATGGTGATGTGAATGATGATGCAACAGTGACATCAGCAGTCATCTATAAACATTCCAGAATGGCCTATACAAGAGAGAAATGTACATGTCTCCAAGTGTAGAGTGTACTGTAATGCAATGCAGAAAACTGCCACAGTCAGACTTAAGTAATTAATGGATTGAAGGAAACTTTTCAATCCTGAACAGGTCTCAAGTTACCAGAAAAGGGATCCATGTAATATTCAGAATGGAACCAGACCACAAACCAGAAGCTATCAGTGCAGATTCTTGTGCTTAGGTATTAGAAAGAGTGGAAAGGAGTTATCAAATATTTCTTGTCTCATATTGACTAGTTTGCATCTTGACCAGGAAAGCGTTACGGTAATATTCATCCATTCCTCACTGATGGAAAGATGGACGTGTTGTGCTCAATGTTACCATCCTTGGTAACTTGACAAAGAAAAGAGTGTGAAAGAAGACAGAAAGGATCACAGCAAGAGGCTGCTCATGATCTCATTGATAATTGTGAGATTTCACTGTGCACAAATTGGCAATATTCTGCATCACCTCAAAGCCTACATTTCAAAAACACTTTGCTAGCTACAGACAGATTTGGGGGGAACCTAAAATCATGAAAGGTGCTAGATGCATGCAGGTTTTCTCTTCTGTGTTAATGCTCAATTGATGTGTGCACATGAAAAACATCTCCCAGGAGAGAAAATCCATGAGAAGAAACAAAATGTTGACTGAAACATGACAGCATTGTAGTTCTGGAACCAGATCAAAAAGCAACATCAACATCTCTCAACATAAGGTTATCCAAATTCATTTATGGTAATTTAATGATTATGTACTTACACATGTCATTGCTGAGGCTCTTTGTTGTCAATGGAACTGAAATGGTAGTCCTGAATGGATTGCAGATGAGTTGTACAAAGGACGGTAGCAACCCAGACATATTCAGTGTTCCCAGATCCAATTAAATTAGGGAACTGCTGGGTTAATTCTTACATAAACAATATTGAAATTCACTTTGCAAGAAAAGGAGGGATGCTGGTGAGTGTAGAAAACAAAGAAGTGAATGGTTTTAATTTCTGAGCTTGTTAAATTGGGCAAGGTCAGCATTGGAGATTATAGAACCCTCTTCATTTTAATTCCACCCATTAAATAGTTGTGCTGGTGAGAAGGAGGGCCAAGTATTTAATTAAAGAAAGCTAGCAAACATATGTCCAAGTGTCAGATACATTACACTAAAGCTGATTTGTTTTATTTCCTGGATTAATGACACGCGTTACAACCTTGAATATTTATTCCTCCGCCTCCAAGCGCACGTTTTCTATCAAGACTCCCGTCCACCCTCTGAGGACCCCTTCTCCCATCTCCAATACACCCCATCCACCTGGAAACCCCATGCTGGTCTATTACCTGCCCTTGATCTCTTGTTTTCCACTGCTGCTGTGGTATAGACTGCCTCAACCTGTCCACCCCCCTCACCAACTCCAACCTCTCACTCTCACAATGCACAGCCCTCCACTCCCTCCACTCCAACCCCAAAAGCACCATCAAACCAGCAGACAATGGGGGAACAGTGGTAGTTTGGTGCACCAAACTCTACACCGCTGAAGCCAGACACCACCTCCTTCTGCCCCCTTGACCATGACCTCACCTCTCATCACCAAGCCATCATCTCCCAGACTACCCACAACCTCACACCTCTGGGGATCTCCCACCAACAGCCTCCAACCTCATCGTTTGCAAACCCTGCACTGCCTGGTTATACCTCCTACACAAGATTCACAAACCTAAATGCCCCAGTCAACCCATTGTCTCAGCCTGCTCCTGCCCCACTCAACTAATCTCTGCATACCTTGACACAATCCTGTCCCCCTTAGTGCAGGAACTGTCCACCTACATTCAGGACACCACCCACGCCCTCCGAGACTTTCATTTCCCCAGCCCCCACGCAGAGGTTGAACAGTTGATCAATTTCACCAACACATTCCACCCTGACCTCAAGTTCACCTGGACCATCTCGGACACATCCTTCCCCTTCCTGGACCTCTGCATCTCCATCTCTGGTGACTGACAAAACATGAACATTTACTATGAACCCACTAACACCCATAGCTACCTGGACTACATCTCCTCCCACCCTGCCTCCTGTAAAAAGACTGGAGGTTGGCTAACATGGTGCTACTGTTTAAGAATGGTGGTAAGGACAAGCCAGGGAACTATAGATCAGTGAGCCTGATGTCGATGGTGGGTAAGTTGTTGGAGGGAATCCTGAGGGACAGGATGTACATGTATTTGGAAAGGCAAGGACTGATTAGGGATAGTCAATATGGCTTTGTGCATGGGAAATCATATCTCACAAACTTGAGTGAGTTTTTTTGAAGAAGTAACCAAGAAGATTGATGAGGGCAGAGCGGTAAATTTGATCTATATGGACTTCAGTAAGGCATTCGACAAGGTTCCCCATGGGGGACTGGCTAGCAAGGTTAGATCTCACGGAATACAGGGAGAACTAGCCATTTGGATACAGAACTGGCTCAAAGGTAGAAGACAGAGGGTGATGGTGGAGGGTTGTTTTTCAGACTGGAGGCCTGTGACCAGTGGAGTGCCACAAGGATTGATGCTGGGTCCTCTACTTTTTGTCATTTACATAAATGATTTGGATACGAGCATAAGAGGTACAGTTTGTAAGTTTGCAGATGACACCAAAATTGGAGGTATAATTGACAGCGAAGAAGGTTACCTAAGATTACAACAGGATCTTGATCACATGAGCCAATGGGCTGAGAAGTGGCAGATGGAGTTTAGACAATAGACAATAGACAATAGACAATAGACAATAGACGCAGGAGTAGGCCATTCAGCCCTTCGAGCCTGCACCGCCATTCAATATGATCATGGCTGATCATTCCCAATCAGTATCCTGTTCCAGCCTTATCTCCATAACCCTTGACTCCACTATCTTGAAGAGCTCTATCCAATTCTTTCTTAAATGAATCCAGAGACTAGGCCTCCACTGCCCTCTGGGGCAGAGCATTCCACACAGCCACCACTCTCTGGGTGAAGTAGTTTCTCCTCATCTCTGTCCTAAATGGTCTACCCCGTATTTTTAAGCTGTGTCCTCTGGTTCGGCACTCACCCATCAGCAGAAATATGTTTCCTGCTGCCAATGTGTCCAATCCTTTCATAATCTTATATGTCTCAATCAGATCCCCTCTCAGTCTTCTAAACTCAAGGGTATACAAGCCCAGTCGCTTCAGTCTTTCAGTGTTAGGTAATCCTGCCATTCCAGGAATTGACCTCGTGAACCTACGCTGCACTCCCTCAATAGCCAGAATGTCTTTCCTCAAATTTGGAGACCAGAACTGTACACAGTACTCCAGGTGTGGTCTCACCAGGGCCCTGTACAGCTGCAGAAGCACCTCTTTGCTTCTATACTCAATTCCTCTTGTTATGAAGGCCAGCATGCTATTAATTCAGATAAATGCGAGGTGCTGCATTTTGGGAAAGCAAATCTTAGCAGGACTTATACACTTAATGGTAAGGTCCTAGGAAGTGTTACTGAACAAAGAGACCTTGGAGTGCAGGTTCATAGATCCTTGAAAGTGCGGTTGCAGGTAGATAGGATAGTGAAGAAGGCGTTTGGTATGCTTTCCTTTGTTGGTCAGAGTATTGAGTACAGGAGTTGGGAGGTGATGTTGCGGCTGTACAGGACATTGGTTAGACCACTGTTGGAGTATTGCGTGCATTTCTGGTCTCCTTTCTATCGGAAAGATGTTGTGAAACTTGAAAGGGTTCAGAAACGATTTACAAGGATGTTGCCAGGGTTGGAGGATTTGAGCTAAAGGGAGAGGCTGAAAATGCTAGGGCTTTTTTCCCCTGGAGCGTCGGAGGCTGAGGGGTAACCTTATAGAGGTTTATAAATTTATGAGGGGCATGGATAGGATAAATAGACAAAGCTTTTTTTTCCCTGGGGTTAGGGTGTCCAGAACTAGAGGGCATAGGTTTAGGCTGAGAGGAGAAAAATATAAAACAAGCCTAAGGGGCAACTTTTTCCCACAAAGAGAAAGATGGTAGGTGTATAGAATGAGCTGCCAGAGGAAGTGATGGAGGCTCGTACAATTGCAGCATTTAAAAGGCATCTGGATGGGTATATGAATAGGAAGGGTTTGGAGGGATATGGGCCAGGTGCTGTCAGGTGGGACTAGATTGAGTTGGGATATCTGGTCAAAATGGGCAGGTTGGACCGAAGGGTCTGTTTCCATGCTGTACGTCTCTATGACTCTATTCCCAATTCTGCCACCTCCACCGCATCTGCTCCCAGGAGGACCAATTCCACCACAGAATATCCCAGATGGCCTCCTCCTTCAGACCGCAACTTTCCTTCCCATGTGGTTGACGATACCCTCCAGCACATCTCCTCCACTTTCCACACCTCCGGCCTTGAACCCCACCCCTCTAACCACATGGACAGACACCCCAGTCCTCACTTTCTACCTCATCAATCTCCACATATGTCGCAACATCCTCCACCACTTCCACCACCTACAAACAGACCTCACCATCAGAGATATATTTCCCTCCCCAACCTAATCAGCATTTCAAAGAAACCATTTCCTCCGTGACTCCTTCATCAGATCCACGTCCCACACCCCCGGCACCTTACCCGCCACTACAGGAAGTGCAAACCCTGTGCCCACACCTCCCCCCTCGCCTCCGTCCAAGGGCCTAAAGGATCTTTTCACATCCAACTGAAATTTACCTGTATTTCCACACACATTATCTACTGTACCCGTTGCACCCAGTGTGGCCTCCTCTACATTGGGGAGACAAGACGCCAACTTACAGATCGTTTCAGAGAACACCTCTGGGACACCCACACCAACCAACCCCACTGCCCTGTGGCTGAACACTTGAACTCCCCCTTCCACTCCACCAAGGACATGCAGGTCCTGGGCTGTCTCCATCACCAAACCCTAACCACCCAATGCCTGGAGGAAGAACGCCTCATCTTCTGCCTTGGAACCTTGTGACCACATCGGATTATGTGGATTTCACCGGTTTCCTCATTTCCCCTCCCCCAACCTTATCCCAGTCCCAAGCATCCAACTCAACACCACCCTCTTGACCAGTCCTACCTGTCCATCTTCCTTCCTTCCCTTCCAACCTATCACTTCCACCCGCACCTTCACCTACCTATCACATTCCCAGCTACCTTCCCTCCAGCCCCACTCCCCCTCCCATTTATCTCTCAGCCCCCTTGGCCCACAAGCCTCATTCCTGATGAAGAGCTTATGCCCAAACTGTCGATTCTCCTGCTTCTCGGATGCTGCCTGACCTGCTTAGTTTTTCCAGCACCACACTCTCGACTCTGATCTCCAGCATCTGCAGTCCTCACTTTCTCATTGTTTTATTTCCTGATAGCCCATCCCTGTTCAAAGAAGTAGCAAATACCAAGAATATTATTTACGTCAGACACATTTGTTCCAATCTCCTGAGAGACGGGTACATTTTAAAGAAATAAATGAACTTCTCAGTTATTAGCTAAAAGAAGGGCAAGTCAAGATTTCATGTTTTTAAAACTTTTGCTGAATTGATTAACTCATTTTTTGAAATCAGAAGTCCCAGATTTTCCTGTAGCTGAGGCAATGAAATCTGGATGTAAGTGGTGCAGTAACCCTGTGGACATCCTGGTGTGCAGCCAGGCACTGTCAATGTGTGACAAATTAGTCTTGCCCACCTAAACTGAGACCATACTGCTGCCAGATTGAGGAGGAGAAAGTGAGGACTGCAGATGTTTGGGATCAGAGTTGAGAGTGTGGTGCTGGAAAAGCACAGCAGGTCAGGCGGGATCTGAGAAGCAGGAGAATCGACGTTTCTGACACAAGGAATAAAGGTCTGTTGAAGGGCTTATGCCCGAAACGTTGACTCTCCTGCTTCTCTGTTATTACCTGACCTGCTGTGCTTTTCCAGCACCCACACTTGATTGCTGCCAGATTGAAGAGAGTATCGAAGTTTGGAGATTTGGAGTAAATGTCCAGAAGTTGGCCAGCAAATTGCGCTGATGTACCTGGACAGTTCTATTCCTGTTGTAGGGACAGAGGAACCGATTTGTAAAGTGAGAGGGGTCAAGCAGCAGCTGCATTGCAGAAATCCAGAAGGTCTGTTAAAATGATTTGAGTGTTTAATTAAATGCTCGTGTCAAGATGTTTAAAACAAAAATGGATGTGTGAATGGTTTGAACTTTTTCATTCAATCTAGCTGTTTGACATGTTTATCAAAGGGGCTATAGACACACACTGTGGCAGATTTAATGTTTGCAAATCTCTGACAAAATGTGGATTTTTAGAAATGAAACAGAGCCATGTGATGCGTGTACTCTGTCTACATACGTGTCCATGTACTTTGCATCTTTTAAAACACTTTTTAAAAGTGCGATGGATTAGTTATTACATATGATAAGCTAATGTTACATATGATACATATGATAAGCTAATACATCTATAAGCTAATGTTAAAGTAATATAAGCTATCAATTTACCAGGTGTGTCTTGTGGATGCAAATAATGAGGTAATAATATGTTTACTGACCGACACTTCAAGAACCTTGCTGTCTGATAGAGAGAGAGAGAGAGGGCATGATACATACACAAAGATCTCCAAAGAAGAGTCATACTCCCCCTTAGCTTAGTGGCCCAAGAGTATACAAACAAAAACAAAATGTTCAAAGAGCTGTACAGTGCAGGAATGGGCCCTTCCGCCAACCATTACTGCGCCGACACATGATACCTTTCTTAATGAAAAGCCTTTTGCCTCTACATGGTCCATTTCCCTCTATTGCCTGCCTATTCATTTCTGTGTCAAAAGGCCTCTTCTGGAATACTGCGTCCAGTTCTGGTCGCCCGGTTGTAGGAAGGAGATTATTAAGCTGGAGGATGTTGCTAGGTATGGAAGTTTTGAGTTAAAAAACCAGGCGGGATAGGCTGAGACTTTTTCCACTGAAACACAGGAGTTTGAGAGGGGGCTTGATAGAAGTTTACAAAATAATGATAGAAAAAGATAGAGTTAATGGTAGTTGTCTTTCCTGTAAGTTGGAGGATTTCAACACTGGGGGCACATTTTTTAAGGTCAGAGGAGGGAGATTTAAGAGGAGAAAGCAATTCTTTTTCCGCAGAGTGTGGTTCGCATGTGGAATGAATTTCCTGAAGAAGTGGTGGAAATGGGTAAAATTACAAAGCTTAAAAGACATTTGGATAATTACATGAATAGGAAAGACTTTGAGGGAGATGGTCCCAGACCAGGCAGGTGGGACGAGTTTAGTTTGGATTTATGTTCAGTATGTACTGGTTGGACCGAAGGGTCTGATTCCGTGCTGTTGTACAGGCCTCCTTCACCTGCTCTGGCATTGCATTCCAGACACTCTGTGTAAAAAAAAAACTTGCCTCTCACATTTCTTTTAAACTTATCCCTTTTACCTCAAACCTATGTCCCTTAGTAATTGACACTTCTACCCTGGGAAAAAGACTCTGGCTATCCATTCGAACAATGCCTCTCATAATTTCATAAACTTCTACCACATCACCCTTCATCCTGTGACATTCAAGTAATAAGAAACCAAGTTTGTCTAATCTCTCCTCACAGTTAATACCCTCCAAATCAGGTAACCTCTTGGTAAACTGTTTCTGTACCCTCCTCAAAGGTTCCACATCCTTCTGATAGTGGTGACCAGAATATTCCAAATGTGGCCTAACTAAAATTCTATACAGTTGTAACATGATTTGTCAATCTTTATACTCTATGCCCTGACTAATGAAGGCAAACGTACTAGCTGCCTTCTTGACCACCTTGTCCACTTGTGTTGCCACTTTCAGGGAACTGTGGACCTGTATGCCTTGATGCCCCAGTATATTGATGCTACTAAAGATGCTGCCATTTATTGTATACTTCCCTCTGGCATTCAAAATTCATCACTTCACGTTTGTTTGGATTAAACTTGATTTGCCATTTCTCCGCCCAGGTCTCCAGCCTATCTATTTCCTGCTGTATGCTTGGCAATCCCTCTCATTATCCACACCTCCTCAATCTTTGTGTCATCTGTAAACTTACTAATCAGGCTATCTACATTCTCCTCCAAATCAACATATACATTACAAACAACAGGAATCTCAGCATTGATCCCTGTGGAACATCATTAGTCACTGAATTCCAATCTGAAAAATACCCTTATACCACCACTCTCTGTCTTCTGTGACTAATCCAGTTCTATAGCCATCCTGCCAGCACACTGCAGCTTCCATGTGACTTTGTCTTTTGCATCGACCATGGGAAACTTTGTCAAAGGCCTTGCTAAAGTCCAAATAGGCAACATCTACCATCCTGCCCTCATCAATCATTTTTGTCACTCCCTCAAAAAACTCAATCCAATTTGTGAGACACCATCTTCCCTGCACAAAGCCATACTGCCCATCTCGAACCTATATTTTATCAAAATGTCAGTATATCCTATCCCTAAGAATCTGTCCAATAATTTCCCGACCACTGATGTAACCTCAATACCAAACCCTGAAGATCGTGGACTGCAGCTGTTCAAGTAAAAGACTATACTATCAAATATTGCTTCTGTATAATTTCAAATATTTAACACTTTAATTAGTGTCAGGCTAACAAAACTTTTCAATACACCGAATTGAGCTGAATGCAAATGTGTGACAGGAACATCAAAAACAATGAATGTTTAAATATAGTTGTGAGCAGAACTACTCATAAACAACAGATCCATCAAATAAACAAGACCGAATTGCAGCATTTAAATAAAAATGTAAATATATAAACAAGGAGTTCAGAAAACAAGACATTATAAGTAGATATAATGACTATTATCTGTGTACTGGAGAGATGGCAGATTTTATTGCCTCTGAATAGTTCTGAATGACTCCTACAACAGCAGCCAAAACATTACAAGTCTCTCCTTCCTCAACCACTAACAGGTTTAATGTTAAGATTGAAGTCTCAGTACATTTAGATCTATCTTTGAATTCCAAGAACCCATCAACTCACCCCATTTTTCATTACACCTTATTAGGACAATCCCAAACCATTTATCAAAGTATTATGCCCTTTATTTGTGTCTTGTCATATTTAGCATTGCTCGTCTTCCTCTCTTGTTCCTGTAAAACAGTCAGCTTTGTCCTTTTGACATCCCTCCCCCTCAGGAACCTTGGCTGTGAGCTGTTCACCTCCATCAGCAGCTGATATGTCCATGGACAGATCTTCCAAAAGAAAAAAATCATTGTCATATTTCACCCCCCACACAAGTTAATTCTCCTCCTCAAAACAAGTCTGCGTGGGTTTCCTCCGGGTGCTCCGGTTTCCTCCCACAATCCAAAGATGTGCAGGTCAGGTGAATTGGCCATCCTAAATTGTCCGTAGTGTAGGTAAGGGGTAGGGGTATGGGTGGGTTGCGCTTCGGCGGGGCGGTGTGGACTTGTTGGGCCGAAGGGCCTGTTTCCACACTGTAACTAATCTAATCAAAGAGTTCTGCATTCAGCTGATCTGCTGATCCCACACTTACCCACAACTTGTCACTGGAGATAGCAGATACCTCGTGAACCTTTTGGACTCTGCTCTTCATGGACCCTCTGCTTCTGTATGTTTTTTAGGAGATGAGCAGGAGGCTGGAAGAACACAGCAGGCCAGACAGCATCAGGAGGTGGAGAAGTCAATGTTTTGGGTGTAACCCTTCTTCAGGACTGACGTCACACCCAAAATGTTGACTTCTGCACCTCCTAATGCTGCCTGGCTTGCTGTGTTCATCCAGCCTCCGGTGTCTATTTTGGATTCCAGCATCTGCAGGGTTTTTTTTTGGTCTTTGGATGTTTTTTTTGTCAGTTTGCCTGAAAGGAAGAAATTAAATTGAAACTATCGCTCTATGGGCCTTGCTGTTTTGTCTTGTTGAGTGTTTTAGGACCAAGGGAGACAGAAAACAGTAATCAGAGAGTGGTGTGGGTAGGGGACATTGTTGTGATTATAGATTACACTTAAATGTCAAAGCCCGGATCAGGTCTAGTTTCAGACATTTTGTAAAATATGAAATAAATGAAAATAACATCTGCTTTTTGTATTTTCAATTTACAACGAGGATTTAGTGTTTAAGTAGATAACTTCTATGTACATAATCTAGTAAAATGCATCCAACCGTTACATGATTTTAGGCATTCTTTCCATTTTAAAGCTGTTTTTGCCCACTGCCTGGTGTACTTCATTCAAGGTTAAGGTGACCACTTTCCTGGGAGGTTTCACTTTCTCACTTCCGAAGGTGTGTTGACACCTCACTTGCTCCTCATTGAGAAGAACATTCAACTCTTCCATCTGTGGGTTTCTGATACCTTTTGTCCTGGATTATGACCTTCTGCACAGACTTCTTCTGCTTGAATTTTCATAATTGTATTTCAGTGGGCTGTGCCACGACTCAATACCGACAGAATTATTATGGTGCAGAAGGAGACCATTCAGTCCATCACCAGTTCTATTACCTAGCACTAATCTCCCAAAATTTCCCCACATACCTGCACACCATATCTATCCAAATAATCATCTAATGCTCCTTTGAATACCTCAATTGAACCAGCCTCACGACATTTCCAGGCAATGCATTCTTGACCCTAACTACATGCATGCATAAAAAAGATTTTTTTCTCAGATTCACCTTTGCACATTAATTTAAATCTATGCCTTGTCTCTTCTTTTCTTTTATAAGTGAGAACAGCTTCTCCCTATCTGTTCTATCTGGCCTATTCATGATTTTGAAAATCTCAATCAGAACTTCTCTCAGCTTTCTTCTCTCCGAAGAGAACTGTCCCAATTTCCTCAACCCATCCTCAAATCTGAAATTTCTCATTCCCGGACGCATTCTTGTAAATCCCTTCAACAAAAACAAATATTGCCGGAAAAGCTCAGCGGGTCCAGCAACATCTGTGAAAAGAAAATCAGAGTTAACATTTCAGGTCTGGTGACCCTTTCTCAGAACTTGAAAATCCTTTCTGTAAATCCCGACTTTCTCCAATCCATTTACATTTCTCCTGTAATCTGGAAATCATTACTGTACGCCAGCTGAGGTCAAACAAGTGTTTCGTACAAGTTCAACGACATCTCCTTGCTCTTCTACTCTATGTCCCTATTAATAAAACTAAGAACACTGTATGTTTTATTAACTGCTCTCTCCACCTGTCCTGGCAGCTTCAATGACCAGTGCACATATACACCCAGGTCCCTCTTGTTGTACCTGCCACCTAGTGTGTTTAAATTCTTATATTCAGCAAAAGATCTGTGAGTCGACTCTTAATAGTTATACACAATAATACTCATTTATTTGCCACAATTAATGTTAGAATAGTAAAGTATACTATAAACTAACAATAAGCACTACAAACTGTCTTATCCTTTAACTTAACTTTGTATGATCGTATGGGAGAAAGTGAGCACTGCTGACGCTGGAGATCAGAGTTGGAGAACGTGGTATTGGAAAAGCACAACTGGTCAGGCATAGGCTCTTCATCCTGATTGTATCCCACCACTCTCGAACTTGGCCAGGCTCCACGTGGTGATGTCTTCTTCTTCCGATGGTCTTGGAGGTGTCTTCTCTTTCGATGGTTATTCTTGAGTTACTGCTCTGAGTGGGGTTTTGCAGTGATTCTGATCCTTCGGAGTCTCCTCACCCCTTTGGGAAGGGTCTTGACGATCTGCCAATGGATTGATCAGGTTTGATTACCCTGATTGATCAGAACCAACCAGGTGTTGGCACATTAGTGGCAGGTGGCCCTTATGGTATGTGCTGGGTGCACACAACCTCCTCCAATTTAGGGGGCTAGCACCTCCCTGTCTGGTGAATGACTCGATGCTCCTGATTGTCCAAGTGTGACATTCCATTGTCCTGTTCAAGTCCACCTTCAGGTGTGTATTCAGGTTTGTTTACAAACTGACTGTGAGCAGCTGCAGCTTGTCTGGATTCTGCAGCACATGGATTGACGCAGTCACTTTAGCAAGGCTGGCTTCCATTTCCCATCATGCTTTAGTTATGGCCACTTTACCACAGCTCATCATCAATCAATTATTTTGACCAGCCCGTATGGCCACAGTCTGATCTTGCACCTCCAGTGTTAAAGGCTGTTCAAGAAAATATCAAACATAGAAAATGCTGGCGAGTTTTAATCACTTGCTTCACTATTTGAATTCTAAAGAGGTATCAATTATTAAAGAAATAATAGCAGAATGTTTAGAAAATCATAAACTAATCAAGCAGAATTACCATGGCTTCTTGAAAGGGAAATTGCAGCTGACTAATTAATTAGATTTGGAGATGCCGGTGTTGGACTGGGGTGGACAAAGTTAAAAATCACACAACATCAGGTTATAGTCCAACAGGTTTAATTGGAAGCACCCATTAAACTTCCAAACTTCCAGGTTGGACTATAACCTGGAGTTGTGTGATTTTTAACTAATTAATTAGAGCTTTTCAATGAAGTCTCAATCAGAAGAGATAGAGGGGAACCTGGAGATGTCTTGGATTTATTCTTCCAGAGGCATTCAACAAGGCACCTCACAGCGGGTTAAGTCATAAGATATTGGTATGGTAGAGAATTGGTTAATAGACAGGAAACAGCGAGTGGGGAGAAGATTGATAACCCCCAGTGACCAGTGAGATTCCGCAGTATCCGTACCAAGAACGTGTCTCACTATATTAGTGAGCAAGGAAGCAAATATACTGTCGCCAAATTTGCACACAGCACAAAAATTATGAAAGGGATCCAAACAATTTGCAGGGAGATATTGATAGGGTAGTAACTGGGCAAAAAAATAGGCAAATTTAGTATCATGTGGGAAAATATGAAACTGTTCATTTTGGAAGGGAGAATTATAGACCAGAGTAATATGTAATTGGAGGAAACTACAGGAAGCTGCAACACAAAGGGACCTGTGGACACAGGTAATCAGGAAGGCTAATAGAATGTTGACTCTGACCTCAAAGGGGTTGGAGTATAAGAATTGAAAAAGTCTTATTGCAACTGCCCAAGGTACTGGTGAGACCACATTTGGAGCATTGTGAGCAGTTTTGGTTCCCTTATCATTTCATTGGAGATAGAGAAGGTTCATTACAATGATCCCTGGTATGGCTAAACAGGTTGGGACACTACTCACTGAAGCTTAGAAGAATGAGAGGTGATCTCAGTGAAGCATATACAATTCTTTAAAGAGCTTGACAAGTTAAATGTTGTGGGATGTTTCCCCTCATGGGAGAGTCAAGGACCAGAGGGCATAGTCTCAGAATAGACTCAGAGAGATGTACAGCATGGAAACAGCCCCTTCAGTCCAACTTGTCCATGCTGACCAGATATCGTAATCTAATCTGGTCCTATTTGCCAGCACTTGGCCCATATCCCTCTATAACTATCCAGATGCCATTTAAATGCTGTAATTGTACTAGCCTCCACCACTTCCTTTGGCAGCTCATTCCATACATGCACCACCCTCTGTATAAAAATGTTGCCCCTTAGGTCCCTTTTATATCTTTCCCCTCTCACCCTAAAGCTATGCCTTTTAGTTCTGAACTCCCCCGCATTCGGGAAAAGACTTTGTCTATTTATCCTATCAATGTCCCTCATGATTTTATGAACTTCTATAAGGTTACCCGTCAGCCTCCGACACTCCAGGGAAAATAGGCCCAGCCTGTTTACTCTCTCTCCATAGCTCAAATCCTCCAACACTGGTAAGATCCTTGTAAATCTTTTCTGAACCATTTCAAGTTTCACAACATCCTTCTGATAGGAAGGAGACCAGAATTACATGGAGTATGCCAAAAGTGCCCTTATCAATGTCCTGGACAGCCACAACATGACCTCCCAACTCTTATACTCCTGACCAATAAAGGAAAGCATAAAAAACGCCTTCTTCACTATCCTATCCCCCTGCCACTCGATTTGCAAGGTGCTATAAGCCAGCCATTCAAGGTCTTTTTGTTAAGCAACACTCCCCAGGACCTTCCCATTTAGTGTATAAGTCCTGTTCTGATTTACTTTTCCAAAATACAGCACCTTGCAGTTATCTAAAGTGCCGATTTAGTATCACAGAACTCTGACAGTGCAGAAACAGACAATTTGGGTCAGGGATCATTTGCCCCATTAAGTCTAACCGACCCTCCAAAGAGCATCCCACCCAGATTCTGTCCTCATCCTTTGTAAACCTGTATTTCCCATGGCTAACCCACCTAGACTGCACATTCCTGGACATCATGGACAATTTAGCATGGCCAATCTATCTTGCATGCACAACCTTGAACTGTGGTAGGAACCCACAGCACCTGGAGGAACCCAAGCAGACACAGGGAGAATGTGTAGACTCCACACAGACAGTCACCTGAGGCTGGAATCGAACCCGGGTCCCTGTTGCTGTCAGGTAGCTGTGCTAACCACCGAGCCATGGACAATGAGGAATGTCAGATCAGCTACAATCCTAGTCAAGGGTGGAACAGGCTTGAGGGGGTGAATGGTCCACTCCTGTTCCGATAAGAAGCTAAGAACTGCAGAGATGAGAATCAAAACATGTGGCGCTGGAAAAGCACAGCTGGTCAGGCAGCATCTGAGGAGCAGGAGTGTCGACGTTTCGGGCATAAGCCCTCCATCTGTTCCTACGTCTTTTGTCCAGGCTGCTGACTGACCTTATTGATCATTGCCAGCTCTCCTGCACCACAGGATGTGTCATCTGAGCTGTTAGGCTGCACTTGAGAGTACAGTCTGACTCGCTGCATTGTTGCTCCAGCCAATAGGTGGTCCAAGAAAATATACAAACTTAAGTTGGCAATTTAATTACGCACACCCAACAGCCTTCCCACCCCAGGTTTAAATGGGGTTAAGTTGGGAAGATGGCCGATTCCCCACCAATATAATCATATAATATTCTGCCTAACATTCCAGTGTAAAATTCTGAAAGTTTGTCAGTCAAAATTTTAACTTTGTTCTTGCTTTTCACAGTCACTGGCAGACCTGCTACACATTGCTAGTATGTTTGATTTTATTACAGATCTCTCGCATTGGCAGTTTTCTACTTTCATGTATATGCTGCAGACCTGTTTGTGTTTGTTCGAACATTGGTGTGATTATGCAGTTGTTCAATGCGATGTCAGCACTGCTATCGGTAGCTGATACTTTACGACTTGCAAATCCTCATGAGGTGTCCTTGGAAAGCAATATAGCGAACGAGAAAGACAAAAGCACTTAATGACCTGCGGATGTGGAAAATCTGAAACAAAAACAGAAATGATAAAGAAACTCAGCAGGTCTGGTAGCATCTGTGGAACAAAAGCATAGTTAACGTTTCAAGTCTGGTGACCCCTCTTCAAGAACTCAGAGTATGCTCTTCTGACGAGAGAAAATGTGAGAAGACATTCCTGCCTTTGAGTTCTGAGGAAGGATCACCCAACCTGAAATGTTCACTCTGCTTTCTCTTCACAGATGCTGCCAGACCTGCTGAGCTTTTCCAGCCATTTCTATTTTTATTCCTTCCTTTGAATTTCTTTCTTTCTGAAAGGGCATGTTTAAACTCTGGGTAGAATGTGTTCCTCTTTTAAATTCAATCATCAACAAAGCAGGTCAGGAGTAAAGTTGCCCAGAAAAAAAATAATGTCTTCCGTTAAGGTGCTAAATGTACTAATTGAAATAAAAAAACTGCTAATCTTGCTGAATGATTTAATTAGTGGTTTCTTTGTAGTGAATGGAGAAAATATTTGCAGCTAAGCAATTGATGAGTAGCACTTTCCCAAAATTAGTCCCACATTCATTTTTCCTCATCTTTACTGGCAATTCTCCCCACTCTCCCAATCTGTTACCTTCATACTCAATGCTGGTAAGGTGAAGACTGGAGGACACACTAATAACATGGTTTTGTTTTAAATGGCATGGTTTGATGAACTCTACAGGGGTTTCCAATCCTGTCTGAACATGTTTCCAAACGTTTTAACACTTGACTTTTGTTTCCAACCACTGATTCAGCCAATCGTCTTCAACCTATCTAAAAGCTAATAAATAAAAGAATAAATGAGAAACAGAAAGCAAAATATCAATATTTTCTAATACCCTCATGATTATTCTCTTGTGTTAAGGGCAAGAGATAAATGATTAATTCCTGAGGACTCCTGAATAATCCTCTATTCTGACAAACCTGGCAGTACTATCTACTTTTCACGCATAACTTTCAGGACAAGAAAAGCACATTAGGTCAGGCAGCATCCGAGGAGCAGAAGAATTGATGTTTCGGGCAGAAGCCCTTTGTCAGGAATGAACCTCATTCATTTGCTGCCTGACCTGCTGTGCTTTTCCAGCCCCACACTCTCGACGCTGATCTCCAGCATCTGCAGGCCTCACTTTCTCCTCCTTAACCTTCAGCACAGAGGAACAGGAAGGACACTAATAGTTTTGTTTTTTGTGGTAGCGTCACCATTGTCAGTGATCACTCACTAACGAGAATGATTGTCCACTTCGGAAATTCCGTGTCACTGGTCATAGGTTCTGTGGCTCCTTGGGTGGCTGTACATCTGTTCCAAGAGCCATATCTCCCACCACACATTTAGCAGGTATTTCCAAGAGGTGGAATCAGTCCTTGGCCTTGGGATCTCTGATATTCCTTTCTCCGGTTCTTTTATCATAATTCCTTTTGCCAACAGGTGTTCTTGAAGGATTATGTCTCATTTTTCCTGTTCTTCTTTGTAACTCCACATTAGTAGTCCGATGAGTTCTCCCCTTTGCCTCACTGGTGATGTGTTTTGCCAGGCACCAAGAGCATGTCAAGTGAGGTCTTGGATGATGTGGTCAGTCTTATTGGACAGGTTTTGGTGTTTTCTGGCCAAGTAGCTAATGTTTTCTTCACAGCATGAGATGATGGCTGTCTTCAGCTCTTCCCAGATTTCCTCCGCACCACTTTAAATGAAATCTTCAGAGATTTCGGTCTCTGGTCTTATGGTAGTGCTTTGGTTGTGGATGCCTCTCAAGAAGAATTGATCTTGTCTTTCTGGTGGAACAGTGTGTTGGTGATAACCAGCTGGTGTTCTGCACATTTGGTCAGCAGGAGAATCCCGTTGGAGTTGCAATTCCCAACTCCTTCATTTCCAGTGATTCCTTTCCAGAGTTGGGTACCCTTTCCAACTCTGACATTAAAGTCCCCATGGTAATCCTTTTACCTTCCTTCCGGACGTTGATGGAATGGTGTCCAGGGTGGAGCAAAAACAGTCTTTGGACTCACCTATGGTGTCAAGGGTCAGAGTATCAGCACTTATGACCATTGCCTGCTGGTTCTTGGCAAGTGAATCCATCATCAACTAAAGCCAGGAAATGGCAGAAATACTCTGCAGAACTGGCAACATCAGTGAAATGTTAAATCTTTTTCTCGCTCCACAGATGCTGCTAGTTTTGTTGACTATTTCCAGCATTTTGTGATTTTATGTCAAATCAGGCATCTGTGTTTTATTTTGCTTTTGTCCCATCACTGCCTGAAGTTGCAGATTATTTCCCCAGAATGACTGCCAGATGAGGGCCACAGATTTTGAATGATTGGCATCTAATTTTATTGTACGATTTGTGAAGGCACAGAAGCATTGAAAGTAAAGGGGGCATCTATAAATAGCTGTGATTGTGCAGGATGTGTGATCTGTAGAAATTGTTTTGTGGCAGCAAGCATTACATTAGGAAAAGAACAGAAGATGTACCTTTTGGTTTGTGATATGATGTCTGAGTGAGAGGCGATATGAATTAACAGCCTACTTTGTCATACTGTTCCGTGCATCACAGAAGATAGCTCTTAAACCTATTACACTGCATCAGGTATCATGTAATGGAAGAATTACACCAAGTACCTTTCATAGCCTCAAGGTATTGCAAACAGCTTAAAAGCTGAAGCATCTTTGAAGTTAATAGTCACTATTGTAAGGGACAGAAAATAAATAACTTAGTTGTGAATGTAGAAATTCCATAAGCAGTGCTGCGATAAATGGCTAGGTAATTTGTTTCGACTACAGACTATAGGTAAGTTCCAATTTTGGTATGTAATTATTCAGAAACATAAGTAAGGAAAGCTCTTCTTCAATTTAATTTAAGTGATTTAACCATTATATTAAAATGCTTATTTCTCAATTTGATTTTTCAGTTCTGAGTCACAGATTTTCTGGCTGATTGTGACTTTGCTGGATATTTCCGTCCATTCTCAAACATTTTATCATTTCCCATTTTAACTCTTTATCTTTCTTGGTTTCTAACCTCTTTGACTCAGACCTCCTGTACTGTTCCACTGAAAGTCTGCAGTAACTAAAGGAACAACACTTTTGGTGACAGTACTCAAAGTAGAGAAGACATCCCAGTGTCTGATGTAACAATTAGATTTCATTCAACATATTATAAAGGGGCGGCACTGTGGCTCAGTGGTTAGCACTGCTGCCTCACAGTGAGTGTCTGAGTGGAGTTTGCACATTCTCCCCATGTCTGCATGAGTTTCCTCTGGGTGCTTCGGTTCCCCCCCACAGTCCAAAAATGTGCAGTTTAGGTGAATTGGCCATGCTAAATTGCCCATAGTGTTCTGAAATGTGTAGGCTATGTATATTAGTTAGGGGAAATGCAGAGTAATAGGTGTAGGAGAATCGGTCTGGGTGGGAGACTCTTCAAAGAATCAGTATGGACTTGTTGGGCCAAAGAACCTGTTTCCATACTCAGGATTCTAATTCAAATTCTATTATCTGGCCATTGCCTGGTGTAGCTGTTAGCGCTGAGGCGGGTAGTGTTTGGGGAAAGTGGTGAGTTGACCTGAGTGAGGGAGTTGGCAGCGTAGGGGTCATACAGTGTTGGAGGTTCTTGGGACAGAAGAGAGCTCGGAAGGAAGATGGAAAATGTATTCGGGACAATGGTAGACCATGAGGTTTGTTGAGGCTGTGTGTAGTAGCAGAGGTTGAGTAAATGTGAGGTATCCAAGAAAAGATGGCGGCCCTTACTCCAGGAGAGTGGAGAAGGTCATTGACCTTATTCTCATAGGGCTGGGCAATGCTACATACAGCTGAAAACACTGTGACCCAGTAGGTAACCTTAGACAGGGTTGGCAGGGTCTAATATCATAGCCTTCTTCTGCATCTATCCCATTCCTTGGGACCTCCGGGTCCCAGTCCTTGAGGTGAAACATCAATTCCCCCTTTTCCCCCATGTCCCGGGGCAAATGTTTGTCACTATGCAGGGCAGCTCTAGACTGACACTACTATTCTGGGTCACCAGCTGTCTTTTAAAGACGGCATTGAATCCAGGGATGATAGTCCATTCTGTGATATCCTCGGAATGGCAGGTTCTTCTGGGCATGGCAATGGTAAGAACAAATAGCCTTGGGCAAGAGCATCATGATAGGGGCAGGATAAATATTTATTGAAGTGATTTGGGACGATGTGGTGAGAAATCTTGTTGTGAAGTTTCACCATTTGCAATGATTGGATTTAAATCCATGACCAATAACCTGGGATCTGGATTGGTAATGTAGTGACGACACTACCTCCACATGCAAAGAGACATGCTGATGAGATCAGAAATTGCTACGTATAAAGTTAACAATGCTAGGACAGGGTGCAAAATCTTCCAGATTCAGTAAGAGGCAACAGCTGAATGTACTCTAAAGACATCAATCCAGCAGTGACACTGAATGCGAAAGGTAAATCTTTTCGAATCAAGGGACCTACCCGTTAAGGAACTAGGGATGAAAAGATGATCTGAAAGTTTCAAGAATGCAACAATTCCTTTCAGAGAAAATTGATTATTAAAATTTAAAGCCCAAGATGACATCAAGTAATCATTCTTACGTAGATGAGAAAAATGACGTTGAATTGCAAACGTGCAGGTCAGGGAATTGAGTCTAGTCTGAGGGAGACCGACGTTTTGGGCAAAAGCCCTTCATCAGGAAAGAGGCCGAGAGCCTCCAGGGTGGAGAGATAAATGGGAGGAGGGGTGGAGCTGGGTTTAAGGTAGTCAAGAGTACAATAAGTGGATGGAGGTGGGGATAAAGATGATATGTCGGAGAGGAGGGTGGAGCAGATTAGGTAGGAAGGAAGATTGGCATGAGGATGGCGCTGAGCTGGCAGATTGGAACTGGGGTAATGTGGGGGGAGGGGAAATGAGGAAACTGGTGGAGTCCACATTGATGCCCTGGGGTTGAAGTGTTCCGAGGCGGAAGATGAGGCATTCTTCCTCCAGGCGTCAGGCAGTGAGTGAGTGGCGGTGGAGGAGGCCCAGGACCTGCATGTCCTCGGCAGAGTGGGAGGGGGTGTTGGAATGTTTGGCCATGGGGTGGTGGGATTGATTGGTACAGGTGTCCCAGAGATATTCCCTAACAAACTCTGCGAGAAGGCATCCAATCTCCCCAATGTAAAAGAGATCTCATCGGAGCAACAGATACAATAAATTACATTGATGGATGTGGAAGGCTTCTTTGGGGCCTTGAATGGAGGTGAGGGGGGGAGGTGTGGGCAGAGGTTTTGCAATTCCTGCAGTGGCAGGGGAAGGTGCCAGGAGGTGTGGGCCTGACCAGGTAGTCACAGAGGGAACAGTGTTTACAAAAAGCAGATAGGGGTGGGGAGGGAAATATATCCTTGGTGGTGGGGTCTGTTTGTAGGTGGTGGACACGTCAGCGGATGATACAGTTTATGCCGAGGTTGGGGGGTGGAAGAGGATCGGGGGGGTTATGTCTTTGTTGCGGTTGGAGAAATGGGGTTTGAGGGCAGAGGTGCAGGATGTGGATGAGATGCATTGGAGGGCATCTTCAACCATGTGAGAAGGGAAATTGCGGTCTTCAAAGAAGGAGGCCATCTGGTGTGTTATGTGGTGGAACTGGTCCTCCTGGGAGCAGATATGGCGGAGGCGGAGGAATTGGGAATACGGGATGGCATTTTTGCAGGAGGTAGGATGGGAAGAGGTGTAATCCAGGTAGCTGTGGGAATTGGTGGGTTTGTAAAAAAATGTCAGTGTCAAGTCCGTCATCATTGATGGAGATGGGAGGTCCAGGCGTCAGTGATGGTCCAGATGAATTTTAGGTTGAGGTGGAACGTGTTGGTGAAGTTGATGAACTGCTCAACTTCCTCACGGGAGGTGCCAATGCAGTCATCAATGTAGCGGAGGAAGAGGTGGGGAGTGGTGCCAGTGTAACTACAGAAGGTGGACTGTTCTACATCGCCAACAAAGAAACAGGCATAGCTAGGGCCCATGCGGGTGCTCATGGCTACCCCTTTGGTCTGGAGGAAGTGAAAGGATTCAAAGGAAAAATTGTTAAGGGTGAGGACCAGCTCAGCCAAGCAAATGAGTGTCAATAGAAGTGTACTGCTGGGGAGAGGAAGAAATGGAGGGCTTGGACCAGCTCAGCACCATCCTCATGAACTGTGCTACCTGCCGATCTTCCTTCCCACCTAACCTGCTCCACTCTTCTCTCTGACCTATCACCTTCATCCCCACCTCCAACCACCTATTGTACTCTTAACTACCTTCTCCCCAGCGCCACACCCCACCACCCTCCCATTTATCTCTCCACCCTGGAGGCTCCCTGCCTCATTCCTGTTGAAGGGCTCTTGCCTGGAAAGTCGATGTTCCTGCTCCTCGGATGCTGCCTGACCTGCTGTGCTTTTCCAGCACCACTCTAATCTTGACTCTGATCTCCAGCATCTGCAGTCCTCACTTTCATCTAGTCTGAGGGAGGCAAGAGGGCAAACGTGAACAATGAGGGAAAGGACCACATCAGCCAATGTAGTGTTTATAGCAGTTTTGTTTAGTTTCAAAAATATACTTTATTCATCCAAAATACATTGTCACCAATGCACAATCAAGGAAACAAACGAGCCATTGGTATTTTTCTCTATCCAAACAAGCCAAAGACATCTAAACACATAGAAGACTATATTTGCATGAGTTTGTAGCAAATACTAAGCTAAGCAAGCTGAAGAGCTGTTTATAAGACATGACATTTCAGACATACCATGGATGAAGCTTGGAGTAGACCTCTTCCCTCTCACAGGAACTGATTATCCTGTTGCTGTCAACATTAATTCTGATTTCTTGGAGTTAAACCAATGGTGTTGGTGCCTGCAAGTGCCTGCAAGCCCACTTTAGTCATTATGATGTTCCAGACGTTGTGATGAGTAGCAATGGCTTTCAATTCACAAGTGAAGAATTCAGCAATTTCCTAAAGGGTTAGGAAATTCAACACCACACATCATCTCCACATGATCCATAGTCAAACGGTAATGCTGAAGGGGACAATGAAAATGTGACAGATTCATTAAAAAATTCAGTAAATCCAGCATAGACTTTTACAAGGCAATCGCTGAGTGGAGGGTAGTACAGTTCAACAATGAGTGCTGCACTGCATCCAAACCACTCTTTTGAATCCAAAAGCAGTAACACTTGTGAGAGACACAATCAAGGTAAAACAATAGGAAGCCAAATTGACTGATAAAGTTGCCACATCATTCATAGCCAGAGGGATGTATTGAAGAGCCAATTGAAATGGAGTGTGAACAGAGTACAACATCATTGTCTTCAACTAATGTCCGTACATGTGTCAACTTGGCAGCTGTGTAGACCAGCAGTTAATTGTACACAATAAACGTGAATGAACAGAAATATGGTTGCAAATGCAGACATTTACAAACATCTAGAGAGGCTGTGCTCTCATGGCCCTCATATGATCTTGTAATCTCGACAGGGGAGTATGGAGTGACCATCAGTCCCAGAGGTCTACTACTCCTGAAGAATGCAAATGGATCAGCAACTGGAGTTATCACTGCAGCAACATTCACTCCAGGAACAACATAACAAAAACTGAAAGTACTGCAGATGCTGTAAATCAGAAACATAAATAGAGATTACTTCTGAGGAAGGGTCACTTGACTGAAATGTTCACTCTGATTTCTCTCCCCAGTTGCTGCCAGACCTACTGAGCTTTTCTTTTTTGGTTACAGGAGTCACGCACCCTGGCGAATGAGCATCATTCTAGGAATGAACAGATATTAGATGTAAGGCCAATGAAAACATACTTTCCTACGGTTAGAAGATCTACACAAATTAAAAATTATCTGAACAATACGTGCAGTGTTTGATGAAAGTGGGACACATTAGAAATAACACTCAGTTTTGATGTATTACAACAATTTTTCTTTGTTAAATATGTGTGTAACTTATAGTTGCAAATGATAGTGCATGCATTTTTTTTCTATTTTGTTTTGAAAATGGAAATGTTGAAGAATTGCATTTGTATATAATCTGCTCTCTAGCTTGTTCCAATTATGTGACCTGTACCTGTGTGTAAGTGCTTTCACTTTAGTTTATCACAGCCATCAAAATCCTGATTCTATCAGCTAGATTTCTTAATTTTACTTTTAATTTTTATACGGAATAACAATTGTATTGATAAGTAATGGATGATTCTCTTTCACTTACTTGATTTGAGAATGAATGATCAGATTTATGAATAATATTCTGTGGACTGATCAGCAATTACGTGAACTGTTTGCTCATTATTGCATGTGGAATTATTGATTCCCCATTGTATTATAAGAACAGTAGATGCAATGAGTACCTTGCGATAAGCAGCTGATATCCTAAGGGGAGTTAGTGTTCCTGCGAAGGAACAGCGTGGAGCAGTAGGCTTAAAGTGTGTGAGTATTGAATCTTGCACACTTTCCTTGGAATGGGAGAGGCAGATTATCCAACTGCTTTAAACCATCCAGGCTGAATTCCAAGGAAGAGTGAAGAAACAATGGTGGCATCGTAGAAAATCTGTAAAGTCATTGGCTGGTAAGAAACTACAACAATGAACTGCCTTTAATTTGCTATACATGAGAAAAAAAACATTATTTTTATCGAAGTAGCTGCATTTTGATTTGACCGAGAAACACAAGGAATGAGGCAAAGTCAAGGCCAGTGTGATAACATAATTAATCCGTAGTAGAATGAAGGTAATGTCAAAATTTGATACAAGGTGGCTGGTTCACACTTATAAAGACTGTGTTAGTGGTTAAGAGGCACAGATTACAATAACTGCTGTGTGAAAGATAAACTGGCTTTCTGCAGGGACAAGGTGGTTTTCATAGCAGATAAAAGTGATAGCCTTTGTGGAAATCTAATGGTTTTTGACTCAAACCTTCATATCTCCAAGCTGTTCAACTACCTGTTGACATTGTTGTTGGCAGGCAGAAGACCTTTGTCATTGATACCTGGCCATTATTTGACAGACCAATCAGTTACTTGTTGCTGGCCAAAGCTTCATTTGTGCACTTCCTTTGGCTGCAGCTTGTCTACAAACCTTCCTTGGCTGCTTGAACAAACAGCAGTGCAAACAAAATTTGCAATGAGTGTCAGCTTATTCGCTTTTAAACAGTGCGGCAATCTCTGCACACTCCTTGATTTTTAAGACAATTTCGTATTTCAGTCCACAGTCAGAAGCAGAGAAAAACAAAATCAATACCGTCTTCTTTACCGTAACAGAAATGGTCAAAGAGGGTGATCTTCTTGATGTGGTTTGCATAGCCTTTGAAAAGGCATTCAGTACAATGTCACACAACAAACTTGTGAGAAATGTTGTAGCTTGTGGAATAACAAGGGCAATAGCATGATAGGAAACAAAGTGTCATGGTCAATGGATATTTTTCAGGCTGGAGGAAGGTTTAAAATGGAATTCCTTGGGGTCAATATTGGGCCAATTGCTTTTCCAGATTTATATTAAGGATCTAGATCTTGGTGAATGGGGGACAATTTCAAAGTTTGTGAATGGAATGGAACCTGGAAGCCTTGTAAACAGTGAGGAAGATAGTGTTAGGTTTCAAAAGGTCATAGAGTAGTGTAGAGTGGTCAGATAGGTGGCAGGTGGAGTACAGTGTGGAGAAGAGTGAGATGATGCACTTAGCTCAGAAGGACTTGACAGAAAGTACAAATTAAATGGTGCAATACATGAGTGACACAGGGTAGAAGGGTCCTGGTGTATATGTGCGTAGTTCTCTGACGGTGGCAGGAGAAGATCAGAGTGCAGTTAATAAAGCATACTGTATCCTGGGCTTCATTAATAGAGCATGAAGGCAATGTTGAATTTGCATGAGAAACTTGTTTGATCTCAGCTGGAGTGGTGTGCACAGCTATGGGCATCATTCGAGGAACGATGTGAATGCATTAGAGAGTGCAGAAGAGAGCCATGAGAAACATCAGTGATAAGGAGAGATTGGAACGGTAATGTTTTCCTTGGAGGTAGGAACGGTAAGGTGAGATCTGACAGAAAGTTTCAAAATCTTGAATGCTCTGCACTGAGTGAATTGGGAGAAATCAATCCCATTCATTAAAAAAAAGATTGAGAATGGGCGGGCGCAGATTTAAAATGATTTGCAAGTGTGATGAGATGTAAATTCTTCGCGCAGTCCGTGGTCTGGGTCTGGGATTGGAATGCCCTGACTGGAATTGCAGTAGAGTCAGGTTCAACGGAGGCATTCAACAGGGTATTGGATGATTATTTAAACGTAAGCAATGTGTAGGGTTATGGGGAAAAGGCAGAAGTCCTTATGGTTGCTGCAGACATGCTGGGCCGAATGGCCTTTTTCCATGATGCAGCAATACAGAACTCAGCCAATTAGACTTAATTTTGCTGGTCCATATACACACAACAGTCCTAATGAACAAACTTCCTTAAAAAAACTAGTGTAAATGGAACACATACTTACAGGTTGAAGGGAGAGTTTCCACAAAGCTCCCTGTTGAACTTTCCAGTTCAAGACTCAACTAAAAACTGCTCAGTTCAGCTAGCTAAAGAGCTGACCATGCCCCTCTCTTTATACAGGTCACTTCTAAAGCATGACCACTTTGACCTGACGTCTCATCTGTTTACATATAAGCAAAAGGCCTCTCAAAGCCCTTTTCATCTCTGTTGCTATAACCCTGTACACCACGGATAACCAGAAATCTATCAATCTCTAGCTTAATCATACTCGAGCTTCCACAGCCCTTGAGGGCAGAGAATTTAAAAGGTTCACATCCCTCTGAATTAATAAAAATCTCATGTGTTCTCTATTCCAGATTCATTAACAAGGGGTAACATCTTACCTTCATCTAACCCAGTCTACCCCTTGAAATATTTTGTGAGTTTTAATGAGATCAGCTCTCATTTTCCATAACTCTAGAGAATCCAGGTCCAGTTTACCTAATCCCCGTGATGCTTGTTTGAGGCCTCTAGATTGGTGTGCTACACAGGCAAACCAGATAGACACGCATGTCCTCATACATTGCCACCACTGTCCCATTGATTGTTACAACTGCTTCCCCTCTTTGTGCTCCCTTCCTCACTTACCTACTCCCATATCCCAGCAGCAGCCTGCTTAAGTTGCCTGGTGCTTTCAGTAGCTCTCCATTTCTATATAACTGAGGCCTGACTCTCAGTATGTATAAGGTAATGGTTCTGAACAAATTAATGTTCATCTTACATTGGGTTACACCCAATCTAATGAGGTTACAGTCTGTGCGAGGAGAATGTTGAGTTCTGTACCAGCAACCAAAGGGAACAGATGTATTTTATAAAGTTTCCATGGGTCTTTATTAATTATACCCACTATAAACCTCCTCTGAACCATCTCCAATACATTTATATACTTTCTTAAATAAGTAGGCCAAAACTGAACACAGTGTACGAGATATGGTCTCAACAATGCTCTGCATAACTGAATATAACATGCTTACTGATAGGTTAAATTCCCTGCCTAATAAAGGTTAGCTGAAGCATTTGCAACTATTATGGACTAGACCAGACCACTCAAAACATTCTTAAACAGGCAACCCCCTCACCTAACTTTGCAATTTGTTTTAGAAGGTGTACAGTGAAAATTACCTGGAGTGAGATAGCTAGGTTGATTACTAGATTTTAAAACACACAAAAATTTTATTCACAAAATTACACAAAGAAACACAAAGAACAGAATAAAGAACCCCTACAGAACTCAGCCTATCCAATTAGACTTAATTTTGCTGTTCTGTATACACACAACAGTCTTAATGAACAAACTTCCTTTAAGAACTAGTGTAAATGGAACACATGCTTACAGGTTGAAGGGAGAGTTTCCACAAAGCTCCCTGTTGAACTTTCCAGTTCAAGACTCAACTAAAAACTGCTCAGTTCAGCTAGCTAAAGAGCTGACCACGCCCCTCTCTTTATACAGGTCACTTCTAAAGCATGACCACTTTGACCTGAAGTCTCATCTGTTTACATATAAACAAAAGGCCTCTCAAAGCCCTTTTCATCTCTGTTCCAAACCAGACTGATCAGACAGCAGTCCAGTTTATTGTCCATCTGAACAAAACATCAAAGACAGAGTCTTCTTGAGCCAAGGAGCAGCTCTTAGGAAAAAAACGGGACTAGCTTTGTGACACCTTCCTCCTTAAAAAAAGAGTCATCAACACCAAAAGATGGCTTCATTTTTCACCCTTCAAAACACCAGTTAGTAGTCTAAACACACATATACACTATACTAACTATAAACATGCAAACATGCACAACCACATGCAAATTCAGGCCATGGTACACCCACCACCGAACACCTCCGTATCTTATTCGAGTCACGATAGCGCATCCGCAATCATGTTTTCATGACACGCCAAATGCAGAATTGTCAAATCGAATGGCTGCAACAACAAGCTCAATCTAAACAGTCTGGCATTCTTGTCCTTAAATTGTTTCACAACTGTCAATGGGTTGTGATCAGTGTGTACGATTGTCTCAGATGCATTGGTGGTAATACAAACACTGAAATGTTGTAATGCTAACACCAACCTTATAGTCTCTTTCTCCACCATTGAATATTTCTGTTGATAAACGTTCAACTTCCTTGAAAAATACCCAATGAGTTTTTCTATTCCCTCATCGTCCTCCTGCAGGAACACCGCACCGACACCCCCATCACTGGCATCGATAGCCACCTTGAAAGGCTTCATGTAAACCACTGTGACTAATACTGGGGCAGTGGGTAACACAGATTTTAGGCTGTTGAATGCCTTTTGACAGTCCGCTGTCAACTGAAACATCTTGCCCTGTTTTTAACAATGCGATGAGTGTAGCAGCCAACTGCTAAAGTTCGGCACAGACATTTGGTAAAAACCACTTAATCCCAGGAACCATTGTACTGCTTTTTTCTGTTGACGGTGTGGGAAATTCCCCAATTACTTTTGTTTTGGCATCTGTGAAGCCATTTGCCCAACTTGGCCCAGGAAGGTAACTTGGGCTTTGGCAAATTCACTTCTAGCTAGGTTTGCAACCAAGTCTGCCTTCCGAAGTTGATCGAACAAATTCAATAAATGCTGTAAATGTTTCTTCCATGAGTGACTAAAAATCACCAGGTCATCACACAGTTGGGTAATCAGGCAATGACCTTATTAGTCAGTCTCTGAAATGTGGCTGGAACATCTTTCATACCAAATGGCATGACTTTGAACTGATCTAGTCCATTTGGTGTTATGAAAACTGAAATTGCCTTTACTACCTCTGACAGAGGGACATGCCAGTAGCCTCTGAGCAAGTCCAACTTAGAAATGTAAGTTGCTTGTCCCACTTTTTCAACACAGTCCTCCAACCGTGGAATCTGATATGTATCAGTCTTTGTAATGGCGTTGACTTTGCGATATTCCACACGTAACCATCTGGCTTTGGCACCATGACTATGGGTGAGCTCCAGTCATTGTATCTCACTTCGATTATGCCATCTTGGAGCATGTGCTCTATCTCCTTCTGAATCTGTGCCACCTTTAGGAGGATTATGCCTTTAAGGATGTTGCTTAATTGGAACAACAGCTCCTATATCTGCATCATGCGCAATTAGGTTAGTACTTCCCAGTTTATTTCCACATATCTACCCAATGTGATAGTAATTACTCTTTCACATCATTTAACTTTTCTTGTGGAAAGCAACTCAATAATTTATCCCAATTTTTGACAGCTTCCTCATTGTCCAATTTGATTTCAGAGGATTCTGAATTGGACATTCCTCAACTTTGTTCTTCTTTCTCCTTTTGCTTTCCTTCCCTATCAAAATCCCTTTTGAGCATATTCACGTGACATAGTCTGTGAGATTTCTTCCTATCTGGACTCCTTATCAAGCAGTTCACCTCACTCAATTTCTTTTCAATTTGTTATGGTCCACTAAACCTTGCTTTTAAATGCTCACCTGTTCTGGAGGTAACACCAATCCTTATCCCCAATGGCAAAATTGCGAATTTGTGTTTCTTATCTGTTTCCTTTTTCATTGCATGCTGCAATACTTTTAAATGCTGTCTAACCAACTCTCCAGCTCTATTTAATCGTTCTCTAAAATTTGACACATAGTGCAAATGGGTATTCTCTGAATTATTAATTTCTCCTTAATCAATTTTAACAGTCCTCTTACTTCATGCCCAAAAAATAATTAAAATGGACAAATTTGGGCGATTCATTTGGTGTATCTCTGATCACAAAGAATACAAACAGAACTCTGTTACCCAATCATCTGAATAATAAATGCCGGAGGAAACAGCACAGAAGCGGTTCACAGGAGGCTCCCAAGCACTGAGGATGTCACCTAGACAGGGGACGAAATGTTTGCAAGACAAATTCCCAGCTCGGCAAACAGAACCACAACAACGAGCACCTGAGCTACAAATCTTCTCCCAAACTTTGAACATCTGAATAATCCTGACCATAAGTCCTCAACATGGTCTTCAGTGTTTGATGTCATCTTTCTAGCAGTCTCTGCGATCCCAGATGGTACACAGTAAAATCTTTATTCCATAACCTCATTGAATAGTTTGGATGTGGAGTTTGATCCTTGATCTGACTGAATCTCTATTGGTAGTCTCTATCTAGTAAAAAATATTAAGTAATTCTTCTACAAACCTTTTAGCTGTGATGATGCGTAATGGGATTGCCTCTGGAAATCTAGTCGACACATTCATTATTGTTAATAAATACTTTTTCTCACTTTTTATTTGAGGCAGGGGACCCACACAATCAATCAGGACTCTTATGAAATGTTTCTCAAATGCTGGAATAGGTATTAAAGGTGCAAGTTTTATTACTGCCAGTGATTTTCCGATTAGCTGATATGCATAACATGTCAGGCAAAATTCAACTACATCCTTGTGGAGTCCAGGCCTGTAAAAATATCTTTGTATTTTAGCCTGTGTTTTCTTCATTCCCCTAAATGACCTCCTAATGGTAGCTCATGCACCACTCACAGCAACTCCTTTCTATACCCCACTGGCAAAACAATTTGATGAATCTCTGCCCATTTTTCATCTGCTTGAATGTATGATGGTCTCCATTTCCTCATTAAGGCATCATTTGTTAATTAATGCAGTCACTTTCTTCTTCAATAAATGCCTTTTGATATAACTGTTTTAACTCCTCACTTTTCTGGTGTAATTCAATCAGCTTAGCAGAGCGACATATATTGGCATGTTTACCTGTTTGCTCCTTCTCTGTTCCACTTATCTGATCAGAGAAAATTTTGGATAACTCTATGTCAGTTTCCTTATCTGTGTCTTTTGATCCATCCTGCTTTAACTTGTGCCTCTGTGATCTTGTGATCACACAATCTGGGAAAATTCCTGGATAAACATTCTCCAGGTCTTCAGTTACCTGTGTCTCCACTGACTTTTCAACTAGAGTAGGCAGTACACCTACCAGTGAATCAGCCATTTCATTTGCAAGGCCAAATTATATTCCGGAAGCTGAGAGTTTGTCCTGTACTCCTTCCACAAGATCTTCACTCTTCTCTGGACTCTCTAGCCTCACTTTACATGACTGAGCACATTTTGTCTCACCATGAATTCCTGCTACCAGTACCTTTTCTGGCAATAGTCTCTCAGGAGTACGTAGCTCCTCATCCTTCAGCATTACAGACTGAGAGGATCCTGTGTCCCTTAATATTGTAACCTCCTTACCTATTACTCCTGGCCTATGTGAATACACTTTTCCCTTGCATGTATATTTTTAAACAGATCTGGCACTTCTTCCTTAATCAACCTCTGATCAATTTGTACACTCTGAGGCAGTTGTCTAACTTCCCTTGTGCTTTTTGTTACTAGTCCAACAAAACTCCCAGGCTTGTCTGGTTTTCCTATATCTGGCCTTCTCCTAGCCCACCAACACTGTGATTTTGTGTGGCCAACTTTATTATAATGAAAACACTGGAGCCTTTTTTCTTCTTTGTCCCCCTCAAGGGTTTCTTTTTTAACCTGTGGTAAGTTATCCTTATGATCTTCACTGAGACCTACCTTTCCCTTTCCATGTGAGGATTTCTCTTTGCCCCAGTTTCTATCCCTCATGGACTGAAATTGATTCAGGAAGCCACACCGAGTTTTGTGGACAAGCTCATAATCATCAGCCACTTCAGCTGCTAACCTTGCTGTTTTAACTCTCTGCTCTTCCATATGAGTTTGCACTACTTCAGGCAGTGAATTTTTGAATTCCTCCAAAATAATAACCTCTCTAAGGCCACCATAGGTTTGCTCAATTTTTAAAGTTCTTATCCATCTATCAAAATTACTCTGTATGATCCTTTCAAACTCAATATAGGTTTAACCAGGGTCCCTCTTTAGTTTCCTGAAACATTGTCTATAGGCTTCTGGTACACGCTCATATGTTTAAAATGGCTTTTTTCACCTCCTCATACTCCCCAGATCCCTTCTCTGATTAGGGATGTGAATACCTCACTAGCCCTACCTGCAAGTTTTGTTTGGACCAACAAAACCCACATTGCCACTGACCACTGTATTTGTTTAGCCACCTTTTCAAATGAGACAAAAGAGGCTTCCACATCCTTCTTATCAAATTTAGGCAATGCTTGAACGTACTTAAACAGGTTTTCACTAGGCTTCTGGCTACCAGTGGCTTGCTCATCCTCACTCTCTTCCTCACTAAGCCTACCCTCAGCCTTTATCTTCAGCCTTTTACACTGACTTTCCTTTTGAAGTGTCCGTTTTTGAAGTTCAAAATCGGTCTTTCTTCCTCTCTGTTCTGCTACTCTCTCTCTTTTCCTCTCTTCTGCTTTCAATCATAACTCACTGTTTCATTTCTGCTGCTCTTTCCTTATCTCTCGCCTCGAACTCAAGCTGCTTCATTTGCAATTGAATTCTTGTCATCTCTCTCGATTCTGATGGTTTCTCCAACAAGTTTAACTACTGAGCTACTGCTGTTAATTATCACTCATTTCCTCACAAGCAGGCAGTTCCAATTCCAGCTTCTCTGCTAATTCTTGCAACTTGGTCTTATTCACTTCTTGCAAGACTTCCAAAGTCTTGCAAGAAGTGAATAAGACCAAGTTACAAGAATTTGTGTATGACATTAGTATAAATGACATGGTATATTGTAAATAACGTTAGTTTTGCTCATTGTCTGTATAGGGTCTTTCAAGTTCATTTGCTGATGTTTTAGTGTGTTCATTTGTTTGTGGGCTGCCATGATGCCAAGGGGTCTGAATAGTACGGTAGTCATTTCCGAGATGTCTTTGATGTAGGGGAGAGTGGCTAGGTTCTTAGCAGAGGCAGTAATGCAGAGACTCGAACAAACAGCTCTGTCAACCATCCAACCCAAACTTCGATTCCGCTACATGGATGACACCTTTGTCATCACTAAATGAAACAAATTAGACGAAACCTTCAAGATCATCAATAATACCCTTACTGGCATAAAATTCACTGAAGAGGAGGAAAATAACAACAAACTGCCATTCCTAGATGTCACAGTACAGGGAACAGCCAATGGGGAACTTCAAACCAGCGTCTACAGAAAAACAACACATACGGACCAAATATTGAACGACAGAAGCAACCATCCCAACACCCACAAACGAAGCTGCATCAGAATATTATTCCAGTGAGCCACCACACACTGCAGCACAGAGGAACTATACAGAGTAGAGGAAAATCACCTACAAAGTGTATTCAAAAAGAATGGGTACCCAATAAACACAGTCCGCCGATTTCTCAGCAACAAACCCAAACAAGCAGACACAATGCATCCAGAAACCCGAGCCACTCTCTCCTACATCAAAGGCATCTCTGAAATAACTGCCGGACTACTCAGACTCCGTGGCATCATGGTAGCCCACAAACCCACCAACACACTAAAAAGCAGCTAATGAACCTGAAAGACCCTATAACGACAACAAGCAAAATTAAAGTCATTTACAAAATGCCGTGCAATGACTGTAACAAACACTACATTGGACAAACAGGCAGAAAACTAGCCACCAGGATACATGAACATCAACTAGCCACAAAATGACATGACCCTCTCTCACTAGTATCCTTACATAGAGATAAGGAAGGACACTACTTCGACTGGGACAACATATCCACCCTAGGATGAGTCAAATAGAGACACGCACAAGAATTTCCAGAAGCATGGCATTCCAGCCAGAATGCTATCAACAAACACATTGACTTGGACCCGATTTACCACCACCTGAGAAAAAGAACAGGAAATGACATCATCACAAAAAATTGACATCACCAACCCAAAGAAACCCGTCCATATAAATAGAAAGCAGGAATCATCAGCAGTGCTTTGTCCGGATGCTCACTGAAGATATTACCTAATATGGTGATGAAATGTCTGAAAATGAACCTTCTAGCTCAGCGAGCAAACTTACATCCAGAACCTCAACCTGAGTTGCAAATCTTATCAAAACTCACACATCTTGGGTTCCTGAATCCTTTCTCTGATGGATACAAATAGTATGGCAGTTTCAGGACTAACAGTATGGACAGTCCACAGTATAGTTACAATTCATGAGATTCAAACCACAATCACAGTGGCAGACCATACCATAAGATATAGGAGTAGAATTAGGCCATTTGGCCCACTCACTACTAAATCATGGCTGATATGTTTCTCAACCCCATTCTCCTGCCTTCTCCCTGTAACCCTTGATCCCTTACTAATCAAGACGCTATCTATCTCTGTCTTAAATACACTCAATGGCCTGGCCACTACAGCCCTCTTTGGCAATGAGTTCCTCAGATTAACCACCATCTGGCTGAAGAAATTCTTCCTTGTGTCAGTTCTAAAGGATTGACCCTTCACTCTGAGGCTGTGCCCTTCGGTCCTAGTCTCTCCTACTCTCCTCCATATCTACTCTATTGAAGCCCCTCAGTGTTCTGTAAGTTTTAGTGAGATTTTCCACCCCCTCTCCCCACTTCATCCTTCTAAACTCCATCCATTACAGATTTAGAATCATCAACTACTCCTCGTATGACAAGCCCTTCATCCCCAGGATCATTCCTATAAACCTCCTCTTGAGCCTCTCTAACACCAACACATCTTTCCTTAGATATGTGGCCCAGAAATGCTCACAATGTTATGCAGTTTGACAAAACCCCGTAAAACCTCAGCAGGACATCCCTGCTCTTGTATTCTAGTCCTCTTGAAACAAATGCTAACATTGCATTTGCCTTCCCAACAACCAACTGAACCTTCATGTTAACAGTAATAATATCCTAAGTTAAGACTTCTACGTTCCTTTGAGCTTCAGATTTCAAAAGCCTTTCCCTGTTCAGAAAATAGTTGACATCTCTATTCTTTCTACCAAAGTCCATAACCTCGCACTTTTCAATAATGAATTCCATCTGACACATATTTACTGACCCAGCTAGCCTGACTACATCTTTCTGCAGTCTCCCCTCTTTCTCAACACCTTTGTCCCTCCACCTATGGTTGTCTCATTTGCAAACTTAGCAACAATGCTCTCAGTTGCTTCATCCACATAGTTAATGTATAATATGAATAGTTCTGGTCCCAATAAAGAATCCTAGTCACCAGTTGTCATCTGAAAAACACCCCTTTATTCCAGCTCTCTGCCTTCTGCCAGCAGCCAATCCCAGACCAATGCCAGTACCTTGCCCATGGGGTCTTATCTCATTTTGTAGCCAGGGAGGCAAAGGCACAGTGATATTATCACTGGACTATTCATCCAGAGAGCCAGGTAATGTTCTCGAGACATCTGAATCCAACCATGGTAGATGATGGAACTCTTACTAGAATTAAAAATTAAAATCTGGAATTAAGATTCGAATGATGACTATGAATGTATTGCTGATTGCTGGGGAAAAACCATCTGGTTCTTTAAGGAAGGAAACTGTCATCCTTGCCTAGTGTAGCCTGTATATGACTCCAGAGATACAGCAATGTGGTTCACTCTTAACTGCCCTCTGGGCAATTAGGGATGGGCAATAAATGCTCATCAATGCCCCCATCCTATAAATGATTAAATAAATAGCCTCCCTTGCTGCTCCTTGTCAAAGCCTTCTGATGAGTTGATGCAATTGACCCAGTTAGCATTCAACAAAGTTATGACTTTAAAGTGAGATATGAGCCAGATACCAGAATGCTTACACTTGACACGCGAGTGGACTAACTAAGCCCACAAACCCTCCTGATCTACACTATGATGCCTCATAGTGTGGAAGCTGAAGACATTCTCGTGGTTGCTCTGTTACCAGAGCCCATCCCTTGCAACCAGCAACTGTTGAAGATGTAACTATAAGAGTTCTATGCCAACTACATTGTCTTTCCACAATCCATGCTCAAGTGGTCTAGCAGAACAATAGTACATGCATGCTATCAAATCAATGATCATTTAACAACAAAAAGAAAATTCACAATACATTACTGCACTTTCATGCAACATCATTGGAGCAGGGAGTTCTTCCAAGCCTTTGCCTGGAAGGCAACTGTGAATAACTTTGTCCACCAACTGTTTTGAGCTGCAGGTCATTCTTCTTCAAGGCAGAAGAGAATTAAAGAGATACTTGATAGCTGAGCAGATACAGGGCCAGTAAAGCTGGGCAGAGAGTGCTAGTTAAAAATACCAGTACAAAACATAGACACCAGCTATGGTTTCTACAATATACAATCAGCAAAGTCATGACTGGCCATGGTGCATTGCTACAGAGGAACAAAAGCCAGCTCAGGCCAACGCATGACACACCAACCATGCACAGCGAGTGAGTAAGAAAGGTCACTCTGATGCTGATGGTTGTGCAGTGATGTTGAATGACAGCAACCAGCAGCATGACAAACAAGTGTTGTTGTGTATCTCTCTAACCAGGTCAGAATGAACTGTTAATCCTCTAATGTGTAACATTGAAATTTGAAGTATTAATCTTGTAAAATCTTGTTTTATCAGTTTGTATGATTATTGAAATGACAACTTGTGCCCATGTAGAACCATATACTGTATATCTGTTTGGGATAATATTTTATCTTTCTAAAAAGGGAGATGTGTTATGCCACATAATTGGTATGTCAGTAGGTTTGTACAAGAAATGGCTATGATAGCATCTCTGTACCATGGCATGTAACTAGACCGTATAAAGGCATACCATTCTACCCATGATCACTTGAACCATGACATACTAACAAAAAAATGTTACTCTCTTCTCCAATGTACTAGTTTAATACTATTACTACATGCTCGGTTTCTTGAGTTAGGAAGGATACAAGTATTGTCACATCAGGTAAAACACCCTGTTGGAGGGAAAATTATATCAGATGCATTTCATACATACAATTCTCTGGAAACTAGTTCAAGTGCAGATTCATGGCACACTCAAAAAGACAAAAATTCATCATCCGGATATCCAGAATACTGAAGAACAGTAATATTACACTCAAAACATTAACTCTATTTCTGTTTCCATCAATACTGTCAGATCTCTGAGCTTTTCCAGCATTCACTGTGCATGTAACATAAGGTAATGCTTCCGAGGGCATTAATGTTCCTATTGGTCTCCATCCAAATTGACAAGGTCACAAACTCTTTGGCTAAAGATTATTAGGTTCTGCACAGGTACCCAAGGGAGCAGCTTTGGAGTGTTCTTTCCCACACTCTTTATGCATGATTGATGTGTCGCATATTGACTGAGCTGGTGTTCTTCTGCAATGTAGCATCATGATCAGGACTTTGCTAGTTATATATTATAGAAACCTTTGCAGATATCTAAATTTTGTACTCAAATTTCTAACACACACTCTTGCCCAGTGTACACATTTTGTTGATTCTGTATCTGATTCTTTACCGCTTCTGAGAGTCTTTAGTAATTCTGATGAGAATGTTAATACACGCTATACCTGTTTCTGTCACGTCATAAACTTTGTGTCAGGTAAGACAAGTACCTCTTCTATGTGGACTCACCAGTGCCCTCTGCTCTACATTGCTAACCAGACAGTACCTAGGCTCAGCAAAGAGAACAGACAATTGATGACAGTGATTTACCCAAACCAGAACGTTACATGCTAGCTCTGATCATAAATAACTCTTTGACAATACACACATCACCTTGAATCTCGATATTCAGGTACAGCCACAAACTTTCATTTTCCTGAATTTTGAGGCAATGTTTTATGCAAAAGTGCAATAACTAATCATAGCACACTGGTGAGGACCATTATCACTCACATTACAATAATAATTAATTTTGCTGTTGTGACACAGGGGAAAAAGGTGTTGAAGATGATATATTTTCTTGCATGATAATATTGCTGACGTTAAGTTTGCATTGTAATTTTCATAGTTTCATAGATTTTCTAGGAGAAAGTGAGGACTGCAGATGCTGGAGATCAGAGCTGAAAATGTGTTGTTGGAAAAGCGCAGCAGGTCAGGCAGCATCCAAGGAGCAGGAAAATCGACGTTTCGGGAATGAGCCCTTCTTCAGGAATGAGGAGAGTGTGCCAACCAACTCAACCACCCTGTGGCTCAATACTTCAACTCCCCCTCCCACTCCACCAAGGACATGCAGGTCCTTGGACTCCTCCATCGCCAGACCATATCAACACGAGGGCTGGAGGAAGAGCGCCTCATCTTCCGCCTAGGAACCCTCCGACCACAAGGGATGAACTCAGATTTCTCCAGTTTCCTCATTTCCCCTCCCCCCACCTTGTCTCAGTCCCAACCCTCGAACTCAGCACCACCTTCCTAACCTGCAATCTTCTTCCTGACCTCTCTGCCCCCACCCCCACTCCGGCCTATCACCCTCACCTTAACCTCCTTCCACCTATCGCATTTCCAACGCCCCTCCCCAAAGTTCCTCCTCCCTACCTTTTAATCTTAGCCTGCTGGACACACTCTCCTCATTCCTGAAGAAGGGCTCATGCCCGAAACGTCGATTCTCCTGCTCCTTGGATGCTGCCTGACCTGCTGCTCTTTTCCAGCAACACATTTTCAGCTAGTTTCATAGATCATCAACTTTCATATATTTTCTGCGATGTAAGTTCAATTATCTTATTTATCTTTGGTAGAAAATGTATACACAATGACTTTACTGTCATTTCTTTCCTTTTTTTTGACTGATGAATTATTCTTTCCACTTTCACTGTTGGCCAAGTGTCTTTCATTCTCTAATATGAGTAGGAGAATTTTTTTTCCATGCGTTTCAATATTGAGCTGTCATATTTAAGGGGGCACAGAGGGAGTCATTTCGATCTAGTGAAGGCAAAATGCTCCAGGGGCCAACATATTCAAAGTGTCCTTCTCGAGTGACTTGAAAACTGCCTTCATTGGTCACATTTCCTCAGCTCTCTCTGCGACCAGTTAGTGGAGCTGCCAATTCAGAGGAACGCAACATCTTGGAAGAGACCACTGGAGTGGATAAGACCTTGTCTATGCAGGTTAGATTTAAGAATCTCTGGAGTATCATCTGCATTTCAGGAAATTGGCATCTTGCCACTGAGCTGCTGAAAGAAGTGTGGAAAAAAATGTTAGCAAGCACAGCTCTGAGGCTGGGATAAAGGTAGCAAAAAGGAAGGTTTTAGAAAGGATGTTGTAGACAAAGGGGCTGACATGTATAAGCCTCACTGAATCAAAGGTTAATGGATGGATGGGAGTATAAAACTTTTTGAAATTAGGACAAAGTGTTGGCAAGGTCAGCATTTAATTGCCCTTCTCTAATTAGCAAGTGGCTTGCTAATTCATTGTAGAGAACAGTTAATATTCAACCACATTATTGTGGTTCTGGAGTTACATGTCGGCTACACCTGAAAATAATAACAAGTTTCCTTCCCTAAAGGGCATTAGTGAACCAATTAGTTTTTAATCATAGTGAATGATAGTCTCAGGAATGGTGCTACAAGACCAATGAAGTGAAATTACTATCCACAACCACAGAATATTAGCCTGTCCCAATGAGTACCTCTACACCGCCATTTTTTGCAATGTAGGAGAGGGAGTTCAGGCAATCCTGATCACAATTACTTCCCAAAACAATACCACCAGGACAGATTATTGGGTCACTCATTCATTCGCACAATTGCCCAGTGACTAGATTTCAAAAGTAAAGGCAAAGTCGCCATAGTCTGACTGGATCAAAGGGTTGCTCTCTCATTAGAGAGAACCACCACCAGTCAAACCACTGGTGGTGGTTTGACCTGAGGGTCACCACTCCTCAGGTGAGGGAGGAGGTTAAGAAGGAGTGTTCTTTACGGTAACCTCAGACAGTGTGGGAATCGAACCCACGCTGTTGACATCACTCTGTCATCCATAAAAGTGCAAAAAACACGCTTCAGGAGATCCTGAAGGTTTGATTGGGTGCTATACAACTGAGTATTTTATGCCTAATGCTCCTTCTGTGCTGTGGTCTACCTGATGAGTCCTAAGATAAAAGTACAGAGTTTCACAATGCCCTTTTCAAGTGCGGAGAAGAAGAGCTACATGTGAGTCAAGAGACATTAGTTCAACTTCCGTACACAAAAACATGTCAACACATAACACCCAGGAATGGTGGAGCCTCACAATGAATTCCCTTTTCTTGAGAAAAGAGTTATAGTACAGCAGCAGAAAACTTGATTAAATTTTGCTATGTTCATTTTTGAAAGGCAAATTTATGCCACTCTTTTTTTTCTCTGTTGCACATGTTCCTGTGTTCTGGTTGCTATGGATATTTTCAAGGAAGCATTACATGGAGTGGAGTAGTATTAGGGTGAGTTTGAGGCTAATAATTGAAGTGTCAAGCAATTGATTGAAGCTCATATTGTAGTGGTTGGTCATAGTTAAAGTCGGCAATGACTCGTTGTGCTAAATGTTCGACTGCAACATGTTAACTATATATTTAACTGCAAGTGTACATTCAAGTATGCATACTTTCTGTATTTCTTTTCAAAACACCATATAAACAGAAGCTGTTGTATTTGTATTATATTCAAGGATTCTTTACTCCTTTCAGCATTCCACAAATTATTATGAATCTGGAAACAGGCCACTGTCATATTCCTGAGTCAATACTGCTCTGAACACATTATTTCTGAGCCTTCCCTCATGTCCTAAGGAATAGTGAATGACCCTCATCCATTCCTCCTGCTGGCCATACATACCAGCAGGAGGTCTTCAGGGCAGAATGGGCAGACAAGTGGCAAATGGAACGTAACATAACATAATGCTTTTGGGCAGAAAAGATAGGGATATATGCTTTCTGACACCATTCTAAAGCTTAAGGGACAGAGAGACTTGGGGACTCAAATGCATAAATCATTGAAGGTAGCACAACATAATTCAGAGAGTAGTCAAAGAAACAAACAGGATCCTGGGCTTCATATTGAGTATAATAGCAGGAAAAGTATGCTGAACATTTACAGTGGTCTGGGACACAACTAGAAAGTTGCATTCAGTTATGGTCACCACACTTTATGCAAGATATAAAGGTCCTTGAGGGGGCAAGGAGGAGGTTTATCATCAGAAGTTGAAAGGAGATCTGATGGTGTGGTGCATGATTCTGAGGGGTTTTGATAAGGTAAACCAAGAAAAGCCATTTCCATTATCATTACATTTAGGATAAGAGAAACAGGAAACATTTGTGTGAGGAAGCAGATTTTTTAAGGCAACAAGCGGTAATGACCTGGCTTATGAGGATATTGGAAGTAAAGATAATCAGTGATTTCAAACAGTGGATGCACCCTTGGAGGAAATGAAATGGCAGGTTTACATGGATGGATTAATTGAATTGGACTGAGTGATTTGCTCCACAGAAAGCCAACAAGGACTCAATTGGGCCAAATGATCTCCTCCTGTGCCATGTGTGCACTTTATGACCCTATCACTTCACATTTCTGAAAAGTGCAGTGTGTTTCACAGTAGAAATCATGATTGGATTTTTCTTTCAGGGTCCAGTAATTTTAACGCATAACTTGTTTTTCTTAATTATAATCGGTTAAATAGAAATGAGTGGCTTTGAATGGTGTGAATTGTCTCTGCAGTTGTTAATTTAGAAAGGAAAAACTAATTGCCTTTTTTAAATTGATTTGCATATTACTATATTAACATTGCCTGCTGGCTCTTTTAATTCAAGCCTAAATTACTTTTGTGGACAAGCATCACTGCTGCACAGTGGTCTTCCATTCATCCTCCACTCCCTTCCTCTTCCCCAGCACCCCCCTGAATTCTGTTATCATGGTCACTTGCTGAATGTAAAGCTTCCTTATTGTTCTCCATGCATTTTCAGTGGCACAGCAACGTCGCCATTGTAACCTTGTTATTCACAGTCAAAACATCTCATCCAAGAGGATGTCATCCTAGGCATCCATAGCTGATGTTTCTGTGTTGTTGGGAGACTGTTAAATGAATTAAATCCATGGAATCCCATGTTGCCATTTGTGAATGACAGGTAAAATGAAAAATGTTGAAGACAATAGCAACGACACTGTTCAGGCACATTCATGCTGCAAAGTGAGACTGCCGCTTAAATTATGTTACCAATGAAATGGGCACATTTAATTATCTGCGCTGGTCTCTCTTCCCAAGCAAGCACCCTCACGTCTCTTCAGTTTGAACTTGTTCCTCACTTGGCAAACAATTTCTACCTCACTGTGTTCCATCACAATTCATAATTCATGTGATTTTTAAATCAGAAGTCACAGTGCAAGATGTTTTAATGATTTCCCTGAATGGGTCTCATGCTTTGTGCTAATGAAGAGAATGTCTATTAGTTATGCACCAAAACTGAAAGCAGGCATTTTTGGATTTGAGATCGGGAAACAAATGAGTTAGAGCCAATGACAAACGGAAAGATTAAGAGGAAAATGATGACTCCACTGTTATCAGAATGAAATAATTATCTGGTTTGTGCTTGAATAATTGAACCAGTTCTCTTCTTATATTTTCTGATCATTAATATGACAAAATATGTATTATCTTTTCCACACAGCCTTCATGTGAAAGAGCTCAAGGATGACAGTTCAGATATGGCTGTGATTGCAAGCAATATCCATTTGTCTTCTATATCAGTCTGAAAACTGAGAGTCTGTATTCAAGGACACCAGGGGCGAAGAGAAAATCAACTCTCTTGGGTCCAATGTATTCTTGTTTTAGGATGGGGAAATATCATGAGAAAAGGCAGCTTGAAAATAACCTTGAGATATTTGAAGATGCCTGCAAAAGTGGTTGGCAGATCTCTTCAACAATCCTTCAATCATCATGTTATTTGTGTTTGTGGTTGGGTGGTCCCGTTTCTAATGTTCCAGTGGCCTTACACATATTGCCAATGCATTGTTCCAAATGAAGACATCCCAAGAACATTGATTCGCCTTCCCAGCAGTAGAATAGCACACCTCATCCACTTAATGTTGCATTTGCCATCAACTGCTGAGGTATATGCATCCAGAACTGCCAGCATCAGCACTTTTTGTACAGAGACATCTTCCAATTTGTGCTTGTCAATCAGTTATGTCTCACCTGCCATTCCTATGGATGGTCCACAATAGCTCTCATTCTGCTGTCATAGTCACAGTATCGAATATCATCCCGGCATTAGAGCCAATGCAGGCATGATGAGCCAAACAGCCTCCTTCTACGGTGTAGCGATTCTATGAAATCACATAACTTTATGTTGTGATTCAGCTGGAACTCATCGTTCTTTATCCCTGTGTGTTTGCTGTGCAGGAAATTATAGTTCAGAATTTCAAGTTGGCTGAAAGCCAGTTTCTGTAGGCAACGTGATGATATTGAGCAGATAATTTGTGATCCTGTTTGTGATTTGCATTGCTACAAAGCTGATTCAGAGCCCTATTTTTCACACTCGACAAATAACCATCCTCATCTTTTCTGGTAGTTTATATTTTTTAATTGTTTCCCTTTACATATGAGTGACTCCGATATGTTTCTGCAAATCATTTTACTTGCACCATTGTACAGAATGCTGCTCTCTCTATGAGCTTTTTTATATGCTTTTCAAGCCATTATTTCTGCATGTGCATTGAGATACCAGTTTGGTACATACACATGGTCTCTGAGGCTGAGTGCTCCTTCTCTTGAACAAAAGTTGTTCAGCTCCCTACACACTATAATATTCCTCTATTTTCCTCTATGCATAGCAGATTCTCAAATGCAGTTTTCTAGTATAATGTCTCAGACCTCTCTCTTGAATGTTGATTCTAGACCGGTGTCTTTTCTCTTACTGATGTCAGAGTTATATTACCAGTCACGTCATCATGATATGCATGAATGTCATTATATCACATTGTCTCTCCCACCCGTCCCATCCTGCTGCATGTCTATGTGGTCTGTTATTCCAGTAGTTCACATTTAATTCCTTTTATAATCTTTGTAATCGACAGCATCATTGTTATCACGATCCTTGTTTTTAGAATATCACCATCTTGCCCATACTTCCTGAAAGTCTGAATGAAATGATCCAGAACTCTGCAAATGCCAATCTGTACTTTTGTTTGGCTTCAAAACTAGGTTGATGGAGTTGTGCTGTGATTGGAATAGTAGTATCACCCTATTCACTGTCACGAATAGTAAATACTGTCCTGTGTTCTGTGATAATCATAATAAGTATCATTTCTTGTGCTAAGTAAGATGAATGTCCCTTCTGATGTTCTGACAATATAAAATTTTGTTTCATTTATTTCTCTGATGACTGAGACTTCTGACTTCCTGTTCCTTGGCCAGACTTTCTATCCTGGCTTTAAGATTGACAGAATTTTCGCCCTGTGACTAACGTTGTTCCATCTCATATGCTCTTGTAGCTTTTCTCTAATTGTTTTAACATCTCGCAATCTTGAGCTGTTCTGTTTTGGCATGAGGTTGTCTTTGGAAACTGATGCAGCCCCATTTTGAATATCTCTCCCGTTAGTAATTCTGCAGCAAGCGTCCTTTGTTCAAAAGCAATGCTCTGTATATGATTAGACCTAGTTCCCAATCTATGAGGCCAAACAATAATAAATCTTCCACTGTTGTTAAGTGTTGTTTTTGCTCATGGTATATTTTCAGTGCCTGGTCTGCTGGATTATATTTGCAAGGCAGAGTTGTCTAATCTCTATGCACTGATTGACAGATTTATGAGTGACACAAATTTGCTTAAGTTTTCTGTCAGTGCTGCTTATAGGCGCAGAAATCTTCAATAAGAAAATGATCTTCTTCCTGCTCAGTCAGCTGCTGCTCTTGAGAGTGCTATTATTTACATTTTAACTGGAATACTCAATAGTTGTATCTCATCAGCCTAAGCCTGAATCTTTTAGCAAAGCCATTTTGAGATTTCTTCCAATCCCAATAATCTTACCAAAGGCTTGAGTTCCATCTGAAGAAATTTCTGTCCTTGAAGGTAGTCTGTCAACATTTTACATCCTGCTGTAACAGCTAACACATCTTTCTCTATGGTTGGGGACCCCTATTCAATATCTGTTAATGCTATTGTCATATAATAGACTAGTTTCGGTGCTGTATAAATTTGCACTTGAATAAGGACAGCTTCTAATTAGTCCTGTGGATGATATATCTGTTGTTACTACATTGAATAAGTCTGGGCTGTAACATATTAGACATCGAAAGGAATTAATTTCTCTTTAAACTTTTCAATAGCTAAGAATTATTTTTCAAAAGTTCTCTTATGGGTTAGGTAAGACTGGCTAAGTTGGTATTAAACCTGCTCACTCAAATCAACGTGGTGATGAAAAGCTGAACATTATTGACAGACTTTGTTGCTGGAAATTCACTGATGACCCTTAGCTTCCTTGGATAAACACTAATGTTTATTCTTGCGTTTTTTCAAAAAAGAATCATTGAAGTCCCGCAGTGTAGATAGAGGCCATTTGGCACAATAACTGTGTACTGACCTTCTGAAGAGCATTGCATCCAGGCTCATCTGTCCTCACCTCGGTAACCCTCCATAGGTTAACCCACCTAGCCTGCACATCCCTGAACACTATGGACAATTTAGCATGGCCAATCCAACTAACCTGCACATCTTTGGATTGTGGGAGGAAACCGGAGCATCCAGAGGAAACCCACGCAGACACGGGGAGAATGTGCAAACTCTACACAGACAGTCGCCCAAGGCTGGAATCGAACCTGGGTCCCTGAGGCTGTGAGGCAGCAGTGCTAACCACTGTGCTGCCATTTTGTGTCCTAAAAATGTAAATACAAAAAAAAATTGCAGATACTGGAATCCAAAGCAGACAGGCAGGAGGCTGGAGCAACACAGGAAGCCAGGCAGCATCTGGAGGTGGAGAAGCCGATGTTTCGGATGTAACCCTTCTTCAGGAGCCTAAGTGTCAACCACTCCACCTCCTGATGCTGCCTGGTTTATTGTGTCCTTTCAGCCTCCTGCCTCCTACTTGAAATGTAATTGGCATTCTAGAGAAATGCTTTCCATTTATTGTAACATCTGCATTTTGCCTTTAATGCACCCGGACACTCTGTTCATTTCACATTTTACCATGCATGAAGATCTCATTAGTACAGTCGGTCTCCCTTCCAGGATGTTAGATATTTCCCTTTGAGTAATCTCTGCTGCTGGGGAAATCCCAGCTGGTAAGCAGTTGAAGCAGTACTGGCCCAGTTGGTGCAATAAGTGTAGGCACTAAGCTTGATTTTTGGTCTCGCGATATCTACCAGAACACACTGTTAACATCCAGTTTTGTGAAAAACTTCCCTGTTGCCAAGCTGCTGTTGAAGGACAAAATAGGATGGACTTCCTTTGTAATATCTTTGTTTAACTGAGTGAGGGTGCCATGACAATGAGCGGAAATATTTTTTATGTATATATTTATTGAAAATAAATTCACTGTTTTACAAAAATACAAACCAAAAAGGTTATAAAAGTAAGAAAATAAAGATATCATACTATTGTTATGTGACAGTAACATTAACAATAAACTGCCTACTATTCTTTAAGATACAATCGACTCATATTTACTTAACCCAAATTAGCACAAACTCAAATTAAATAACAATCCACTAAACTTAAACCACACTCCATTGTACTATATTACATTACCCCACTCGCCGCACCTCCATCAAGGATTCCGTCCGCTGGAGCAACAGCGATTATACCCTTATTTACCACTTACCCCACCCTGGGTCCCCGGACTGCCATATACAGCCCTCATGACTATATAAAAGCCTTAGTCGATACTGCCGATAAGTTCCATGTCTATATCATTTAGAAAGGGCAGCCTTGTCTTATAAAATTGCTCCGTTCCATGGTGCACCATACTTGTCAGATAATTCTGAGGGACTAATGAGCAGAATCTTAAAGTGGCCTGAATGATATGGAATATTTTGCAGAATTACACTAAGAAGTTCAGCGAGACTTACCTTGATGTCAGGAAGCCAAGTGGCTACATAGTTTAATGAAGTTTAAGGTAAGAGAGTCTCACTAGGCAGCAGGGGGATTATTGTTTCCCAATAACAGCACATGTGGCCTCATTAACAGGCAGCTTCCTACTTCACCATTCACAAGAGTAAATAACGTACTGAGAATTCATGACATGAATTCTCGGTATTGGGGGCAAAGTACTAGATTGGATAGAGAATTGGTTGGCTAATAGGAAACAAAGGGTAGTGATTAACGGCTCCATTTCGGAATGGCAGGCAGTGACCAGTGGGGTACCGCAGGGATCCGTGCTGGGACCGCAGCATTTTACCATATATGTAAATGATATAGAAGATGGTATCAGCAATAACATTAGCAAATTTGCTGATGATACAAAGCTGGGTGGTAGGGTGAAATGTGATGAGGATGTTAGGAGATTACAGGGTGACCTGGACAAGTTAGGTGAGTGGGCAGATGCAGTTTAATGTGGATAAATGTCTGGTTATCCACTTTGGTGGCAAGAACAGGAAGGCAGATTACTACCTCAATGGTATCAAATTAGGTAAAGGGGCTGTTCAGAGAGATCTGGGTGTTCTTGTCCACCAGTCAATGAAGGCAAGCATGCAGGTACAGCAGGTCGTGAAGAAGGCTAATAGCATGCTGGCCTTCATAACAAGAGGAATTGAGTATAGAAGCAAAGAGGTGCTTCTGCAGCTGTACAGGGCCCTGGTGAGACCACACCTGCAGTACTGTGTACAGTTCTGGTCTCCAAATTTGAGGAAAGACATTCTGGCTATTGAGGGAGTGCAGCGTAGGTTCACGAGGTCAATTCCTGGAATGGCAGGATTGCCTTACATGGAAAGACTGAAGCGACTGGGCTTGTATACCCTTGAGTTTAGAAGACTGAGAGGGGATCTGATTGAAACGTATAGGATTATGAAAGGATTGGACACTCTGGCAGCAGGAAACATATTTCCACTGATGGGGGAGTGCCGAACCAGAGGACACAACTTAAAAATACGGGTAGACCATTTAGGACAGAGATGAGGAGAAACTACTTCACCCAGAGAGTGGTGGCTGTGTGGAATGCTCTGCCCCAGAGGGCAGTGGAGGCCCAGTCTCTGAATTCATTTAAGAAAGAATTGGATAGAGCTCTTAAAGATAGTGGAGTCAAGGGTTATGGAGATAAGGCTGGAACAGGATACTGATTGGGAATGATCAGCCGTGATCATATTGAATGGCGGTGCAGGCTCGAAGGGCTGAATGGCCTACTCCTGCATCTATTGTCTATTGTCTATTGTCTATGAGAATGGGAGCAGGTATCTAGTGACTTCAGTTCACCACTGAGTGTGAAGAGCCTCAACATTGGCATCCATGTCCACAGATATGGGCATCTGATGTGTGCCAGCTTCTAAGAACCCTCAAGGCGTATCTCTGATCTGCTTTCTGCATTTCAGTGCTGCACCAGGAGGCAGAATGTAAACTGTCATGGTAATGTTGCGGCAAGGACATTATGTGCTCAAGGACACTGGACCAGGCTGCATCATTGCAGTATTGACTTGCTATCTTTGTGCTTATTGACCTCAAACCTACTGGATGCTCACAGCATCCAACTTGGCCTTTTCCCATCTTGCCTCTCAGTCAGAGTTACCAGGCCCACACTACTGCATAACTGAATGGTCATTTAGCACAGACACAAAGCCAGTAAACATGTCATGGTCTTCAGTTATGTCAAGGGAGATAGCCACTGTCAGGGGGTCCCAGCGCAGTAAATCAAGGCCAGCCCGTGCACGGACTTGGACACAGACAGTCAGCTGCTTGTGAGGGTCAGAGTCAGGATCCTCGCCACATAAGGGGTGAGGAATTGAATGGCTGCCTCCAATCTTTTGGCCCTGTTGTGAGAAAGAATAAGAGACAGGCAGGCATTCAGGGCGGTGAAAGTGAGTGAAGGTGAAACTGTTATTTTTGGTGCAAGTGGAGAGTGAGTGAGGTGGAGGTGGACAGGGTATGCAGGGTTTGTGGTTTGGTTGAAAGTGAGTGAGGAAAGATATTGTAGGTCATAGTAAGAATGGTAGAGCAGAGCTTTAGTGGGAGTTGTGTGCAGTAGCAGAGACAGAGAGTGAGGGTATTGGAAAGAGTACCCGGGCAGAGTGGAAAAGGTCATGACCTTCTTCCCATAGGGCTGAGGAATCCTCCAGACAGCTGAGAACACAGTGACCCAGTTGGTAACCTCAGTCCAGGTTGGCATGGTCTGGTGTCATGGCCTTCACTGCTGGAAGAGAACAGCCTTCTGCATCCACCCCTTTCACCAGGTCCCTGTCCACAAGGTGAAGCATTAAGTTTCCCTTCTTCACCATGTCCTGGGAAAATGTCCGTCACCATGAAGGGAAAGTTTGAACAGATGGTACTTATCTGGGCATACAGCTGCCTCTTAACAATGGGTAGCCTCTATGGATGATGCCCTATTTCAAGATATCTCAGCAGTGGTGAGGGGTAGAATCGGTCTAGCACTGAACCAGGGTGTTGCCACAACGGGAGGGTCTATAGTTATTGAGGTCCCTCTGGTAAGATGTGGTGAGAGAAAACTTACTAGGCCTCATGGTAAGAAACTCTCCAAAAAACCTCAGCAAGAGTGACACAGGCAAAATGATACAAACCTGACCTGCAATCTTCGCTTTATATTTCTCCCGGGAACAGTGAATAGCTCTGAGCACCAATGTGTCAGTTCTGTAACTGGTGATATGACTCAATGTTCAATATTGTCGCCTAACTCAGCTTTTACTTACCTGAACAAGGGATGAGGCATTCTCGTACAAATTGATAGGTTTAGAATCTGCTTACAGAATAATATGAAATCACTGCTTCAACTTGATTGAACCTTTTATATCTTCAGAAACTCTTACCAGAATTCTCTCCAGTTTTCATTCTGAAGTATTATATTCACTCTTTCTCAGAGTCTGAGACAAATCAGAATTTCTGCTCAATTATGAGGAGTGCAGGTTCCTTGGTATGTTTAATATTTCTCTGACATTTTGGGTACTGTGACTGACTTTTGTGTGATTTATTCAAATATCTGAAGCTCTTTGCCTTCCTGGCTGTTAATGGTACTTGCTGGTCTGTCTGTTACTCACTCTGACTTCACGTTGTCTGTCAGTATAGAAACAGCTGTTTCTGCATCAAATTTAATTTCTGTTTCAAACCCTCAAGTCAATGGTCCAGCATCTGTCTTGATTTCTGTTGACCTCCACCAGGAATGTTTTGTTTCTTTCTGTTTCTTTAACTTCTTGACTTCTTTTCTTTTTTGCTTGATTTCTATTTCTCTGGAATTTTCTTTTTGGCAGCACCTTTTTGTTTTGGAGGTGACAGAAGTGCTGTTAATCGACAATATTTTCTCAAGTGTTCCGACTGGCCACATTCACAGCACTCGATGCCCCCTGCTGGGCACTCATTTGCACTTGCAGCTCTGTTTTGAGTGAGATCTTGTGCAATCTGACATGTTCTAGGCGTGTTGTCTCCCCACTCTTCTCACATTTTGCCAGATTTTCAGAAAGGTGACAACTCTACCTTGGTTCCTGTGGGATTGTGTTCAAATATCGACCGAAATTGATGAGTGGTGAAAATAGCCTCTTTATTCAGCAACCGCAGAAGTACAAGTTCGAGGCGGCAATGAAATCCCAATTTGGAGATGCCGGTGTTGGACAGGGGTGTACAAAGTTAAAAATCACACAAGACCAGGTTATAGTCCAACAGGTTTAATTGGAAGCACTAGCTTTCGGAGCGCCGCTCCTTCATCAGGTGATATCACCTGATGAAGGAGCGACGCTCCGAAAGCTAATGTGCTTCCAATTAAACCTGTTGGACTATAACCTGGTGTTGTGTGATTTTTAACTGTAAAATACCAAAATACGGTTCTTGCAGTAGCTTCTTTACATGTAGCTCTTATATATATTAAAATTTTATCACTATAGTGTTACATTGTTTTATCTATAGTGCACAAAGGTTTTCGTGACTTCTGTCCTGGGGAAACAGGAGATAGTTTAAACATTTGCTAAATGGCAGCTGTTACTTCTGAAGGGATTAAGAGTGTCTGTCCTGTCTGCTTACATAATTAAGAGGTGTTAGTCCTTTTGTCCTTTATTTATTGTAAATGTTAGTGAAAGTACTAGGCCTGTAAGCTTTAAGTAAGTTAGAAACTATACATGTACTTCATAAAAGAATAAAGGATATTAAATGGATTACCGCAGCTGGGTTGTGAGATTTGTTTACTATGTGACGGTGTGAATTTCATTTATTTATGCAATTCCACAGAAGCTCTGCTTTGACAGTAAATGGGTCAGCGACCCTGTATGTACTAGATGGGGAAACTGTTTGATGTTCTGTTTTCTATTCCGGTTCTGAGAGACTGTTGGTAAGGGCTGATTAATATAACAAACTTTCTATAGTTTTGGGTGGTTTGTGGGAGACGCAGTGTTGGGACAGTATTGTTTTTGAATAGATTAGTTGATGTTTATTCAGAGGTAGCTTTTGATATAAATAGGTCTGATAATGGTTGAAGTTTTGAAGGAGCAGTTTGGAAGGAATGTTTTAATTAGTCAATCTTGCAATAATAAAATGCACTACAAAAATGTGGTTTTATGAATGAATGAATGAAAACATGTTATAGTAAACAATGGATTAGTAAAGGGTTATGAATGAATGAATGGGAACACAATATGAGTGAATACAGCAAGCTGGAGAGTGAGTTAGTAAAGATACCGATAACACAATATCTCACAATCCTAGCCACAAAAGCTTGCCAGAAAGATCCCAAGCTTTATTCTAGCACTGCTGGATTTTTGGACCCTGATTTCTGCCTGCACAGTGAGTTAGATTACCCTTTCTAACGTTAAATCCTCATTATACTGAAGAAAGCCTGACTTCCGAGCTGCCACCATTTATTTTCCTGTCCTTGAGGCCAATGTTGCCACCTGCACAATGAGGCATTGGTCTGGATTACCTCTGGGCTGTGGGCATTTGCACATACAGTAAACTCCTGAACGTCTAGCACCTTATGTATCCAGAATTCTCATGAAATCTGCAGACATTTCAAAGAAAATTTACCACTTTTATATAGAGTCACACAGCACTGAAACTATCGGTCCAACCAGACCATACCGACCATAATCCCAAACTAAACTAGTCCCCCTTTTCTGCATTTAATCTGTATCCCTCCAAATATTTCTTATTCATAAATATATCCAAATGTCTTTTAAGCATTGTAACTGTACCTGCATCCACCACTTCATCTGTAAGTTCATTCTACACATGAACTACACTCTGTGTAAAAGACTGCCCCTCATGTCCTTTACAAATCATGCTACTCACTTTGTTTCATTCATTTGTGGGATGTGGGCATTGCTGGCTGGGTCAGCATTTATTGCCCGTCTCTGGGAAGGTGGGGGTAAACTGCCTTTTTGAACTGCTGCAGTCCACCTGCTGTGGGTGACCCATCAATGCCATGAGGGAGGGAATTTCAGTATTTCGACCAAGCGACAGTGAAAGGTCAGCGATATATTTCCATGTCAGGATGGTGAGTGACTTGGAGGGGAGCTTGAAGGTGTTCGTGTTCCCATGTATTTGCTGCCCTTGTCCTTCTAGGTGGAAGTTGTCATGGGTTTGGAAGGTGCTGTCTGAGGATCTTTGATGAATTTCTGCCGTATATCTTATAGAGAGTACACACTGCTGCTACTGAGCATCGATACTAAAGGGAGTGGATGCTTGTGGATGTGATGCCAATCAAGCAGGCTGCTCTGTTTTGGATGGTATCAAGCTGCTTGCGTGTTGTTGGGGCTGCACCCATCCAGGCAAGTGGGGAGTATTCCATCACACTCCTGACTTGTGCCTTGTAGGTGATAGACAGGCTTTAGGAGGTCAGGAGATATGTCCCTCGCAACAGTATCCTGAGCCTCTGACCTGCTCTTGTAGCACAGTGCTTATGTGACAAGTCCAGTTGAGTTTCTGGCCAATGATAGCCTCAGGATACAGATAGTGGGGGATTCAGTGATGGTCACACTATTGAATGTCAAGGGGTGGTGGTTAGGTTGTCTCTTATTGATGGTGTTCATAGCCTGTCATTTGTATGGTGTGAATGTTAATTGCCATTTGTTAGCCCAAGCCTGGATATTGTCCGGATCTTATTGTAGTTGGACATGGACTGCTTCAGTATGTCATGAATGATGTGGAACATTGTGCACTCATTGGTGAACATTCCCACTTCTGACCACAAGAGTCAGGGAGTTATATAGCACAGAAACAGACCTTTTGGTCCAACTTGTCCATGCCGACCAGATATCGTATTTCACCTGCCAGTACCCAGCCCATATCCCTCCAAACCCTTCCTAATCATATACCCATCCAGATGCATTTTAAACATTGCAATTATACCAACCTCCACCACTTCCTCTGACAGGTCATCCCATACACATACCACCCTCTGCGTGAAAAAGTTGTCCCTCAGGTCTCTTTTATATCTTTCCACTCTCACCGTTAACCTATGCCCTTTAATTCTGGACTCCCCGACACCAGGGAAAAGACATTGTCTATTTACCTTATCAATGCCTCTCATGATTTTATAAACCTCTTTAAGGTCACCCTCAGCCTCCGATGCTCCAGAGTAAATGGCCCTTGCCTATTCAACCTGTCCCTATAGCTCAAATCCTCCAATCTTGGCAATATTCTTGTAAATCTTTTCTGAACCCTTTTGAGTTTCACAACATCTTTCCGATAGGAAGGAGACCAGAATTGCACGCAATATTCCAAAAGTGGTCCAACCAATGTCCTGTACAGCCGCAACATGACCTCCCAACTCCTGTACTCAATACTCTGACCAATAAAGGAAAGCATATCACATGCCTTTTTCACTATAATATCTATCTGCAACTCAACTTTCAAAAAGCTATGAACCAGCACTCCAAGGTCTCTTTATTCAGCAACACTCCCTAGGATCTTACCATTAAGTGTATAAGTCCTGTTAATATTTGATTTCCCAAAGTGCAGCACCTCACATTTATCTAAATTAAGCTCCATCTGCCACTCCTCAGCCCAATGGCCCATCTGATCAAGATCCCGTTGTAACACAAGGTAATCTTCTTCGCTGTCCACGCCACCTTCAATTTTGGTGTCTTCTGCAAACTTACTAACCATAACTCCGATGTTCACATCCAAATCCTTTTTATAAATGATGAAAAGTAGTGGACCCAGCACCAATCCTTGTGGTAGTCCACCGGTCACTGGCCTCCGGTCTGAAAAACAATCCTCCACCACCACCCTTAGTCTTCTATCTTTGAGCCAGTGCTGTATTCAAATGGTTACTTCTCTGTATATTCCATGGGATCTAACCTTGCTCACCAGTCTCCAATGGGGAACCTCATCAAACACCTTACTGAAGTCCATATAGATCACGTCTACTGCTCTGCCCTCATCAATCCTCTATGTTGCTTCTTCAAAAAACTTAGTTAAGTTTGTGAGACATGATTTCCCATGCACAAAGCCATTTTGGCTATCCCTAATCAGTCCTTGCCTTTCCAAATACATGTACATCCTGTCCTTCAGGATTCTCTCCAACAACTTGCCCACTACCAACATCAGGCTCACTGGTCTATAGTTCCCTGGATTGTCCTTACCACCTTTCTTAAACAGTGGTTCCATGTTAGCCAATCTCTAGTCTTCCGGCACCTCACCTGTGACTATGAATGCTACAAATAAGAGGCTCAGCAATCACATCCCACAGAGTTCTAGGGTACACCTGATCAAGTCCTGGGGATTTATCCACTTTTATGCATTTCAAGGCATCCAGCATTTCCTCTTCTGTAAAATGGACATTTTCCAAGATGTCACCATCTATTTCCATTTAATCTATGTCTTCCATGTCCTTTTCCACAGTAAACACTGATGCAAAATACTCGTTTAGTATCTTCCCGAACTCCTGCAATTCCATACAAAGGCCACCTTGCTGATCTTTGAGGGGCCCTTGTCTCTCCCTAGTTACCTTTTTGTTCTTAATGTATTTGTAAAAACCCTTTGGATTCTCCTTAACTCTATTTGCCTCATGTCCCCTTTTTGCCCTCCTGATTTCCCTCTTAAGTATACTCCTCCTCCCTTTATACTCTTATAAGGATTCACTCAATATAGCCTGTCTATATCTGACATATGCTTCCTTCTCTTTCTTAACCAAACCCTCAATTTCTTTAGTCATCCAGTATTCCCTATACCTACCAGCCTTCCCTTTCACCCTGACAGGAATATACTTTCTCTGGATTCTTGTTATCTCATTTCTGAAGGCTTCCCATTTTCCAGCTGTCCCTTTACCTGTGAATATCTGCCCCCAATCAGCTTTCGAAAGCTCTTGCCGAATACCATCAAAATTGGCCTTTCTCCAATTTTAGAACTTCAACTTTTAGATCTGGTCTATCCTTTTCCATCACTACTTTAAATCTAATAGAATTATGGTCGCTGGCCCCAAAGTGCTCCCCCACTGACACCTCAGTCACCTGCCCTGCCTTATTTCCCAAGAGTAGGTCAAGATTTGTACCTTCTCGAGTAGGTACATCCACATACTGAATCAGAAAAGTTTTTGGTACACACTTAACAAATCCCTCTCCATCTAAACCTTTAACACTATGGCAGTCCCAGTCTAAATTTGGAAAGTTAAAATCCCCTACCATAACCACCCTATTATTCTTACAGAAAACTGAGATCTTACAAGTTTGTTTCTCAATTTCCCTCTGACTATTAGGGGGTCTATAATACAAACCAAATAAAGTGATCATCCCTTTCTTATTTCTCAATTCCATCCAAATAACTTCCCTGGATGTAATTCCAGGAATATCATTCCTCAGTACATCTGTAATGCTATCCCTTATCAAAAATACCACTCCCCCTCCTCTCTTGCCTCCCTTTTTGTCCTTCCTGTAGCATTTGTATCCTGGAACATTAAGGTGCCAGTCTTGTCCATCCCTGAACCATGTTTCTGTAATTGCTACGATATTACCCATGTTCCTAACCATGCCCTGTGTTCATCTGCCTTCCCTGTTAGGCCCCTTGCATTGAAATAAATGCAGTTTAATTGATCAGTCCAATCTGTTCTCTGCTTTGTCCCTCCCTGCCCTGACTGTTTGACTCACTTCTTTTCTCAACTGTACCAGTCTCAGATTGATCTCTTTCTTCACTATCTCCCTGGGTTCCACACCCCACCCCCACCCCACCCCCACCTTAAATCCTCTCAAGCAGCTCGAACAAATCTCCCTGCCAATGTATTAGTCCCCTTCCAATTTAAGTGCAATCAGTCCTTCTTGTACAGGTCACTTCTACCCCAAAAGAGATGATCCAAAAATGTGAATCCTTCTCCCATACACCAGCTCCTCAGCCATGCATTCATCTGCTCTATCCTCCTATTCCTGCCATCACTAGCCTGTAGTACTGGGAGTAATCCAGATATTACTACTCTCGAGGACGTCTTTTTAAAAATTCCTGCCTAACTCTCTATATTCTCACTTCAGAATCTCATCCTTTTCCCTTCCTATGTCATTGGTACCAATGTGTACAATGACCTCCTGCTGGGTCCTCTCCCCCTTCAGAACATTCTGCACCCTCTCTGAGATGTCCTTGATCCTGGCACCAGGGAGGCAACACATCAGTCTGATTTTTCACTGCTGGCCACAGAAACGTCTGCCTGTACCTCAGATTAGAAAGTCCCCTAACACAATCGAGCTCTTGGAACCCATCATAACTTTCATTGCATTAGAGCCAGTCTCAATATCCGAAACTTGGCTGTTCATGCTACATTCCCCTGAGAATGCATCACCCCCTCCATTTTTCAAAACAGCATACTTGTCTGAAATGGGGATAGACACTGAAGCTTCCTGCACTACCTGCCTTTCCTGGAGTTGACCCATGTATGTGACTGTATCTGCGACTTTTCCCCCTTCCTATTCCTTCCATTCCTCCCCCTTGCTCTTGTAAATTTCTCATTGTCTCTAACTGTCACTCCAACCGTTCCATTCGCTCTGATAGGATTCTTAACCAATAGCTTTTATTGCAGATATAATCCTCAGTAACATGTAAACACTCCCTAAATTCCCACATCCAACAAGAACAGCATATCACTCTTCTAAAGGCCATTTTGCTTCTTCCAATCCACGGACCCAGAAAATTGCACTGTCTTATTCCTCTGCAAAACACTGCTCCAGGCTAACTTAATACTTATGGCTTATATTTTTAAGTTTAATCAAGAGACATATCTCAATAAGACATATAATCAAGAATGAACCCACTTTATTCACTGCTGCAGACTTACTGTAAGGCCACGATTAAAATATCCACTTATTTGTTTCTGTGCTGTGACCTCTCCCAAACAAGTTCCTCCAAGATTAGTTGTGAAATTCACTGTTTGTTAATTTTATCAGTCGCACTCTGATATCCAATGGTGATACGTGAATTCAACAGCAAAGGCAGTAACTGCGCAGGTTCACTGCTGTGTCCATTAGCATTGTGGATTTCTTTCTTTCTCTCTCTCTCTCTCTCTCTCTCTCTCCTGCACTGACCTCACCATGTTACTGCCTTTGTCTTTCCCTCTCCCTTTTGAAAGTGCCGTTGTTTTGACTTTTTTTCTGCATCGTTCCAAAACATTGCAATAGCATATAAAACAGTAATTGCTGCTCCTGGAATTGGAGCAAATCATCTCTGACACCTAAAATACCTCAAAAAAGGAGCAGCCTGTTCCAGCCAGAAAATTTTCCCATCCTCCATCTTGGATTACTCAGAATCCTATGATGGAGGGAAGGTCATTGATGAAGCAGCTGAAGATGGTTGGGCCCAGGATACTACCCTGAGGAACTCCTGCAGAGGTGTCCTGGGGCTGAGATGACTGACCTCCGACAAACACGACCACCTTCCTATGTGTCAGATATGACTAACCACCAGCAAGTTTCCCCCCCTGTTACCCATTGATTCCAGTTTTGCCATGGCTCCTTGGCGCGACGCTCAGCCTTGATGAAATGCAGCCTTGATGTCAAGAGCTGTCTCTCTCACCTCGCCTCTGGAATTCAGCTCTTTTGTCCATGTTTGAACCAAGGCTATAATGTGGTCAGGAGTTGAGTGGCCCTGACAGAACCCAAACTGGGCGTCACTGAGTAGGTTATTGCTGAGCAGATTCTGGATTAGTGGTGCTGGAAGAGCATAGCAGTTCAGGCAGCATCCAAGTAGCTTCGAAATTGACGTTTCAGGAGTAAAGGAATATTGCTGAGCAGAGATGCTGCTTGATAACACTGTTAGCGAAACCCTCCATCACTTTACTGATGATGGAGACGAGACTGATGGGGTAGTAATTGGCAGGGTTAGATCTGTCCTGCTTTTTGTGTACAGGACATACCTGGACAATATTGCACATTGTAACTGTACTGGAACAGCTTGGCTAGGGGAGTGGCAAGATCTGGAGCACGAGTCTCCAGTACTATTGCCAGACTGTTGTCAAGGCCTGCAGTCTTTGCAATATCCAGTCTCTCCACCCATTTCTTGCTATCACCTGGAGTGGATCGAATTGGCTGACGACTGATATTTGTAATGCTGAGGATCACTGGAGGAGGCCGAGATGGATCATCCATTCGGCACTTCTGTCTCAAAATTGCTGCAAAAGTTTCAGCCTTATCTTGTGCACTGATGTGCTGGGCTCTTCCAAAATTGAGGATGGGGATATTTGTGGGGCCTCCTCCGCCAGTGGGTTGTTTAATTGTCCACCACCATTCATGAATGGATGTGACAGGACTGCAGGACATAGACCTCATTAGTTGGTTGTGGGATCGCTCAGCTTTGTTTATCACTTGCTGCTTATGCTGTTTGGTGGCTTCACCAGGTTGACTCCTCATTTTCAGGTATGGCTGGTGTTGCTCCTGGTATTCCCTCTCGCACTCTCCATTGAACCAAGATTAACCCCCTGGCTTGATGGGTTTGGTTGAGCGGAGGGTATGCTGAGTCATGAGATTGCAGATTGTGCTGGAGTACAATTTTGCTGCTGTTGATGGGCCACAGTGCCCAGTCTTGAGGTGTTAGATCTGTTTGAAATTTGCTCCATTAATTATTATGATAGTGCCACACAACACAATGAGGGTATTCTCAATGTGAGGTGGGACTTCATTCTCCACAAGGGTTGTACGGTGGTCACTCTTACTGATACTGTCATGGACTGATGCATCTGTAGCTGAGGCTGCACATTGAAAATATGCCCCTTAAGATACAAGTGCTCATTCTGTTGATGACACTGATGAAATATTAGCAGAGCTTCCAGAACCCAGTGAGTAAATTGCACAGCCCTTTTGACTTTGAGACTGAAAACCTTTTATTCAAAGAACACTAGAGTGTACAGTTTTGGGTTTCTGTCAGTGCATTGCTCATGCAGCCAGCAAAACCATGTAGCTGACATTCCCTAGTCCCCATATGTGCTGGATATCAGGGAGTTGACTGTACACCGTCCCTGAGCTTGCTTCATTCTCCTTTCAAAGTAAGGCAATTCAATTCATTATACACAATAACACTGCTTTATGTACATCTTGACATAGTAGATACTTAATTAAAGGTCTGTAGTGTAAGAGCTGTCTTTGCATAATAATTCTTGAGTGGTGTCTTCTCTCTGACTAATGTCAGAGTCATGTCACAGTTATGTGCTTGTAATTTTTATGAACCTCATTATACCACAGTGAGTGTCTCTGACTGGTACAGTCTAATCTATCTTTTCTTCACAGTTGCTTGCTGATGTCACTGTTATGTCATGATACACGTCACCATTTAATAAAATCATAGATTCATACTGAATGGGTCCTTTGGCATCTGATTTCTACTGCCAAAAATACACTGCTACCTGTACTAGCATTTTCTTGCACCAGGCCCATAACCTTGTATGTTATGAAACTTCAAGTGCTCATCTAAGCACTTATTAAAGGTTTTGAGATTCCCTGCTTAATTATCCTCCCAGACTATGCATAACAAATTCCCATCATCCTCTGGTTTCCCTCAAATCCTCTCTAAACTTCCTGACTTTTACTTGACCTTTTGACTAAGGGGAGGGGCTGCTTTCTATCCACTTTGTCCATGTACCTCATAACCTCCTACACCTCTATCATGTCCCCCCTCAACCTTCTCTGCTCCAAAGAAAATAACCTGTGCTTATCCAGCCTCTCTTCATCGCTAAAGTGCTCCATCCCAGGCAACATCCTGGTGAATCACATTTGCCCTCTCTTCAGTGTAATCACATCCTTCCTATAGTACAGAGACTGTGTTCCAGCTGTGGCCTAATCAAAATGCTTTGGAGGTTCAACATAATCTCCATGCTCTAATGATCCACACTTTGGCTGATAAAGGCAAGCATCTTGTATTCCTCCTTAGCTTTTCCATTCACCTGTCCTGCCATGTTCAGAGATCTGCGGAAAAGCAACTCAACCCTCTGTTCCTCTGCATTTTCTAGTTTCCTACCATTCATTGGGTACTCCCTTGTCTTGTGAATTATTCCAAAGTGCTTTCCCTAATATTTAACAATATGATATTTATTCTCATTATATCTTGAACTGCAGAAGGAGGGCAAAGCCTGTTCAGGAAAACAGAGAGAACTCTGCTGCTTATCTTTGGTGCCATGTGATCAGTTTGCATCCACCTCCGACAGACCCTTTGCTAACATTTCATCTAAAAGATGACAGGACCAACACTGTAGCTCTCCCTCAGTAATGCACTGGATGCCAGCCTGGATTTCATGCTCCAAGGAATTGAACCCAGAAACATTTGACTGAGTGGCAAGTGCGTCAGCGACTGGGCCATTGCTAAGACAATTCATTACATGACCTTGTTACCTGAGATGTATCTGAAATTGCACCGTTAAACTCTTGAGCACTTTGATATTACACTGGTAGGAAAGTGGCATATCATAGTCATGCAGGAACACTGGGATAACTGTGTGTTAGTCTTTGAATTAGTGATTCAAGCTGTTAACTGCTCTATCTGACAGTCAAAGGAGACTGGGATGTATCTCCGAAGATAACGATGATTGACATCATCATTTCCGGCAGCTGCTGTCCTGTGCAGCCTTTGGTTCAATGTTGCTGATGGCAATGGTTTCTTCATTATCTCTTTGGAATATTTTGGTAATTTGTCCTTGACTGCCCCTCACAAATGAATGATGCAACCTGCAGGGATACCAAGCTGATGCTGACAAGTTGGACTGGGAGGGGGCTTGTTTCTCGGCTAGAGACAGTAAGGACTGCAGATGCTGGAAACAAGAGTTAATAGATGTGAAGCTGAAAAAGCACAGCAGGTCAGACAGTATTTAAGAAGCAGAAAAGTCAATGTTACATGTTAGAATTCTTTGTCAGCCTCTCGTTGTTCCCTACACCTTTTAAAATTCTAATACTATTTTAATAACTGCACTTGCACACGTAAGGATTAAAACACCAATGAGTTACAGCTCTGAGAATCTGTCAGGAATGTTTCTTGATGTTTCCTATCTGGCTTTGTCCAATAATAGCAATGTAGCAGAAAGGTCATGGAACATATATCTTATTTTCAGTGTTTTGAGTATTTGTCTAGCACACTGGAGCATCTACCCTTAAACCAGTCCAATATTCATTCCGTCATAATCAGTCCCAACAGACACACCATTGATTTGATTGATTAATTGTCATGTGTACCTAAGTACAGTGAAAAGCTTTGTTTACAAACAGTGCAGGCAAATCATAGTAAGCAAGGACATACAGATCATAGGGTGAAAAGAAACTGGACAGACGGATATGATAGATACCATGTTTCTATCAGAGCAAAGATCAAACACAAGGGAGTCCTCTGGCCCTTCTGTGTCTATGATTTACTTTTGCATGGATGAAGGTGATGTTGACACATGTAAGCATTTGTTGTTGTCTATTCCTGATTGGGTTAGTAAGCCACGCTGTTCAGGGGCCATGTTGTGGATGCCAAGTCATGGGTGGGCCAGTGGGTGTAAGGATGACAGGTTTCCTTCTCGAAAGGGCATTATTGAGCTAATTAGCTTTTCTGACAGCCAATACTAGTTTCATGATCACAAATACTGAGACGATTCCAGACTTGATTAATTGCTTTCAAATTCCATTCAGTAGTACACCACTAACTCCGTCTAATAAGCTAACCATCAATAACACACAACATTGCTAAGGTGTTTTGTTTTCAGTACAGGGAGCTAACTTGTTTGCCTGTGAATCAGGGGCTGATCAATGATTATAAAACACATTTGATGCCTAGGTTCATGTGCCTGAGGTATCTCATGCTCTATGTCTTTGAGAATTCTGCACAAGATGATCTTTAGGCCTTAATATCCCAAATGTAGAAAGCCAGTGATCAATACTGGGCATCGTGTGATCAGGATTTTTTATTTGGTTGAGTGTCAGTTGCTGAAATATGCTGTGGAGAAATAAGTTGTTGTGCTCTCTTCTCCCAGAGCACAGTTGGTCCATTCTGGCGCTTGCAGAAATCTCCATAGACAAAAATGCTTTCCCCCAACTGTGGAAGATCGTACATATAAAGGATATTATTGTAAGGTGAGGAATTAAAGATTTTCCTCCCTCTGTCATAAAATAATAATTTGCTCCTTCCAGAGTAAAGTTTTGGATGTCAGGAGCATGCAGTTAACAATTGAGTCCCCATCCATGTGTCTCATTGTCATTAATGAGACAAGGGAGGTATGCATACGTTTACATTTCAATAAGACTACAATTTTATTTGGCTTTGGTAACACTCTTGACTCCAAGGTGAAAGGCTATTGGTTCAAGTTCCGCTTCAGAAAGTCCAGCATATAACTGAGGCCAACTTTTAAGCAAGGTCCTAAAAAAGGGCACTGCATTGATAGAGGTGTTTTCATTTAGATTGGTGTTAAAAACAAGGTCATGGCTGCTCTCTCCATTTTTCTGAAAGATCCCAACTTGTGAAACAAGGAAATTGTCCCACAGCTCAAATAATTCTTCCTTCATCTGACACCAGCAACTCTGATTATGTGGATTGTCTGGAACTCATTGTCTTGGTGTAGTGATTTGTAGTGAGGTCAGCCAGGTAGAGCTCATAGAATATGAGTTCCCTGATTGGGGCTGCTAACCTGATCCAATCAGTGAGCCCTGGATGACAGACAAAAAAACAGAAGCGTCAGAGATTCTGTGCACTCTGAGAGCTGGCTCTGTGGGAGCTGGATCAGTCTCAAGGATTCTCCATGTTTAAATAAAGGGTGACTTGGTGGAGTTATTTCATGGACCTCTCTGGTAAGGTGAGATTTTTCTCCCAAGTGACCTTCTCTAAGTACCTCAGAACTTTGCACACTTGAATAACTTCATGAACAAGTTAAGACCATGAATCAGCATCTAATAGAAAGAAAACAAATAATTTCAATTGTGCCTTTCGTAATCTTAAAATGTCTCAAAACACGTCATGGTCAATTGTGCACTTTTGAAAAGTGGCCATTACTGTATTGTGGGAAGCATAGTCACATTGCATGTATTCCCACAAATAGCACTCTGGGAAGAAAACAGATAATTTATTGTCATGATATTGATTGAGGGATTAAAATCCACCAAAAAACATCAGCAAACTTTCATGCTTAATTTTTAAACTGTGCCATAGAGGGTCAGTTGTATTCAGTTGAAAAGATTCAAAAGATAATGTCCCTGACAGTGCAGCACTCCATCTGTTATACACTGGAATGTTAACGTGGATTTTGTGTTTAAGTTCATGGTGAGGAACCTGAAGATTCAACCTGCTGACTCAGAGGTAAGATGCTGTCTCTGTGTCAAGAGTGAACACTATCCCATTAGCTGCTGCTATTGTAACACGAACGGTTCAAACAAAACTGTTGGAGCAATCCAGAAAGCGTATGCTCGAAGAAGGGAGATGAGTGAAATGAATGATTTACTTTGATAATCTAAACGATATGCATTTATGTAGCACCTGTTATGTTTGCAGCACATTCCAGAACACTCCACAGCCAGGAGGTACATTGCAAAATTGACATTGGATGCTTGTTAGAAATTTATCTAAATCAACTTCATTAAACTATCAATGAGGTCACATGCATTCTAATTCAACAAACCTTATTTGTAGCACATCATCAACTCACATAACTTAAACTGATGTTCTTGCAGAGAAATGTGTTATTGGATACAAAACATTCCTTAAAAGGAAGCCATTCCAGAAATCAGTTTTTGAAAGGGTTAAGTGGCTATATGACAGCATGTGACAATGTCCCCACTACTTGGGACCAATGTCTATAAACTAAAAGCATCTGAGCATCCTCTCTTGTCAAGTATGTCAATTTTGCTTACTACCCACTTCACATAATTATAAAGCTTTGCGTTGAATAGCTGCTTTCAAGAAAGCACAGGAACATGTTCAACATGCCCTATTTGAAATAAGATCTGTACTCATCTCACCAATACACATTGAGAGGTGTTGTATTGTGCAGGTTGTTGGAGAATTTTCACTAACCCTGACAATACAACTCAGAGAACCAACGGCATGTGCAACGTGATAATCTGTCAGCAACTGAATTGCACTGATCAATGTCCAGGTTCATCCAATGAGGTTAATTAAAATTCAGGTTCATCCATTCGTTTAATAAATATTCTAGCAGACAAGCAAAACTCTATTATGCATACCACACCGGCAATTTAATCTCCTTGCAAGTCATGTTTTCTGGCTATGATTCAAATGCGTGCGTTAGCTGAATTATGCATCAGTTTTCTTTGGTGCTGCTGTTAACATGTATTTTTATTTCCCTTCTGGACTCTGGGAGGTGTTGCTTTGATCAATGGGTGAAAACAGATGCTAAATGTGTGCTGTATAATAAGACATGCTGGTTCAGAGGTCTGAATTTTTCATACAGTTGTCCTAATTGTTGGCAATTTGAACTCGCCGGGAGCAGCTGCAAAGATTCGGTATTTAAATGCTGATGTGATGCAGTACATGTACACTCTACTCAATCACTGAGGGTGGACAGGGGCACATTGATTATAGCTCATGGTTCAAGAGTGCACACAGGTGGGCAGAGGCAGTAGTGATAGTACAGAGAAGGAAGCTTATCCTGAATCCACTGCAGGGATGGAGTCCGGCTAACACTTTGGTCCCTCTCAATTGCTATTATCCTGCCAGTTCTCTTTGGCACCCATTCTTTGCCCAGACCAGTTGGAACCTCTGGCAAGGGGCCCATGACCCTACACTCTCTTTCCCCATATAAGTCCTATAAAATGGAACAGCACAGCAGTCTCTCTTTTCAGTGCTTGCTTGTTTTAGATGGAACCCTCAAAGAATTTCTAGAATAAACATTATTCAAGAGTTGGTGAAGTGCCTCATAAAGCATCTCAATGTATAATCGTAGTATCACATAGAACAAAAGAGGCCTTTCAGTCCATCAAATCTATACTGCCAAGCTTACACTTTATCTGCACCACCAGTCCCACCTTCCACTGCTAGGCTCATAACCTTGAATGTTATGATATTTCAACTGTCATAGAGTCATACAGCATGGAAACTGCCCCTTTGGTCTAACCAGTCCATGTCGACTATAATCCCAAACTAAACTTGTCTCATCTGCCTGGGCTTGGCCTATATCCTTCCAAACATTTCTAATGCATGCATTTATCTAAATGTCTTTTAAACATTGCAACTGCACCACCACTTCCTCTGGAAGTTCATTCCACACACGACCCACTCAGTGTAAAAAAAATGTTGCCTGTCATATTTTATAAATCTCAATACGTGGAAGCCTCTCAACCTCCAAGCTTCAGTGAAAAACGTTCCAGCCACTCCAGCTTCTCCTTATAACTTAAACCCTCCATTCCCAGCAACATCCTGGTAAATCTCTTTTGAATCCTCTCCAATTCGACAATATCCTTCTTCTAACAAGGAGACACGAACATCCAAGACATTTCTGAGGTTCTCTTCACTACTCCAGCAGTGAACATAACATGGCAATTTTTGCTTCAGCACTTGAACTCAAAACTATAGTTACCCCCAAAAGGACTGGCTGCTTGTGAAAGGCTTGAGGCGAAGCAGTAGCCTTCATAATGCAGTGCACCTCTTTAACAAGTGCTGCAGGTACTGTGGGTGACAATGTTTTGTTTAATGTACTTCATGAAGAGTATTCCTAATTGGATTTTGCTGTTAAGTCCCTTTACCAAGATGGCATCTTGTTTGGTGCAAGTATTTTTTTTCTAAACTCGATCTTGGCCCCCTCACAGGGTGCCAGATGTCAAAGTCTGAAAAAGAATCGCACCAGACTCAAAACATTAACTCTGTTTTTTTTTCTCCAAAAATGCTGCCAGGACTGCTGAGTTTCTCCAGCATTCTCTGTGCTTGTTCCGTCTCAAGGGAAGGTTGTTCTTCATTGACACACCTTGCTTTATTGGAGATACATGATTTCCTTTGCCCCTTTTGTCACATTCTCAGCACTTAGCCACCCTGCCTATACCCAGGGTCTGAAGTAGGCTGATGAGTAAAATCAAGTGAGGTTGCACTGAAATTGTCCAGCAAAGCAAAAAAGGATGAACCAATAAAACTACAAAAGCACCTCAACTGAGCTTACGCAAATCAATAAAGCAGACATATGACCCTTGGGTAATGAAACTATCACTTCTCTTGTGAACAGGAAGATTTCAACTGAAAAGTCTTTCCACTTTCAGGCCAGACTCACCAATCCTTGGTACTGCCCAAAAGTGTCTGCCTTGCCTGTTTCAACTTTGCCTCAGCAACAGGTACAGCCTTCCGTGAGGGTGGCATGCCTGTCGAAGCTTCTTACAGTTCCAGGACTCTACTGTAAAAATATAATGAAAATGTTTTTGGACAGATGGCTGTAGCTTTGAGGAGAGTTACACCAAATGTTAGAAATACCATTTTGTTGTTATTTTACTGCTGAGTCCACAGACATAGGATAAACCCGCCAAGATACATCTAAACTCTGTCAGCATGTTAGACAGATCTTTAATTATCTGTCTGACTATGTCAATGGTCTCCAAACAACAGTGCCAAAATTGAAGATCATATCACTCCCAGACACAGCTTTTCAAATAATCAATTGATTTGATGACTGAAATCAAAGTGGCTCAAACCCCTGGGACTTAACAGCAAAATCCAATTCAGGTTAGACTGAGTATTAAAGTTGCAAAGCCTTTATTACTAATATAGCAAATAATGCTACTTAATCCAGCTTAAATTCACTCAATAATGACTTTTTCCTATCCTATATTAAGCAGTTATTCTTTCTGACTTACTGCTGAAAGGTAACTGCCTTCAAACTCTGAAAGGATAATGCATATTTAGCTGCTAATGCAAACTCAGATAGTGATTTGTTCCATCTCAGAAGTATCGCAGTGGCAATGTCATGTCTGGCTACACGTGAGTCTGGAGCAGAAAGGGGCTTTCAGTGTCGTGAGCCTCAGTCTCCTGTCTGCTCTTCCCATGAATGAGACATCACCAACAGTGCAACCCTGTGAATGAAACTTTGAAGAAACAACAGCTTGTTTTGTTGTGTGGCAAGACTGATTCCTGGGGCAATGACCAATGATCACCCAGATTCCCATGACAATTTGTGACTTTAGGGCTTCTGGATAAAGTTTCAAGTGACTGGAGCAGTTAAGGCAAAAAAGCTTGTATTTATCAAATGGCTTTCATCTACTTAAGATATGCCCTTTCACATCCTTTACATCCCGAAACAGTTTGTGGCTGTTACATTATGCTTGAAATAGAGAGACTGTCCTGTTGCAAGTAAAAGTATCAACCAAGTTGTGGTCAGCAAGATCTCATAGAGATCTCATGTCAGAAGTCACACGACACCAGGTCATAGTCCAACAAGTTGATTTGAAATTACAAGCTTTCAGAGCAGTGCTCCAAAAGCTTGTAATTTCAAATCAACCTGTCAGACTATAACTTGGTGTCATGTGACTTCTGACCTTGTCCACCCCAATCCAACACCGGGACCTCCACCTCATCGCAAAGCAATGTTATACCAAATTAGAATATAAAAGAAAGGGTTAGAATTTAACAATACAGCTGCCAAGCTTGATCTGTTATTCAATGGGACTGTTGTTCATCTTTAAGATTAGATGCACTTTCCTATTTGATCTCCGTATCGCCTGATTCCTTTCGATTTCAAGAATTTATTGATTTCCATGTTGCATAGCTGCAATGACTGAATATCCATTGTCATCTAAAGTAAAGAATTCAAGAGATTTAGAATTGCCTGACTGAAGAAATGTCTCCTCTTCTTAGTTCTAAATGGCTGACTCCTTATCCAAGATGAAATAACTCCACACAAGGTCGCTATCCCATCACCAAGTCACTCATACACGTGGCGAGTTCATAACACTGATCCAGCTCTCTCGCAGCCAGCTCTCTGAGTGAACAGAACCCTTGACATTCCTTTTTTTTCCTTTTTATATTTTTTAATTCTTTTATTAAGCAGTACATTTCATAATCAATTAACATGAACAGCTATATTCAGAGAAATAGCAATTTACGAGGGAGAGGAGCGGCTAAGCCAGACCCCAATCCCAGTTTTCAGGGAAATGAGGACAAATCTCAAATCCTGACATTCCTGTCCTTTTTTTTTCTTCTCTTTTCCAGAGTGAACAGGCTGTCTGACACTCATCTTTGTTTTTTTTTTCCTTTACTCCCACACTACTGCCTAACTGCGGTAGTGGATATTCCTGTTCTTATTTGTCAGTCAGGACTCCCTGTTTGGGCCAGATTAACAGTCCCAATCAGAGAACTCACAATCTATGAGATCCACCTGGCTGACCTCATTATGATCACTACAGTGGCTACCAGATAGCACAATTTTAAGCGAGGGGCAGAAGATTTAGATGGGATGTGAGAGCAAATACTTTAATCAAGAGGGCTATGGGGATCTAGAACTCACTGCCCAAAGGATAGTGGAGGCAGAAGCCTCAAGACATTTTAGAACTATTTAGATGAACACTTGAAACACCATAGCATACAAGGATATGGGCCAAGCGCTTAAAAATAAGATGAAATAAATGGGTAGATGTTTGATGACTGGTGTGATGGGCCAAAAGGCCTGTTTCAAAGGCGTAAAAGTCCTGACTCTATGCCTTCTCATATTTGTTAAGTGTTTTACTAACACATGGAGCAATCTCTACTTTTAACAATCATCACTATTGCTCCATCATAAATACCTCTTACAGCCAGTGTCATTCCTCTGATCATTTATACTTCTATTTGTAGCAAAATTGTTCTGCTTCAGAAAACAAGACAGTTACCATATCCTATCCACACTTAATAAGATTTAATTTACACAAGTACACATTATAGTCAAATAAACATTATAGTCAAGCCATGCAACTATAATTTCTGCCTGGTCCTATATACCCTTTGAAAAATTGTTTTTATTAAATTAACCATTTAATGAGCTGACAGTGTCTTCAATGATCACTTACACAAAAAAGTTATTTTAAAAATTCCCAAACTCACAAAAAGATTGAATTAAAATGCCATTTTGGAGCAACATTTCCCAAATTCATTTTCAACTGCTCAGATGTCCAAAGCCATGTGTGGCAATAAGTTTTGCATTCAGAAATCAATGCACCAACATTCTGACCTGTGTGTGCAAAAATTCCCAGTGGATGCATGGCTACACAATCTCTCAACACTCCAACCCCTTCAGTACCCACTGGTTGCAGAAGGCCTCACAAATACCAACGGAAACAGTGTGCTCCCTCTCTACAGACTTCCAGGAGTAGATAAAACTATGAGCGAGAGGCAGGCAGTCAGGTCTAAAGATCATGGCCTCCTGCAGGGACTTGCTTACGACCACTTTGGCTCAATCAAGGAGCAGACATACATGTGGGTCCTGCTCCTATATATATAGGTCATGAACCATATATTTAATTAATACAGTTAATGAGCCAAACCTGAATATGACTAAATACTCAGTTATCAGGTTGGTCATATAATGATATATGTCCTCTTGTTCAATAGCTTCTATGATATCTTACCTTATCAGTTTGGTGGTAGGAAGGCCATCAGTCCTGGAGAAACCATTGCTTTAGCACCCACACTGTTACCTTTTTGTGAGCACTTCTCCTGTGAAGCAGAGTTTGTACATTCTCTGCTCCCTTCTCTAAATTACCATGTACAAAGCTCAAGAATTTACTAAAAAATAATGGAAGTTTTAATGGCTCTCACCATTATTACCCTGAATATTATCCAGCAACCTGTGGTGAGAAAGAGACCAATAAAGGTATAAATTGCTGGATTTATTGTGTATCTCCCCTGTTAGCCTTATAGAAGTGCTATCAAATAATTCACTTCTCAGTTATACTCCCAACATTGACTTCAAAGTCAAGGTCCTATGGAGCCATCAGTGAGGAGATGTATGTTCCTGCAAGACACTCAACGTCTCTGGAAGGTAGGTGTGAGTAGTTTGGTTTGGAACACATCACTATTAGTGGTCCCTCCTAGATGAAGAAAACTCTCTTCCATTCTCAGGATGAGTCCATTGGTGGTTGTACACTCCAGTGCAGCTTCCACATTTGGGGCAGAATATGCTCGTGGGAAGTTGGGGGTGGGGCATGGGTAGAGCAGCGTGCTCCTTACGCTGTTTTTGCTTGGCGTCTGCTTTTTCCCAATGGGAAGTCTCGAGGTTTCAACGGATGCTGCTCCTCTGTTTTGGATGATCTTGGGCCCAGTGATTCATAGGTATAATGGGATTATGGTTTGAATGGATTGGTTGGATGAAGAATCTGTTTCCATGCTGTATGACTCTCTGATTCTCTGGGTTCAGAAAGGAACAAAGTGAAGTATGTAGTGTCATTCCTGTAGTTAGTAAATTGTACTTAGATGTTTCTTAAATATAAACTTCTTAATGTGTACCTCTGTTAATCCAACCTTTCTAGCTCTATTTAATTTTCCATTTTGAATTTGGTTGTAATTCACACTATACCTTGCACTATTGGTTATTTGTTTCTTTGTCTCTCCTTAAAGCTGTTTAATTAAGAGATAGATTGTTGGCCCTATCATTTGCCAAGGTCTCCAATGTCCCACTGCCCTTGCTGCACCAGTAACAGCTCACACCTCCAGCAACCTCCTGCGTGGTACCTTGTTGAGTGCAAGTTGAAGGAGCAAAATGAAATAAACACATCTTTCTGGAAGATGCCTCATTCCTGCAAAATCTGAACATTAGTGCACTGGACTTCACTGTCCAGTTTATCTGCTCTGAGCAATTCTTGACAACTCAATGAGTGCTCAGCTCATTACTGTGTTTCAGAACCATTCGCAGGGTCACGGAGTGTCACGACAATTCAGTAATGCACGGTGGCATGAGAAAACTGTGCAGAGTAAACTTACCTATTCCTAACAGTTTGCTAAAAATAAACAGCAATGTAACAATGTATTTAATGCTATTTCTGTAGAAAAAGCTCTGCATGATTTAAAGTAACTTTCTACTTTACAACATTGCCAGTCGGCTTTTAATTGTTGGAGTTCTGGAATGTCTAATAATTGTAGATAACTTAGTTGTGCCAGTTAGTACTAAAATTTATATTAATATGGTCAGCTGTGACTACTGGACATGCACAGATTTCATGCATTTTTTTAACAGTAATATATAGCTCCATATTCAGAGTGATATGTAGTAGCTATATAACCAAGACTGAGATTTTTAAAAAGTTACATGTAACTCTTAACTTTCCCACTTGACAAGAACACTGTACAATATGTTAAGTCCCAACAACATCTGTTAGTTGCTCATTAGCTGCTCTGTCTGGGCAAGTTCAGTTTCCTTTATCTGATTTCTGAGTTTGGCCTTTATGGCTTTGGCAACGACTTTCTCATCAGGAATTGGTGCCTCCTTCATGCTGCTCCTTAAAGACAGGGAGATTGTGAAAGGTTCAAAGGCCTTATCTTTTCCATCCAATCAAAACGGACACTCCATAATCTAGCCTGATCCTTTGGGGAAATACTGAAGGGCACTTGCTCTGTTCAGGACGTTGCCTTTCTAATGAGATATTAAACTGCCTTTGTGTTGCAGTGATTCAAATAGATATTACAACCCTCTGGTAGGAGTAAACAATTTTCACTGTCTCGACTAATATCCCTCTATTTATGACTCAATAATTCTATCATCTCAGGTAACTGCACCTTAAGACAAACTATTGGTCATAAAGTAATACAAGCCTCCCGAGAATGGTTTTCACAGTCAGAGCAGGATGGAGTGAAACTTCCATCAGTTCAATTAATCCCTTCAGAAAACCTGGCCACTTTCCCCTAGTTAACCTTGGTTTATGTCCTGGGAATGGTTTATAGGCTTTCCCTAACAGTAGGTGTACCATTGGGCACCATTAACAAAACATGCCTGGAGCTTCTAAAATGTTTATATAATAATTGTATTGTAGTTTAATCTCCATTTATTAGATTCCCTACAGTGTGGAAACAGGCCCTTCAGCCCAACAAGTCTACACCGACCCTCCGAAAAGTAACCCACTCAGACCCATTTCCCTCTAACTAACGCACCGAACACTATGGGCAATTTAGCATGACCACTTTACCTGACCTGCACATCTTTGGATTGTGGGAGGAAACCCACGCAGACACAGAGAGAATGTGCAAACTCCACACCGACAATCGCCCAAGATTGGAATTGAACCTGGGTTCCTGGTGCTGTAAGGCAGCAGTGCTAACCACTGAGCTACCATGCTGCCCCTTGACTGAGTATTCAAATTTTAGATCAGAGTGGTGCTGGAAAAGGATTGCAGATCAGGCAGCATCCGAGGAACAGGAAAATCGACGTTTTGGGCAAAAGCCCTTCATCAGGATGAAAAATAAACGCGTTACATATCTTAGATCATAAGTAGGATCTCACCGTAAGCAGCAAGGAAACATTCTAATCTGCTTCCTTAAGCTATCTTTGCATAGGTACTCCGTTCCAAAGCAAGTTCACTCCAATCTCAACTTTTTAAGCATTAATTAACTGACTCTATACAGCTTTATTTTCCTTTGGACTGACAAAACAGTTTTACAGCTCCTCTCTGATTCCATTAACATGAACATTTCCTGATGGCCTAAACTGTTCAACTTTAAGATTTCTATTGAAACTTCCCTGAATTAGAACTACAATAATTCAGCAATGATGACTTGTTCCCCTGAAATAAAAGCTTGATTCTCCTGTTAGGTCAACTTGTTCTCTTTTCTGAACTGAACTCCTTATGCTTCTGAAGTAGATCAAAAGCTAAAGGAAATGACTTTCTCATCTATTAAGATACTGGAGTCACATGTTTTAAGTCACCATTTCAAATGACTTTTTCACCTGTTTAACATTATTACCTTTGCACAACTGACACAAATCCATCCACCTCTATTTCAAAATGCAAATCATGAACTAAAATCAATACAATACACCTGTCATCTCATTTTCATAGTTAATGATAATGATCCACTGGGGAAACAGTGATCATAACACCATAACACCAATAACACACTGGGGAAACAGTGATCATAACACCGTAACACCAATAACACACTGGGGAAACAGTGATCATAACACCGTAACACCAATAACACACTGGGGAAACAGTGACCATAACACCGTAACACCAATAACACACTGGGGAAACAGTGATCATAACAGCATAACACCAATAACACACTGGGGAAACAGTGACCATAACACCAATGAATTCCTTGTTAAGTTTTCAAGTGGCAGACTTCAGTCACATATAAATATGCAACAAAAGCAGTCCATTAAAATAAACAAAAGACAACAAGAACATTCCAGCACCTAATCAAGATCAATTTGGGAAGTTAACAACCTTAGGTTAAAACTTAAAAGATTGCAATATCAAATAAGAGGTACTTTAGAAATCAAGAAAGTACCACCTAAAAATTGATGTGAAAGATAGATTATCAAAGCAAACTAACTGGAAACCGATTTCTTAAAAAATGAAAGCTTTTATGTGTCTGTAAAAAAGGAAGAGAGTAACTAAAGTTAACATTGGTCCCTTAGAAATAGTGCTAAGGGAATGGATCATGGGAAATAAGGCAATAGCAGAAGCATTGAACAATATTTTGTAACTATCCTAGCAATAAAAGACGTAAGTTTCACAGCAGAAATAGACTGTAACCCTGGGGTTGAAAGAAAAATAAAATTCTATCAATAGGGACAAAACTGTTGGAGAAACCGAAGGGATTAAAATCTGATAAATCTCCAGGATATGATGGCCTATATCCTAGGGTTCCAAAAGTGAAGATTGTACAACAATTGGATGTCTTGACTATGACTTTCAAAAATTCCTTAGTTTTTGGGGAAGTATCCAGTCAGATTTTGAGTGAACAACCATTACATTTCAAGAAAGTAGGAGAGAAAATGGAATGAGCTAACATATTATCAGTTATTGACAAAATACAGGAACTCTTAGTAAGGAAATGTATTCATTCAAGGCAATTTGTGATTAAATCAAGTCAACATGGTTTTTCCAAATAGAAATCCTCTGTGACAAATTCATTTGAGGTTCTTTAACGATACATCTAGAAGGATGGATAAAGGACAATCAGTAGATATAGTGTACTGAATCTCCAAAAGGCATGCAATAAGGTATGACAAAAAAAAAACACAAAATAAGGACCCATTGAGTTGGGGTAATAGATTAGCTTGGATAAAGGATTGGTAATGAACAGCAAGCAGAGATTTAGCATAAACGTGGCAAGCAGTATATAGCAGAGCGGTGCAATTATCCAGTGTTGGTTCTTCAGCTGTTTATGATCTACATTGATGGAATGGATGAAGAAACAGAATAAGGACTCTCAGTCTGCAGATGAAAGAAAGTTAGGTGAATAGGGAAACTCTGGGGGGTGGGGGGGTGACACAGAAAGGCTGCAAAGAGATATAGACAGGTTAAGTGAGTGGGCAAAAATTGGGACTGGAAAATAATGTTGAGACGTTTAAAGTTATTTACCTTGATCACAAGGATAGATAAATTACTTTTTTGAAAAAAAATGCAAAACTTGCAAATGTAGAAGTTTATAAAGACTTGAGTGTTCATATAAGGAATACCAATCATCAACATGCAGTTATAGTAAATAATTGGGTAAACAAATAGCATGTTGCTGTTATTGCAAGGGTAATGGAGTACAGGAATTTTTCGTTAAGAACCTTGATAAATTATATTCAGTTTTGGTGAGACTTCACCTGGCATAGCATGTGCAGTTTTGATTCCACATTTGTGAAAAAGTGTATCTATGTTGGAGACAGTACAGTGAAGGCTCACTTCATTGTTCCTTGAAATGTGTGAATTGTCCTGTGATGAGAGATTGAGTCAATTGGAATTATATTCTCTGGAGTTCAGAAGAATAAAAGGTAATCTCACTGAGACAAACAAAATTATGAAGGGTAGATATTGAGAGATTCTTTCTGCTAATCTAGGAATCAAAAACACAAGGTGCACAGTCTTGGGACAAGGGACTGATAATTTAGGACTGTGAAGCAGAGAAACTATTTCACACAAGATATTGTGCACATTTAGAATTCTCTACACTCGAAGGCTGTGCATCGTTGAATACACTTAAGGCCACGATGCAAAATATTTTCAATTCTCAGGAAACCAAGGATTATGGTGAAATAATTCCACAGAGGCCGGTACTCCGTCACCAAGTCACCCCATATTTACGCGTCCTCGACATTGATACACCTCCCTCAGAGACGGCTCTGAGAGTGAACAGAATCTTTGACACTCTGTTTATTTTTTGAATTTTATTAAACAATTAACATTAACCGCTGTATACAGAGAAACATCAATTTACAAAGGAGAGGAGCAGCAAAGTCAGGCCCCAAACCCTATTGTTCAACCAGTTTACAGGGAAATGAGGACAAACCCCAAATCCTAGTTTCAAACATTGCAAAAACAGTAAGTGACATTTGTACATACAAGACAGTCCAATTACATTTTAAAAAAGTGCATACAAATGCAGACCCCTAGAAACCCAGCAAGCACTCCCGTCCCTCCCACCTTCGGCCACTCTAAGGCAGCCCTCCCCTACGCACATTCTGTTTCTCGGTCCACTTCATGCCCCTTCCAGTTCTCCGTCCGCCCTGACACACCTTCCGACCACCTCTAGGACAGTCCATCCAGCCTCCCTGACCCCCAAATCCAAGAACAACAGCGGTCAGGATGGCCTACCCACCTTCCAGCTTCCCTAACCGCCCTTAGCACCTTTTGGCCACCTTTAGGACAGCCCGCCCTGGTACCCACCTGGGGTGAGAGCGCAGAGGACGGCCTACCCACCTTATGGCTCTCTGTCTGCCCCTACATACCATCAGGCTGTCACCCACCCCAATGCGCCATCTGAACTGTGGACTGCGCTGACACCTTCCTGCCACCTCTAGGCCAGCCCAACCCCTTCCCTGGGATGATAGCGCGCAGGGCAGCCCACAAGCCTTCCGGATCTCGGCCTGTCCCTACACACCTTCTGGCTCTTGGCCACTCTGACACACCTTCCAACCACCTCTAGGACAGCCCATCCCGATTACCCCTTCTCAGGATGACAGCACTCAGAATAGCCAACCCACCTTCTGGCTCTTGGCGCAGGCGGCATCAGGGTGGTCTACCCACCCTCTGGCTTTCCAGACAGCCTACCAACCTTCAGGTTTACAGGATGCCCTACCCAGCCTCTGGCTCTCAGGGTGACAGCTTTCAGGATAACCCATGAGCCTCCCAGCTCACAGTAAGGCCTGCCAGACCCAGGGATACGCAAGACAGTGCAGGTGTCAGAAATGGTGTCCACTCCAAACTGCAGAGTCCATTGTTAAAAACCGAGTCCACAACCGAGGGCAGAGTCCACTCATGAAGGCAGCAAATGCACACCTCCCAGCACACAAGTGTTCAATCTTTGCAGAGGCATAATCCCAGGGCTAGGCCTTCCCACAGGAACAGCTCATCTGGTCAGATGTATTTTCTCACAAGGGCTCAGTCCAAAACCAAAAAAAATGAAGACACTCCTGTTCATATCTGTCAGCCAGAGCTCCCTGATTGAACCAGATTAACAGCCCAAATCAGGGAACTCATTTTTTCAAAGGTCCACCTGGCTGACCTTGTTACAATTACAATATCCTTCCCCCTCTGAGTCTGAAGGCATAGGCTAGTTCTTTTTCTTGTCGCTCCTCCTGTGGCGTTTTAGCACCGGGTCAGATTCAATCAACTCTGCCTCTACTACGGGATATATGTGATATGCAGCAGCTTGCCTCTTGGGCTGGGCACGTCACGGAAGAAATTCATTCTATTCTTCAGGCGGCCAACGTGTTGAGGCAGCGACACCCGCCTTATCCATCTCAGAATCCAAGGTCTCTTCAATGCTTGACAGAAAGGGAGAACTCATGGGTTCAACCAGCGTTTCCAACTGTACTGGAGAGCCGGACATGTTTTACTTCCACCCCATTTGTGAGTTTGCAGCTTTCATATGGTCTACATGCTTGTTCAGGATGGTCGCTCACAACTGAACTTTATACCTCAATGGACCTGACCTTGCATCGACCATGCCCCTTACCCATGTAAAGGTATTAGTTTTAGAGCCCAGTGCAGAATTTGGCTCGAAGTTATGTGTGGCATAGCTTTAAGTGCACCTAGCAGGTTTTTGTGGTCGATTAATGGTACAAATTTATATCTGTAAAGGTATTGGTAGAAGCTCCTGAATCCAAATATGACTGAAAACCTTCCTTTCTTTATCTGGGCGTATTTATGCTCTGCATTAGCCAACATCCTGGAAGCATATAGTATTGGGCCACCAATGAGCTAATACTACCACAAAGCCCTACAGGGAGTCATATCGCAAGTCAATACCAGATCTCACTTGGGATCATAGTGTGCCAACACCTGAGAGGATGATAGCTGTTTCCACACTTGCCTGAAAGCTATGGTTTGGTTATGTGACCATTTCTAAGGCTGACCATTTTTTAAAGAGTTGACGCCAAGATGATAGGATAAGAGGCCATGTTACGGATGAACTTTCCATAACAATTTAATTCCAGGCCTATTAACAAGCTAAGGAATGGTACTGACATGGCAGCCAGGGCACCTTTCATCTTCCAGCTGGTGTAACCTGGTCTTCTTGACTCTGTAAGGTAAAAACAATGACTGCAGATGCTGAAAACTGAATACTGGATTAGTGTTGCTGGAAGAGCACAGCAGTTCAGGCAGCATCCAACGAGCAGCGAAATCGACGTTTCGGGCAAAAGCCCTTCATCAGGAATAAAGGCAGTGAGCCTGAAGCATGGAGAGATAAGCTAGAGGAGGGTGGGGGTGGGGAGAGAGTAGCAGTCAACTAGATCTCTTTGTGTGCCTGGAACACATTCTTTTCCCCTTTCTAAGGCATACATCCACCTGGGAGAAATATTTAAGGGCTATGTCCAAATTCTCCAAGTGCTCCTTATTGGCTTCCCTGTTATTAGCACATCATCTAGATAAATGGCGAACTGGGTGGACCTTGTAAAATATTGTCCATCATCTGCTGAAAAATTGTAAAGGCTGACCATATCCCAAATGGCAGTCTCGTGTATTGGTACAAATGCTTAAGGGTATTACTTGTTACACGACAAAGTGGCACAGTGGTTAACACTGCTGTCTCACAGTACCAGAGACCTGGGTTCAATTCCTGCCTTGGCCAACTGTGTGGAGTTTCACATTCTGCCCGTGTCTGCGTGGGTTTCCTCCGGGTGCTCCAGTTTCCTCCCACAGTGCAAAGCTGTGCAGGTCAGGTGAATTGGCTATGCTAAATTGCCCATAGTGTTGGGTGAAGGGGTGAATGTAGGGGGCTGGGTGGGTTGCTCTTCGGTGGGTCGGTGTGGACTTGTTGGGGCGAAGCACCTGTTTCCACACTGTAAGAAATCTAATCTAATCTTCTGGGAATCCTCAAATAACCGCAATTATAGGTATGCATGGGTCATGTCTGGCTTTATGAAAGACACCCACCCTGTCAGCTTTGTGTATAAATCCTCTGTGAGGGATGAGTATTTATCTAGCTGTGAAAGGTGATTTCCTGTTCATTGAAAATCCCCACAAAGGCGAACCAACTATCAAGCTTCATAATTGGTATGACCAGTACTGTCCATTCCACAGAACTGGGCTGGTTTGATGATTCCTTCACTTTCCAACTTCCTGATTTCTGCCTCGACTTTGTATTTCACTTTTGTGTTTATAAAATAATTAAATAAATTGTTTGCTTAACATCAAATAGTTTGACCAGTCACATTGCATCTGGAACACGGCACGTCACATCTACCTTTAAAATAAGAAAGTGTTAGGGTCTAAGGTACCTTCTTTGAGGGGGTCTGGTCTGGTCCGAAACAGTAGGCGTCATCAGCTGATAGCTGACTCACATGCATTCATTTGCATTCTTTGGGGAAACGACATCGAAGTCAAGATCATGAGGGTAGTCACCATCTTCTGACACTATCTTTTCAAAATTGTATATCAATGCAGTTGCTCTATAGCAAAACCCTATAAGGAGCCCTTTTCCCCTCATATCCCATTCTCATGATTGTTTTCATGAAGAACTGCTCAGAAAAAATCTCAAGTATGTCTTTGGCTTTAAAGTGTCAGCCCCATGCTGTAATGTACTTTCCGTAATACTTATAGCTCTGACAATGTGATGGGTCAGATGACATGAATGGAATCTTGATGAACCACTCAGTGTCTGATTCACAGCACACAGCTAGCTTTGCCTGGGCCTGAGACCTCATTCTCGTCATGTTTATAATGAGCAGAGTTTCTGAAGCAGCTGTCAAAAATACATGGAAAGTGTTGGCAAGCAAAGTTGAATGGTTATAACATTCAACAACTTATTGGAAGGTAATCACGGCTTAAAATATATTTTGCTCATTTTTGCAATTTCAGTCAGAAAAATGTGGTGAAGACTTGCATTTGTGCTCTGAGGAACAGTCATGCCAGACTCAAAGTGTTAACTTTGTTCCTTTTTCCACAGACCTGCTGAGTTTCACCAGCACTTTGTGATTCTTACAGATTTCTAGCATCCTTCTTATGTTACTTCTATTTCATTTGTATTGTCCCTTTCTTTACCTCAGGATATCATAAAGAGCTTCACACTCAGTGAAGGGTTTTTATAAAAAAGTGTAGTCACTGTTGTATAATGTATGTAAAAACAGTCGTCAATTTGCACACAGCAAGATTCTAGGAGAAAGTGAGGACTGCAGATGCTGGAGATCAGAGCTGAAAATGTGTTGCTGGAAAAGCGCAGCAGGTCAGGCAGCATCCAAGGAGCAGGAGAATCAACGTTTCGGGCATCAGCCCTTCTTCAGGAACGAGGAAAGTGTGTCCAGCAGGCTAAGATAAAAGGTAGGGAGGAGGGACTTGGGGGAGGGGTGTTGGAAATGCGATAGGTGGAAGTAGGTTAAGGTGAGGGTGATAGGTCAGAGTGGGGATGGGGCCGGAGAGGTCAGGAAGAAGATTGCAGGTTAGGAAGGTGGTGCTGAGTTCGAGGGTTGGGACTGGGACAAGGTGGGGGGAGGGGAAATGAGGAAACTGGAGAAATCTGAGTTCATCCCTTGTGGTTGGAGGGTTCCTAGGCGGATGAGGCGCTCTTCCTCCAGCCATCGTGTTGCTATGGTCTGGCGATGGAGGAGTCCAAGGACCTGCATGTCCTTGGTGGAGTGGGAGGGGGAGTTGAAGTGTTGAGCCACGGGTGGTTGGGTTGGTTGATCCGGGTGTCCCAGAGGTGTTCTCTGAAACGTTCCGCAAGTAGGCAGCCTGTCTCCCCAATATAGTGGAGGCCACATCGGGTGCAGCGGATGCAGTAAATGATGTGTGTGGATATGCAGGTAAATTTGTGGCGGATATGGAAGGATCCCTTGGAGCCTTGGAGGGAAGTAAGGGAGGAGGTGTGGGCGCAAGTTTTGCATTTCTTGCGGTTGCAGGGGAAGGTGCCGGGAGTGGAGGTTGGGTTGGTGGGGGGTGTGGACCTGATGAGGGAGTCACGGAGGGAGTGGTCTTTTCGGAACACTGATTGGGGAGGGAAAGGAAATATATCCCTGGTGGTGGGGTCCGTTTGGAGGTGGTGGAAATGACAGCGGATGATACGATGTATATGGAGGTTGGTGGGGTGGTAGGTGAGGACCAGTGGGGTTCGGTCCTTGTGGCGATTGGAGGGACAGGGTTCAAGGGCGGAGGAGTGGGAAGTGAAGGAGATGCAGTGGAGAGCATCGTCGATCACGTCTGGGGGGAAATTGCAATCTTTGAAGAAGGAGGCCATCTGGGTTGTTCGGTATTGGAACTGATTCTTCTGGGAGCAGATGCGACAGAATTGGGAATAAGGGCTGGCATTTTTACAGGGGGCAGGGAGGGAGGAGGTGTAGTCTAGGTAGCTGTGGAAGTCGGTCGGTTTATAGTAAATGTCCATGTTGATTCGGTCGCCCGAGATAGAAATGGAGAGGTCTAGGAAGGGGAGGGAGGAGTCTGAGACGGACCAGGTAAATTTGAGGTCGGGGTGGAAGGTGTTGGTAAAGTGGATGAACTGTTCAACCTCCTCATGGGAGCACGAGGCAGCGCAGATACAGTCATCGATGTAGCGGAGGAAAAGGTGGGGGGTGGTGCCAGTGTAGCTGCGGAAGATGGACTGTTCCACACATCCTACGAAGAGGCAGGCATAGCCAGGGACCATGTGGGTGCCCATGGCTACTCCTTTGGTTTGGAGGAAGTGGGAGGATTGGAAAGAGAAGTTGTTCAGAGTGAGGACCAGTTCAGTCAGTCGAAGGAGGGTGTCAGTGGAAGGGTACTGGTTGGTTCGGTGGGAAAGGAAGAAGCGGAGGGCTTTGAGTCCTTCGTGATGGGGGATGGAGGTGTACAGGGACCTGATGTCCATGGTGAAGATAAGGCGTTGGGGGCCGGGGAAGTGAAAATCATGGAGGAGGTGGAGGGCGTGGGTGGTGTCTAGAACGTCGGTGGGGAGTTCTTGGACTAAGGGGGACAGAACCGTGTCGAGGTATGCAGAAATGAGTTCGGTGGGGCACGAGCAGGCTGAGACAATGGGTTGGCCGGGGCAGTCAGGTTTGTGGAGTTTGGGCAGGAGGTAGAAACGGGCGGTGCGGGGTTGTGGGACTATGAGTTGGAGGCGGTGGATGGGAGATCCCCTGAGGTGATGAGGTTATGGATGGTCTGGGAGATGATGGTTTGGTGGTGGGAGGTGGTGTCATGGTCAAGGGAGCAGTAGGAGGAGCACAGCAAGATTCCTCAAACATCAATATGATAGATGTCAAATAATCTGCTTCAGTGCTTTTTGAAGATGGAAGAAATTGTAGCCTCCACACCAAAGTGAAATCTTCTGCTATTCTTCAGAATAGTACAATACGTTCCTCTATGCTCACCTGAGATGGCATAACTGACCTGAGATTAAGGTCTTGTCCAAAAAACTGTTATCTCAGATGGTGCAGCACTGCCCCAGTACAAGTCCTAGATTGTTTTTGTTATTCAATGTCTGGTTCCTCACATTAAATTTGGTTATGTGGAGGATTATAATCTAAAATAATTGATTTAATGACCACTGTTGTACCCTTCCCTGACGCTAACTTGACCTTTCTTTCAATAACCATGACACTGCAATTTTCTTCCCTTAGAAAATGGGTGTTGTTACTTACAAGGTTTGTAAGTTATTTCACAAAATATTAGGGTTCAAAGACATTTATTGGCTTTAATGAAATTAAGCAGGCAATAATTCTTATCACTGATAATTAAACTGACACAATGATGACTATTACCAAGAATGATCACATTCACTTGAGTCACTTATGGAAAAAATCGGATTACTGGAGAATTCAGCATGTTACAGGTCTTAAGTTTGTGGGAAACGGCTGGCCAGGCCTTGTTGAGTTTCATTCTATTGATTTTTACAGCTTTGTTTCAAAACCTTTCTTTTACTCAATGGGAATCTATGCTTTTCAAAATGTTATCTCATCTAATTAAATGGATTTTTGCTTTTGAAAGGAAAACTTCCCTAAGTCTTCTCCTTGACAGAACCATCAATCAATTCATTCAACTGTAACAGTTTCAGGGGCTCCAGGCAGGCACACAGTATGACTTGCCTTGTGCAAATCCACCCTTGGAGAAGTTAATTCCTGGGAGTGCAATTGAGTTATCCATAAGGCTCATACAAGGAGTTCTTACAGTTGAATGCTTATCAGCTAAAATCTTTATAAACCTCGTTCAAAAGCAAACTGACATTGTTGGATTTTTGGCAGCGGTTCAACTTCAGGACTAAAGTTAATAAAATGGGTTAGCTATTCCCTTGCATTTAACATCTTGCCCAAAACGCTTTAATCAATTTGGTGTTGTTCATTGTACTTAGAAAGAAATAGTTGCGTCCTGTTGTGGAAACTATGAGAAATGCATCACTACACGTCGACAAACAATAACTTATGTGTTGGCAAACATTTTGTGCACAGCAGATTCCCATGACAAAGAAACAATGACTGACTAAATGGCCTCTTTTTTTAGGGGTAGAGGTGGTTGTAAAAGGGTTGATCAGGACATTGGAAGATAGCCATGCACCTCTTTGAATTGTGTCATTGACTCTTTTATATCCATATGAACTGGGAATGTAAGGTCTTGTTCAAAGATGAATGCAGTGTGCACTATTAACATGTGGAGGCTGCACTTTGCATATGGGATAAGAGCATCTTCAGAATTCCTAACAAGCTGCAGTTTCTGCTTTATTGTTGATACCAATAAAATAAATTATGGTGTAATATGTGATGGCATTTGTATGCAGCCTAATAGGGCTCTCATTCCATCATAGTGCCTTTGATATAATGAGAATTCCTATTAAAGCAGCTATAATAGGAAACTCGACTGCATGTCAATATACCATTAAATTCATTGAGAATATTTATTGAGCAGATTTTTTTTAATGATAGGTGATGCAAAATAACAAATCCACCAATTTACAGATTTGTTGTAAATTTATAATAGGATGGTGGAGTTATGTATGGTCCATTGACCCAATATTAGTGAAGTTACATTTCTACCGTCTTAATCTAATACTGTAATCATTATGTTTAAATCCATTCTTGCTTGAAGTTGGGAAGATTGTGACCTAATTAAAAGATACCAGCATTGTCAGGACTATAGTAAAACCAACAATGTTATAATTATCAAATATTCACACATGGTCAAAGAACCATCTACTCAAACTTCGACCAGCTATGTTTTATGATCTCTGTTTTTAGCAGATATTGTCCACCTTAGGATAACAATCCCCTTTATATGTTGTATTCAAACCTGTTGTGACCCAGATTTTCACCATGACAGGCAGTGGCTCTAGTGACAAAAATGCCAGAAGCATTCAGGAGCCCCAAGTCCTGAGGCCGAATATGGCATCTCTCACTTTCAAAGAGATTGGATTGGAGGCTGTCCAAGTTTCATTCATGTATAGTTCCTCTTGGCCATTTAAATGGTGAGTGGTCTCCGTCAAAATTGGATTTTGGAGTGTGGAACTCGGAGTACGGAGACTCAACCAGGTAAGGGCTGGCCTGTTCTCAATATGTTCCCTTTGGATAAACAGGGCACCTTTTTGGAGAGGTAAGACACTCATTGGGACTGTTTGATGTGGGCATGTTTGTGTGCAAAAAACTCCCATACTCTGTTATGAGCTCTTGGGCAATAGTCTAGTCTGTACAATGACAGTGTTGGAACTGGTTGCAAGTTGGCAGCCCCTCTTGCTGGAGCTCACATGACTATGACAAGCCAGTAGACACACAGGTAGACTTTACATTTTTATCCCAAATATCTCTTAAAAGAAAATAAAATAGCTTGGCAGAATATCCAACTAAAATTTGGCTTTCTGCCATCTCATGTTAACTTTGTCACTCAAACCTGTTACTGCTTAAGAAGTCAGCAGATTTTTTTTGCTCGTGTATGTGATGTTTAGGTGCAGTTTTTGTGATTCTCCCTGCCTTTAGCAGGTGCCTCTTTCCAGGATATGCTGCATTTACTCGATTTCCTTCTTAACCCTTTGGTTTACTTTCACTGCCATCCTAGCCTTTCTATTTGACTGGGGACAGTGTGGAGCCAATGTGTCGAGTTTCCCAATCTGTTATGATGCAGATAAACTTTCACTTCTGAACTGTGGACCATTGTCTTTAATCACTATGTTGATAATGTTGCAATGGCGGAAATGTGCTTTTAGGCATTTGACAAAATCTCAGTGGCAGACATCAAATTCAGCTTGACCACCTTCCAATACATAGAATTATAGGCTACACAGTGTCAAGATAATCTGGTCCCACAAGGGTGAAAAGGTCAACTTCATTAATATTCTGCGTGAGATACCACATGTTGTCAGTGACTCCCTAACTTTCTCGGCTCAGTACTCTTTACAAACATTGTCCTGGTAGACTGTTCCTTGACCTTCTTACACCTGATTAGCCATGAGAGCACCTTTCTTGCCTTCCTCAGCAGTGACTCAGTTCCTAGTAGTTGGCATGGATGTGCTTTAGTATCTCTCCTCTCAAATCCTCCAGGGTAGTGCCTCAAATTTCTTTGCACAAAATGTCATCTTGCGCTGTCAATTCATCACTATGTACCCAAGATGCACTTTTAGCAACAGTTTTGTTTTTGATGATTTTGGCCATCTTTTCCTCACTACTTTTTCGTTGTTTGGAAAGTAACATCTTGTTGGCTATTTCACTTGATTTGAGAGAAGTGCTCATTATGTTGCTATCTCTGCTGGTTTGATGACTTTTCAGAGAATATCGAATTTTGCTTCATGCTGGATCTGGAAGATTTCACCCTCTGGTGTTGCATCCTCTACTTTCTTCTTTGGGACTGGTGCTGCTAATAGCATGACTAAAATGGACATCTGCTTCTCTTGCTTGTATGTCATACCCAGATAATTTTTTCTGATATCTCTTTGGATTCACAGCCAAGGATATCTTGTGCCCCCTTTTATCCCTCCTGATTTCTTTCTTCAGTAAACTGTATACCTCCAGGGATTCCCGTGCTCCCAGCTACCTGTACCTGAGCCAGCCCACCTCCTTTTATCTGGCCTAAGACTCAATATTTCTTGTCATCCAGGGTTCCCTATTCCTACCAACCTCGCCTTTCACCCTCACAGGAAGACATAGACTCTAGCGATCTCACTTTTAAAGGCCTCCCACTTGCTGGAGGTCCATTTGCCCGCAAACTACTACAATCAGCCTCTGCAAGCCCCTGTCTAAGTCCATCAAAATTCACCTTGCACCAGTTTAAAATTTGAACCTGTGGACCAGTTTTGCCCTTCTCCCTAATTAACTTAAAATTAATAGAACTATGGTCATTGGTCCCGAAGTGCCCCCCCCCCCCCAACCCGTCCCCTCAGTCACCTGTCCTGCCCTATTTCCCAAGAGTAGGTTAAGTTTTGCCCCTTCCTGAGTAGGACCTCTATATACTGCTTGAGGAAACTTGCCTGAATGCACTTATCAAATTCCACCCCATTTAAACCCTTAACGCTCTGGCAATCACAGTCCTTGTTAGGAAAATTAAAATCCCCTACTCTGACAACCCAATTGCTCCTGCAAGACTCCCCAATCCTCCTACATATTTGTTCTTCTAATTCCTGTTGTCTATTTACGGCCCTATAGTAGAACCCCAATAATGTCACCATCCCCTTTTTTATTTCTTAGCTCCACCCACAAAGCCTCTCCCTGGATAATCCTTCATCTCTGATCACTGCTGCGATTCTCACCATAATCAAAAATGCAACTCCCCCTCTCCTCCTTCCACTACCTCTGTCCCGCTTAAAGCACTTGTACCCTGACACATTAAGCTGCCAGTCCTGTCCCTCTCTTAGCCATATTTCTGAAATGGCTATAATATCCCAGTCCCATGTACCTATCCATGCCCTTAGCTCATCAGCCTTACCTGTCAGCCCTATTGCATTGAAATAAATGCAAATTAATCCAGTAGGCATGCCTTGCTCCAGTTGAGTTCCAGCCTGACCTGTTTCTTCAACTTACTACTTCTGAATACTGTATCTCCTTCGAACCTCACACTTGCCTCGTTTCTGCTGAGGATCCTAACCCCCACCCCCCGCCAATCTTGTTTGAACCCTCTCTTGCACAACTAGTTGCACTAGTTGTTCCACCTTTTGCTTGCTACATCACTAACGTTCCCTTTATTCAGCATGGTTGTGTTAGCCACGCAGCCATTCCAAGTGGTCTGTGCACAATGCCCATTGACACCATTCACAACATTGACTTTCTGGTTTTGGAGGTTTCTGTCGAACATGGACCTCAAAAGGTCCACACAGCTTAAAGCAAAATTAGCAGAACGCGGCACATCTTAATACTTCTGTCTTTTCAGATTCCACCCTACGACTTTTAACTGTCTTTACATGGCTAACATTGGGCATCTCTAATTGAAAATCTTTTTGTTCAGTTTCACATTTATCTGGCTATCCCTGTCTAAATGTCATGTTAGATTTTGATGACTGTCAGCCATTGAATTTCTACATCAATAAACAAGCAGATCATCCAATGATATATTCCACTGTGGGAAGATCAATACCATCTCATGTTGTCTGTATTGATTCTGCTCTGGGACCACAGAAATGTCTAACAGCATATCCAACCATTTATATCTCCCAAAGGGCATCCAGAATTTGGTTAAAAAATATTGTATTCACCCAGGTGAATTTGCCAGTAAACATTCTTTGCATCTAGGGTAGTGGAGATTTATGTCTTTGCAAGTTGTGACAAAATGACTTTGATGGGTGGCGTGGGTTAGTGTGACACCTTCGGAACTTCATTTAGATTTTGTGGGTGAATGTATACCCTCAGCTTTGCAGGGTATGTTCACTCCTATCACACAGCTAACCCATTCTGCAGGAGTTGTCACTTACATGATTACTCCTTTCTTTTCCCAATTTTCCATTTTCCTTCAGGCTGGACTTGGGGATAGCTGGACCTATTGTCTGATGATGTTGAGTTGTAAAATCTACTTCAAGATGATATCCTCCTGGAAGACATCCTAACCCTGTCAACACTTCTGTGATTTAGTGAGCTGTGACACAGAGCAAATCTCTTTTGGCATCTCTCAGGGTTATCAGTCTACGCTTTGTATTTGATCCAGTTGAGGTAAGTGGCTTTTACTTCCAATCTAGGACTTGAAACTCCAGACCTTCAGTGATGCTATTGCATTGTGTTCACAGAGTAAACTGTTCTCTTGACTTGAGTCTGGTGCCATCATATAGCACCAATCTTATTTTCAAGAGTACATTTTCAGAGCAGCATGCTGAGGTACTTCATATAGTTCTGTGAAGGTCATGATGCACCAGTGTCTAACTGATGTTTTATGTTCTCCTTCTGCAATCCTTGACTCAATAGTCACAAGCCATGTCTCACCTATTGAGTCAACCTGGTTAATGGTGCAGAGTGATTTGTCAGAATGGTTGCTTACTGTCTTTTCAGGGGCCATCTATACCTGATTAGCATGCTTCCTTCCAGCTATACACTCATGCACAAAATGATTCAGCTTCTTGCAGACAGAACATTGTTTTCTCCACATTGGGCTTGTCATCTTCGCTTTTGAGTAATATACTTTGCTGTAGCTATATTCAAACATTTGTCTGTGACTGCTTTATCCTTTGGAACCGGATCAAAATGATTCAAGACCTGGTTTGTTATGTCAGAAATGTCCTGTAGATGCAGATTTCTGACCTCTGCACATCTGCACATGTTGATTGCTTTCCTGAGAATGAGTTCTCCTCTCTCAGTAGATATGCTTTCATAGTGGGATCTCATGAATGGTGCTGAATGTTCTGAAAGTATCAGTGAAGACTCCACCTCTAACTTTATACTGGGGGCAAGGTCATTAATGAAGCAGACAGTTGAGCCTAAGATACTGCCCTGAGAAACTCTTAAAGTGATGTTCTGGTACTGAAATGATTGACCTCCAACAACCACAATACATTTCTACCTTTAATTAAATCAGCTTTCAGTTCTGCATATTCAAATGATTATGTGAGCCGAGTTAATTAATGGACCTTTTTATTCTTGGACGTTAAGGTTAACTGTGAGTTCAAAGTAAACCTTTAATGATTTCAAAATTTCTGCTGTCTGCTTTTTTTCTGCTGATCAGAGAGTTTCAGGATGCAAGAAACACTGAAACTGTTTCTTCTCAACAGTTCAGAAGATCTGTTTCAATTCTATAACTTTGTGATTCATGCAAACAAACAGCTAGCTCTGCTTCATACCACCTGTCACTTTAGCTGGAACTGGGAGTGGAAAAGTTGCAACCTTTATGTCTTACCCAGTAATTTACCTGTGGTCTGTTTCTCAGTTATTTTTCGGTTGCAATTATTTTCTTGTAGGATCAAAATTCTGAACACTCCTGTGTCTCTTTGCCAGAAGCTGTGCTTTTAGTTTCCATCTCTTCAACACTCAGTGTCAACCCAACTACTAACTCAGTTATGTTCTGTGGTTTTACTTAATTGCAAGATGGTTATCTCCGGTCAGTGTTTCCTGATACAGGTCACATGACAATGGCAAGCTTTTGGTATAAATTACATTTCTATCCCAAACAGACTAATTTTCTTTCATTCAGATAGACTGGCAATTATTGCCCGTCCCTAATTGCATGCCGAAGGTGATGTTTTGAACTGCCTTCTTGAACTATTGCAGGTGTAGGTGTTCACAATGTTGTCAGACAAGGACATCCAGAACTTTAATCCAGTGACAGTGAAGAAATGGCAATGGGGTTCCAAAGTCAGAACTTCCCCTTCCAAAGGTAGTGTTCCCAGCTGACTTTGTCCTTCTTTATGGTAGAATATCCCACCAACCTTGAAGGTTCTGTCAAAAATGGTTTGGTGAATTACAATAGTATATTAGATTAGATTAGATTACTTACAGTGTGGAAACAGGCCCTTCGGCCCAACAAGTCCACACCGCCCCGCCGAAGCGTAACCCACCCATACCCCTACATCTACCCCTTACCTAACACTATGGGCAATTTAGCATGGCCAATTCACCTGACCTGCACATCTTTGGACTGTGGGAGGAAACCGGAGCACCCGGAGGAAACCCACGCAGACACGGGGAGAACGTGCAAACTCCACACAGTCTACTGCCACTATACATCAGTTGTGAAGACATTAATGTGAAAGATGATAACTGGAATGCCACTCAAATGGGAAACTTTGCACTAATAGATGGTACCGAGCATAAAATTTGTTGGATCTACACTCGTACAGGCAAATGGAAAGTGTTACAGCACATTCTTGGTGTGTCCATGTGCATGGTGGATGGCTATTGGGAAGGCAGGAGATGAGTTACTCACCACAAAATTCTAAACCAGGTGAAAGTGAGGACTGTAGATGCTGGAGACCAGAGTCAAGATTAGAGTGGTGCTGGGAAAGCACAGCAGGTCATGCAGCACCCAAGGAGCAGGAAAATCAACGTTACAGGGAAAAGCCCTTCATGAGGAATGAGACAGGGACCCTCCAGGGTGGAGATATAAATGGGAGGAGATTGGGGCTGGGGACAAGGTAGCTAAGAGTACAATAGGTGGATGGAGGTGGGGATGCAGACGATAGGTCGGAGAGGAGGGTGGAGCGGATAGATGGAAAAGACGATAGGCAGGTAGGACAGGTCATGAGGTTGGTGCTGAGCTGGCAGGTTGGAACTGGAATAAGGTGGAGGGTGGGGAAGTGAAGAAACTGGTGAAGTCCACATTGATGCCCTGGGGTTGAAGTGTTGCGAGGCGGAAGATGAGGCGTTCTTCCTCCAGGTGTCAGATGGTGAGGGAGCAGTGGTGGTGGATGCCCAGGACCTGCGTGACCTCAGCAGAGTGGGAGGGGGAGTTGAAATGTTTGGCCATGGCGTGGTGGGGTGATTGGTGCGGGTGTCCTGGAGATGTTCCCTAAAGCGCTCTGCAAGAAGGCATCCAGTCTCCCCAATGTAAAGGAGATTCCATCAGGAGCAATGGATACAATAAATGATATTAGTGGATGTGCAGGTGAAACTTTGATGGATGTGGAAGTCTCCTTTGGGGCCTTGGATGGAGGTAAGGGGGGAGGTGTGAGCGTAGGTTTTGCAATTCCTGTGGTGGGAGAGGAGGGTACCAGGACAGGAGAGTGGGTTATTGGGGAGCGTGGACCTGACCAGGTAGTCACGGAGAGAACAGTCTTTGTGGGAAACAGGTAGGTGTGTGTGTGGGGGGGGGGTGGTGGAAATATATAAAAGGAGGTGGCTGTAGAAATCGTGGATGCGTTGGTGATTATTTTCCAGAGTTCAATAGTTCCAGGATCAGTTCCTGCACATTGAAGGGTGGCTAATGTTGTACCACTTTTTAAGAAAGGAGCAAGAGAGAAAGCAGGAAATTATAGAGCCGTTAGTCTGACCTCAGTGGTGGGAAAGATGCTGGAGTCAATTATAAAGGATTAAATTCCGACACATCTGGATAGCAGTAACAGGATAGGACAGAGTCAGCATGGATTTATGAAGGGGAAATCATGCTTTACTAATCTTCTGGAATTTTTTGAGGATGTAACTCTGAAGATGGATAAGGGAGATCCAGTGGATGTAGTGTACCTGGACTTTCAGAAAGCCTTTGATAAAGTCCACGTAGGAGGTTAGTTAGCAAAATTAGGGAGCATGGTATTGGGGGCAGAGTACTGACTTGGATTGAAAATTGGTTGGCTGACAAAGGGTAGTGATAAATGGCTCCCTTTCGGACTGGCAGGCAGTGACCAGTAGGGTACCGCAGGGATCAGTACTGGGACCGCAGCTTTTTACAATATATGTTAATGATATAGAAGATAGTATTAATAGTAACATTAGCAAATTTGCTGATGATACAAAGCTGGGTGGCAGGGTGAAATGTGATGAGGATGTTAGGAGATTACAGGGTGACCTGGACAGGTTAGGTGAGTGGGCAGATGCATGGCAGATGCAGTTTAATGTGGATAAATGTATGGTTATCCACCTTAGTGGCAAGAACAGGAAGGCAGAATACTACCTTAATGGAGTCAAGTTAGGTAAAGGGGCAGTACAAAGAGATCTGGGTGTTCTTGTACACATGTCAATGAAGGCAAGCATGCAGGTACAGCAGGTAGTGAAGAAGGCTAATAGCATGCTGGCCTTCATAACAAGAGGGCTGAAAATGTGTTGCTGGAAAAGCGCAGCAGGTCAGGCAGCATCCAAGGAGCAGGAGAATCGATGTTTCGGGCATGAGTCCTTCTTCAGGAATGAGGAAAGTGTGTCCAGCAGGCTAAGATAAAAGGTAGGGAGGAGGGACTTGGGGGAGGGGCGTTGGAAATGTGATAGGTGGAAAGAGGTTAAGGTGAAGGTGATAGGCTGGAGTGGGGGTGGGGGCGGAGAGGTCAGGAAGAAGATTACAGGTTAGGAAGGTGGTGCTGAGTTCGAGGGTTGGGACTGAGACAAGGTGAGGGGAGGGGAAATGAGGAAACTGGAGAAATCTGAGTTCATCCCTTGTGGTCGGAGGGTTCCTAGGAGGAAGATGAGGCGCTCTTCCTCCAGCCATCGTGTTGCTATGGTCTGGCGATGGAGGAGTCCAATGACCTGCATGTCCTTGGTGGAGTGGGAGGGGGAGTTGAAGTGTTGAGCCACGGGTTGGTTGGGTTGGTTGGTCCGGGTGTCCCAGAAGTGTTCTCTGAAACATTCTGCAAGTAGGCGACCTGCCTCCCCAATATAGAGGAGGCCACATCGGGTGCAGCGGATGCAGTAAATGATGTGTGTTTCATAATACACATAACAACAGGGATTGAGTATAGAAGCAAAGAGGTTCTTCTGCAGCTGTACAGGGCCCTGGTGAGACTGCACCTGGAATATTGTGTGCAGTTCTGGTCTCCAAATTTGAGGAAAGACATTCTGGCTATTGAGGGAGTGCAGTGTAGTTTCACAAGGTCAGTTCCTGGAATGGGACTATCTTATGTTGAAAGATTGGAGCGACTGGTCTTGTATACCCTTGAGTTTAGAAGACCGAGAGGGGATCTGATTGAGACATATAAGATTATTAAAAGATTAGACACTCTGGAGGCAGGAAACATGTTTCCGCTGATGGGTGAGTCCCGAACCAGAGGACACAGCTTAAAAATAAGGGGTAGGCCATTTAGGACAGAGATGAGGAGAAACTTCTTCACCCAGAGAGTGGTGGTTGTGTGGAATGCTCTGCCCCAGAGGGCAGTGGAGGCCCAGTCTCTGAATTTGTTTAAGAAAGAGTTGGATAGAGCTCTCAAGGATTGTGGAATCAAGGCTTATGGGGATAAGGCAGGAACAGGATACTGATTAAGGATGATCAGCCATGATCATAATGAATGGTGGTGCAGGCTCGAAGGGCAGAATTGCCTACTGCTGCACCTGTTGTCTATATCCCTGGTGGTGGGGTCCATTTGTAGGTGGTGGAAATGCCGGCAGATGATGCAGTTTATGCGGATGTTGGTTGGGTGGAAGGTGAGGACCATGGTGGGGGGGGGCTGGAATATTGTCCTTGTTGCGGTTGGAGGGGTGGGATTAGAGGACGGATGTGCAGGATTTGGATGAGATGCGTTGGAGGGCATCATTAACCACGTGGGAATGGTAATTATGGTCTTTAAAGAAGGAGGCCATCTGGTGTGTTCTGTGGTGGAATTGGTCCTCCTGGGAGCAGATACGGCAGAGGCGGAGGAATTGGGAATACTGGGTAACATTTTTGCAGGCGGTAGGGTGGGAAGAGGTGTAATCCAGGTAGCTGTGGGAGTCAGTGGGTTTGTAAAAAATGCCAGTGTTAAATTGGTCATCTTTGATGAAGATGGAGAGGTCCAAGAAGGAGAGGGAGGTGTCAGTGATGGTACAGGTGAATTTAAGGTTGGGGTGGAATATGTTGGTGAAGTTGATGAACTGCTCAACCTTCTCGCGGGAGCACAAGGTGGCACTAATGCATTCATTAATGTACCGGAGGAAGAGGTGGGGAGTGGTGCCGGTGTAACTACGGAAGATGGACTGTTCTACGTAGCCAACAAAGAGACAGGCATAGCTTGGGCCCATACGGGTGCCCATGGCTACCCCCTTTGTCCGGAGGAAGTGGGAGGATTTGCAGGAGAAATTGTTGAGGGTGAGGACCAGTTCAGCCAAATGAATGAGTGTCAGTGGAAGGGTACTGTTGGGAATGTAGGGAGAGAAAGAAAAGGAGGGCTTGGAGGCCCTAGTCATGGCGGAAGGAGGTGTAGAGGATTGGATATCCATGGTGAAGATGAGGCATTGGGGATCGGGGAAACAGAAGTCTTGGAGGAGACGGAGGGCATGGCTGATGTCTCAAATGTATGTGAGGACTTCTAAGCTACTGACCTTCTTTTGTATCCATGGAATTTATATGCTGGCTGAGTTTAGTTCTGGTTAATGGTAATGCACAGGATGTTGGTTATTATATATTCAGTGTTGACTAAGTCATTGAACAGCAAGGGATGGCAATTAGATTCTCCTTTCTTTGGAGATGATCATTGTCTGGCACTTATTTAGCTTAAATGTTAATTTCCACTTATCAGTAAAAAGTTTGGATATGGAAAATCACCTGAGGAACGTTAATGTTTGGGAGGTCCCAAATGGTGCTGAATGATGTGGAAGTATCAGTGAACACCCCCACCTCTCCCCTTATTTTTTTTCTGCGGTAGTGCTTATTTTTTCCCCAGCACCCATGTTGTGTGTGTGTGCAGGTGTGAGACACAGTGAAAGATACAAAGTGCACAAATCTTTATTCAAATTTCCACCACCAGGAAGAAAGGAAAGCACCCAAGTGGCAGGTGACAAGGAGTGCCCTTCACATCAAAGGGCAATGCTATGTAATCAAACAATGAAGGGGAGGGCAGGGATTAAATCAAAATAGAATTGGAGGGGGAAATTATGCACTCCACTCCCTCTAACCTTATAATGGGCCAAGGTCATTAATGAAGCAGCTGAAGATGGTTGGGCCTTGGATACTACTTTGAGGAACTCTTACAGTCATGTCTGGATACTGAGATGATTGACCTCCAACAACCACAATCAACTTCTTTTGTGTCAGGAAACGAGACAGCTTTCCTCCTGATCCTTCTTGACTCTAGTTTGTCTGGTTCCCTGAAGTTGTACTCACCCAAATGCTGCCTGGTGTTAAGGGCAAACACTCTCGCTTGACTTCTGGAATTCATCCCTTTTTAATTAAGGCTGAACTGTCCTTACAAAATGCAAACTGATTATTAGTGAGCAGATTATTGCTGAGCAGTGAACAGGTCATTACTGAACACATTATGCTTAATAGCACTATCAATGACCCCTCCCATCACTTTGCTGATGATTTTGATGAAAATTGGGATTGCTAAAACAGTCAAGAAACTGTATTCAAATCTGTCTGGATTTAAGACTAAGACAGTGCTCAGTATTTCAGAATGCCTGTTCACATTTTCACAATTTTTATTGACAGTGCCAACTGATTAGTGAATGGAGATTGAACATTTAAATGAAATGTTTGTTTAGGTAAGGGGTTAGTTGTAGTACTTTCAATGAGGCCAGGAGAGATGATTTATGTTTTAATCTTTACTTTTAAACTTAGAACATGGTGCAGGGGTTGCTATGTGAGCTTCCTGTCCAGCCTACCACAGGAACTGTCAGCCTCCTCCACTATTCCTAGGTTGCCTGGCACAACTCCTAATTTCGCCCTAAATTTCTTAGCTTCACTACTTATCCCTCCTCCCTAAAACCCAACCTCATTGACTGTAGCCTTCAATTACTCCTTGATGTGTTGGTTTGTTCATTCTACTTCAAGTTTAGAGTCACAGAGATGTAGATTAGATTACTTATAGTATGGAAACAAGCCCTTCAGCTCAACAAGTCCACACCCACCCTCTGAAAAGCAACCCACCCAGACCCATTCCCCTACCTTTACCCCTTCACCTAACACTACGAGCAATTTAGCATGGCCAATTCACCTGACCTGCACATTTTTAGACTGTGGGAGGAAACCGGAGCACCCGGAGGAAACCCACGCAGACACGGGGAGAACGAGTAAACTCCACATAGACAGTTGCCTGAGGTAGGAATTGAACCCAGGTCTCTGGCGCTGAGAGGCAGCAGTGCTAACCACAGTGCCACCGTGCTGCCTGGAAACAGACCCTTCAGTCCAACTCGTCCTACCAGATATCATACCTAATCTAGTCCCATTTGCCAGCACTTGGTCCATATCCCGCAAACCATGCTATTCATATGTGCATATTGATGCCTTTAAAATGTTGTAATCGTACCAGCCTCCACCATTTTCTCTCGCAGCTCATTCCATACACTCACCACCCTCTGTGTGAAAAAGTTGCCCCTTAGGTCCACTGTAAATTTTTTTCCCTCTCACCTTAAACCTATACCCTCTAGTTCTGTACTCCCCCAACCAATGGAAAAGACCTTGTCTATTTTTTCTATCCATGCCCCTTATGATTTTATAAACCTCTATAAGGTCACCCCTCAGCCTCCAACACTCGAGGGAAAACAGCCCCAGCCTATTCAGCCTCTCCCTAAAGCTCAAATCTTCCAACCCTGGCAACATCCTTGTAAGTCTTTTCTGAACCCTTTCAAGTTTCACAACATCGTTCTGATAGGAGGGAGACCAGAATTGCACACAATAATCCAAAAGTGGCCTAACTAATGTCCTGTACAGCTGCAACATGACCTCCCAACTCCTATATTCAATGCTCTGGCCTGTAAAGGAAAGCATACCAAATGCCTTCTTCATTATCCTATCTACCTGTGACTCCACTTTCAAGGAACTATGAACCTGCACTCCAAGGTCCTTTTGTTCCGCAACACTCCCTAGGACCTTATCATGAAGTGTATAAGTCTTGCCCTGATTAGCCTTTCCAAAATGCAGCACCTTACATTTATCTAAATTAAACTCCATCTGCCACTCCTCAGACCATGTGATCAAGATAGGAACCGAAATTGTACTTCGAGTATACAGGAAGATGAGTAGTGAAATCAGAACAAAGATTTCAAGATTGCAAAAGGCACCAGCAGGCATAAGGTCGATTTGAAGCGTTTCTATTTCAATGCCAGGAGCATCCAGAATAAGGTGGGTGAACTTGCAGCATGGGTTGGTACCTGGGATATTGATGTTGTGGCCATTTCAGAGACATGGATAGAACAGGGATAGGAATGGTTGCTGCAGGTTCTGGGATTGAGATGTTTCAGTAAGAACAGAGAAAATGGTAAAAGAGGGGGTGTTGTGGCATTGTTAGTCAAGGACAGTATTACAGTTGCAGAAAGGGCTTTGAGGACTCCTAAACTGAAGAAGAATGGACTCAGATTAGAAATAGGAAAGGAGAGGTTATCCTGTTGAAAGTTTTCTATTGGCCTCCAAATAGTTCCAGAGATGTAGAGAATAGGATATCAAAGATGATCGCCAATAGAAGCAACAGTGACAGAGTAGTTGATACGGGGTCTCTAACTTTCCAAATATTGACTGGGAATACTATTTCAAATAATTTAGATGGGTCAGTTTTTGTCCAATATGTGCAGGTGGGTTTCCTGACACAATATGTAGTCAGGCCAGCAAGGGGTGATGCCATATTTGATTTGGTAATGGGTAATGAATCCGGCCAGGTGTAGATTTGGAGGTAGGTTAGCACTTTGGTGATAATAACTACAATTCGGTTATATTTACTTTAGTGATAAAAAGGAGTAAGGACAAGAGTTACAGCTGGGGGAAAGGCAACGTCCACTCCCGACACCTTCCCCTGCAACTGCAAGAAATGCAAAACTTGCGCCCACACCACCCACCTTACTTCCCTTCAAGGCCCCAAGGAATCCTTCCATATCTGCCACAAATTCACCTGCACCTCCACACACATCATTTACTGCATTCGTTGCACCCAATGTGGCCTCCTCTATATTGGGGAGACAGGCCGCCTACTTGCGGAACGTTTCAGAGAACACCTCTGGGACACCCGGACCAACCAACCCAACCACCCCGTGGCTCAACACTTCAACTCCCCCTCCCACTCCACCAAGGATAGGCAGGTCTTTGGACTCCTCCATCGTCAGACCATAGCAACACGATGGCTGGAGGAAGAGCGCCTCATCTTCTGCCTAGGAACCCTTCAACCACAGGGATGAATTCAGATTTCTCCAGTTTCCTCATTTCCCTTCCCCCCACCTTGTCTCAGTCCCAACCCTCGAACTCAGCACCACCTTCCTAACCTGCAATCTTCTTCCTGACCTCTCAGCCACCACCCCCACTCTGGCCTATCACCCTCACCTTAACCTCTTTCCACTTATCGCATTTCCAAAGCCCCTCCCCAAGTCCCTCCTCCCTACCTTTTATCTTAAAATGCTTGGCACACTTTCCTCATTCCTGAAGAAGGGCTTATGCCCGAAACGTCGATACTCTTGCTCCTTGGATGCTGCCTGACCTGCTGCGCTTTTCCAGCAACACATTTTCAGTACTTTTAGGATGAGATGTGATGGCTCAGTTGGGGCACTTGAGAGTTACGAGTTAACCAGGAAAGACCGAAAGAGGCAGCTAAGAAGAGCCAGGAGGGGGCATGAGAAGCCATTGCTGGATAGGATCAAGGAAAATCCAAAGGCTTTCTATAACTATATCAAGAATAAAAGAATGACTAAAGTAAGATTAGTGCCAATTGAGCACAACAGTGGGAAGTTGTGCGTGGAATCAAAGGAGATAAGGGAAGCATGAAATGAATATTTTTTGTCAGTATTCACACTAGAAAAAAACAATGCTGTTGAGGAGAATACTGAGATACAGGCTACTAGACTAGATGGGATTGAGGTGCATAAGGAGGAGGTGTTAGCTATTTTGGAAAGTGTAAAAATAAATAAATCCCCCAGGCCAGATGGGATTTATCCTAGGGTTCTCCGGGAAGCCAGAGAGGAGATTGCCGAGTCTTTGGTTTTGATTTTTATGTCATCATTGTCTACAGGAATAGTGACAGAAGACTGGAGGATAGCAAATGTTGTTGCCTTGTTCAAGAAGAGGAGTAGAGATTGCCTTGGAAATTATAGACCTGTGAGCCTTACTTCAGTTGTGGGTAAAGTGTTGGAAAGGGTTATAAGAGAAAGGATATATAATCATCTAGAGTTGAATAATTTGATTAGGGATAGTCAACACGGTTTTGTGAAGGATAGGTCATGCCTCACAATCCTTATTGAATTCTTTGAGAAGGTGACCAAACAGGTGGATGAGGGTAAAGTGGTTGATGTGGTGTATATTGATTTCAGTAAGACACTTGATAAAGGTTCCCCACGGTAAACCATTGCACAAAATACGGAGGCATGGGATTGAGGGTGATTTAGCGGTTTGGATTAGAAATTGGCCAGCTGAAAGAAAAGAGGGTGGTGGTTGATGGGAAATATACATCCTGGAGTTCAGTTACTAGTAGGGTACCGCAAGCATCTGTTTTGGGTCCATTTATATAAATGACCTGATTGAGGGCATAAAAGGAAGGGTAAGTAAATTTGTGCATGACACTAAGGTTAGTGGAGTTGTGGATAATGACAAAAAATGTTGTAGGTTGCAGAGAGACATAGATAAGCTGCAGAACTGAGCTGAGAGGTAGCAAATGGAGTTGAATGCAGAAAAGTGTGAGGTGATTCACTTTGAAAGTAGCAACAGGAATGCAGAGTACTGGGTTAATGGTAAAATTCTTGGTACTGTAGATGAGCAGAGCGCTCTCGGTGTCGAGTACATAGATCCTTGAAAGTTGCCACCCCAGGTTGCATACAGTGTGATAGCATTTATTGGTGGAGGGATTGAGTTTCGGAACCATGAACCCATGCTGCAGCTGTACACAACTCTGGTGCGGCCACGTATGGAGTATTGTGTACAGTTCTGGTCACCGCATTATAGGGAGGATGCAGAAGCTTTGGAATGGGTTCAGAGGAGATTTACTAGGATGTTACCTGGTATGGAGGGAAGGTCTTACTAGGAAAGGCTGAGGGACTTGAGGCTGCTTTTGTTAGAGAGAACAAGGTTGAGAGGTGACTTAATTGAGAAATATCAGATGATCAGAAGGTTAGATAGATTAGACAGTGAGAGCCTTTTTCCTCAGATGATGATGGCCAGCACGAGGGGAAATAACTTTAACTTGAGGGCTGATAGATATAGCACAGAAGTCAGAGGGAGTTTCTTTACTCAGAGTAGTTGGGGTGTGGAACGCACTGACTGCAGCAGTAGTGGACTCGCTGACTTTAAGGGCATCTAAATGGTCATTGGATGGTCATATGGACGAGCATTGAATAGTGTAGGTTAGATGGGCTTCAGATCTGTTCCACAGGTCAGTGCAACATCAAAGGCGAAGGGCCTGTACTGTGCTGTAATACTCCATGTCTTATGTTCTATGTTTAAATCATTTATATAAATGATGAACAACAGTGGACCCAGTGCCAAAATCCTTGTGGCACACCACTGGTCACAGATACTGGATTAGTGGTGCTGGAAGAGCACAGCAGTTCAGGCAGCATCCAACGAGCAGCGAAATCGACGTTTCGGGCAAAAGCCCTTCATCAGGAATAAAGGCAGTGAGCCTGAAGCGTGGAGAGATAAGCTAGAGGAGGGTGGGGAGATCTCCAGTCTGAAAAGGAACCCTCCATCACCACCCTCTGTCTTCTCCCTTTGAGCCAGTTCTGTTTCTTGGAATATTTTACTGAATTAAGAGTGATTTACAAATCCATGTTTCATTTGCTCATATTTTCTTTCATTTTGGCAGCAGAACTTGAAACACTTAAGACTTCTCCAAAGATGAAAGACTGTATGACTGTCATCACAAGCAAAGTGAAACCTTTTCACTCAGCCACAGGTGCTAATGCAACACAGAGGTGCAAATTACTTCATTGCTGCCAAGTCAATTGTAAATTCCCGGGTTATGGATAATGACAAAGAACATTTGAAACTGCAGCAAGAAAATAACGTGTTTTGCAAGGTACCAATTACCAATAAGTGAACTTTTAAACACAATACAGTGGAGACCGAGCAAACGCATTTTTTTGCAAGAGGTAGAATGATTTGTGTAGTCAAATTGTCGCAGAGTTCTCAAGTAGCACACAGCCCAAGAATGCAACAGCCTACAAAATGACACTAATGCAAATTGATGAACAAGATAATTTGGATCAGAGCCAGGAGGGAAATGAAAACAATCAGTGTCAACCCATATTGATGATTTAGTCAGTAAAGCAAACGGCGTGCATGGGCTGAGTCAACTTCTCTTATTTCTCCCAACTCCCTAATTTTCTGCTTTCATTATGGTTCCAAACTCTCACCCACTGGGGGCACATTTTAGGAAATCACAGCAGTGACATTCTGAACCCTGAGGTGTCATGCCAGTAATTGTTGATTGAGGCTTATCATCCGTGGGTTAAAGGCAAGAAATGGATTGAACGTTACCTCATTAGGATCCTGAAAAAGTGGAGAAATCTAATTTGGTTGTGGCACAAGCAAGTATCCCAAGATTCTTACAGGGTGAGGCTGATTTGGTTTTTATAAGATTGCCTATGCCCAAGGAGAGAAGGGTGCAGGAGGGAGGGCTTTAGTATCCTGAGGCATTGGGACAACTTCTCTTGGAGGTGGACACTGTACAAGTTGGACATCTGAACAGGAATGGAGCTGATATTATAGTCAGGTTTGTTATGACGGATTAAACTAGATTGTCATGGGAATGAGATCTTGAGGGGATAGAAGGAGAGATAAAATCAGAAGTAGTTAAATGTGATTGGTTGTCTGGAAGGCAGAAGAAACAAAATTCTAGATAAGAAAGAAGTGCGTTTAGTAAGGTTAAGTGGAATATATTTTATTGCAAGAAGGCAGACAACTAAAATAGATGAGCTGAAGGTGGACCTCATTATTGTTAGCTATGACTGAAACATCGTTAAAAGATGGGCATGATTAGCAACTCAACGTTCCTGATATCGGGTGTTCAGGTATGATAGAGGCAGGGTAGAAAGTGGAAGGGGTGGGGGTGTTGCAGTGTTGATCGTGGAATCAATCATCACAGTATGCAATAGTTATATCAGAGTCAGGAAATCATAGGGGTTCAGAAAGAAGACACTCAGCCCATCATGTCATCTTCAAATCTTCAAAATCCATCTATTCTCATCCCAATTTCCAGCACTTGGCCTGCATCCTTGTATGCTATGGCAATTCAAAGTGCTCATCTAAATAGTTCTTAACTATCTTGAGAGTGCCCACCTCTGCTATCCTGTTAGGCAATAAGTTCCCCATACTCTCAATTCTCTGGGTGAAAAATTATCCCTCCCCAACCTCCTTACCATAAAACCATGTCCCCCATATTTATTGACCATTTGACTGTGAGAACATATTTCTCCTTATCTACCCTGTCTACAGTCCTCAGAACTTTGTATACCTGAATCCAATCCCTCTTCAGCCTTCTCTGCTCAAAGGAAATCAATGCCAGTCTCTCTCAGCTGTCTTCACAGCTGAATTGCTTCAGACCAGGCAATATTCTGATGAATCCTTTCTGCAACCTCTCTAGTGCAATCCCATCCTTCCTGTCGTTTACAACCAGAGCTGTACAAAAAGTACAGTATTCCAACTGTGGCCTAACTAATGTTATATATAGCTCAATCATAACCTCTTTGCTCATGTATTCACTGCTTGCAGTAATAAAGGCAAGCATCCTGTATGCGTTCTGAACCACCTTATCTATCTGTCCATCAAAGATCTATGGCAATGCATATCAATGTCCTTGTATTATATTAAACATAGGAAGGATGTGATTGCACAAGATAGGCTGTGGAGGAAGTTTACCAGTATGTTGCCTGGGCTGAAGGGTCTGAGTTATGATGAAAGGTTGGGGTTATTTTATTTTCCTGTGATGAGGCCAGGAGCTGAGTGGCCCTGACAGACCTGAGCAGTTGCTGCTTGATAGCACTGTTGGTGACATCTTCTATCACTTTACTGATGATTGAGAGTAGACTGATGGAGCAGTTGGATTTGTCCTGCTTTTTATGTACAGGACATACCTGAGTAATGTCCCACATTGTAGAGTTGGTGCCAGTTTTGTAACTGTACTGGAACAGCTTAGCTAGGGGAGTGGCAAGAGCTGGAGCTCAAGCCTTCAATAATATTGCCAGAATGTTGTCAGAGCCCCCAGCATTTCCAGTATCCAACTGTTTCTTGACATCACGTGGAGTGCATTAAATTGGCTGAAGACAGGTATCTGTATTGCTGCGGACTGCTGTATGAGGCCGCGATGGATTGTCCACTCAACACTTCTGGCTGACATTTGCTGCAAAAGCTTCAGCCTTACCTTTTGCACTGATGTGTTGGGCTTTTCCATCATTGAAGCTGCGGATATTTGTGGACTCTCCTCCTCCAGCGAGTTGTTTAATTGTCCACCACCACCAGGACTGCAGAGCTTAGATCTGATCTATTGGATGCGGGATTGCTTAGCCCGATCCATCACTTGCTGCTTCATAGCATGCAAGTAGTCCTGTTTGGTAGCTTTATCAGGTTGACACCTCATCTTCAGGTATGTCTGGCATGCCCCTCTGCACTCTCCATTGAACCAGGGTTAAACCCCAGGCTTGATGGTAATGGTAGAGTGGGGATATGTAGTCATGGACCTTTAGTACAGATTTTGGCATTTTTCCTAGTGTTCCTGTAAACAGACAGCAGGAACATGCATATTACAAACAAAACTAACCCAATCCAGTTTAAAGTAAAATGTTCTTTAGCACCCTGGCAATGAGCAAACCATACCGTAGTAGCTCATAAGTCTACTGTTTTTCTACTTCCTCTGTTTAATAACTTGAAATGTCCTCCTCACATCAGGCACCTGTTTTCTTGCCTTCAGAGCACAGCAGTTATCCACCCCCTTTTTGGACAGCCCACATTGTCCACATGCCTTCCTAGTTCCAGCGTTGTCACAACAAGCAGCTGTCAAGAAGTCTGAGGAAATGCTTCAAAACCTCCTTTGAGGGAAGAAAAACCTGCAACTCTCCAACAACTCTCAAGGCAGCCCAAACTGGGGATGCGGAATTGGCCAAACAAACATTCTCAACATCTCCGATAGCCTCAGGTAAGGGCCAAGTGCAGAAAGCAACATTTGGAAATACAACATAGAACATTACAGTGCAATACAGGCCCTTCGCCCCTCGATGTTGCGCCAACCTGTGGAACCAATCTGAAGCCCATCTAACCTACACTATTCCATTCTTGTTCATATGCCTATCTAATGACCTTTACAAAATCGTAGCTTTGCACTTGCCAACAGAGCAAACGCTAGCAGAATGTATGGATACAATATTGATCCATCTAGTCACCTCAGGACCCACTAATCCAGTGAGAACGAAAGTCATCCTTGATTCTGAGAGCCTGCCTGAGAACAGCACTCTAAAATCCATTCTAGATTGCACCAAGTGTCCAATATTGAGCTAATTGTTTACAATATATTTTGTATGCATTTCCTCCAGCACAAGCCATTTCAAATGTCCTCTCTACTTATAGAAAACCAGACATTCATGATTTAAAGAGATATTGCGTTAAGCCTTTGTGTTGAGAGAAAAGTCTTCCCTTCCATCGGTAAATGGCATTTTGGCCTAAGTTTGAATGAGGCAGAACATCCACTAAGTCTCTGTAAACTCCAAACCTGCATAATACAGACCCTACATATTCCTTTAAGAATAACAGCCTCAACTCTTGGGAGCCTAGTTTGGCAGCTAGTTAGAGGCCAAAGAAAGGGTATCATTTTTTGTGGTAGTAGATCAATCAATGAAGCATTCTGTCTGCACTTGTCAGATTCTATTCGCATTGCTATATTTTCAAGTTCCAGAGAGAAGGTCAGTTTGGAAGTGGAATTACAATTGAACAAGTCCCAGATCTTTTTTATGTAAATAAAGATAAACTGAAATGAAGTACAAATGGTTTGAGAGAAACCTTGCTGTACCGCTGCAGATTTTGTTTCATGGGTTCACTAGACAATCATTTATTTCTTGCTCGCTTTCAACAGGCCTGTGCAATGAATACAGCTCTTAAATCAGTAAATCAATAGTAAATTTCAAACATAATCTCAGTGCAAAGCAGTGGATGTCTGTTGAGTAAACATTGTTTGTGGCGTTACTATGGTGACCTGAATTTGCTATGAAAACAACTGACCTATAGTGGGTTTCAAGGTTTTTGCTTCTTGCTTTTAATAATTCTGCAAAGTCACAATCTGGCCAACATTGCACTCCTGTCCCTTCGCAAATGATTTCAATCGTATATTCTTCTGAAAACTACTTCCTGAAATTGTACACCTGTGCAACTTGCACAAACTTGTTCCTTACATCACTTCATTTTTATTGCAATAGCTTCAGTCGTTGTGTGCAGTCTAGGTGAACGGTAACACTTACCGAGAGAGATCGTTCATAAATCACACCCCAACTTCTTTCTACGTTTGTCCACTTTATTCATGGGTAGAAAAATCTGGGGTAGCTTGCACACAACTTGCTTACTCCACACTCTAGATAAATTGCTACCCGTCATCAGGAGCATTTGTCATAGACTCAGCTCTCTTCCTAATTCTGCTCAGGTGAAATTGTCAATTGCCAAAGCTAACAAGACACTGGTTTGACTTGGACCCTTAAAGACTCTGAAAAAAAAATGTGATGATGTTATGGAGCTACATGACTATGTAAATCACCGTGTACTTAGAAATATAAATCGTCAAACAATCCCCATTTCATTCAAAACATTGGACACACTATCATGGGCATTCGTAAATAACCCATACTCGTAATCAATAAAAAAAACACAAACAAAATTGCCTGTTCATTCTAGCCAGTCCTACATTTGACTGCTCCTGAACATGTATTTTATCCATAATGTTAAATCATTCAGATATTTTAATGACACAAATGAAAGGTTTTGATGGCTCTTTATTGGACATCTGTTGGATCCCGAGTTGATATTCCTTCAGCCCTAGTTTGCATTACCGTGCTGTGTGTAAACACACCTGAATGTCCTTGTTGCATGGGAGTTTCTCCAATATTGCACTACAAAATGATTCCACTGTTAACATCATTGTCCCTCAACAGTTGTATGGCCACCATTAGTCGATGAATGTAAGTGAGACTTTTTTTTCAATCTTGTGCCCTAAAAGCAACGAACATCCTTAACATTGAGCTCATGTAGAGGTTCGCACTCTCATAACAGATTAGGCAAGAAATTTGATGAGTTAAATCCTAAACCTAATATATCGTCGCATTGTCTTCACAATTATTGTCCAAAATTGCTGTGCCACAGCTCTGACCTTACATGGATCACATTAAAGTTCAAATTCTCTCAGACCTTGAAAGATGTTGTGAAACTTGAAATGGTTCAGAAAAGATTTACTAACAAGTTGCCTGGGTTGGAGGATTTGAGCTATAGGGAGAGGCTGAACAGGCTGGGGCTGTTTTCCCTGGAGCGCAGAGGCTGAGGGGTGACATTATTGTGGTTTACAAAATTATGAGGGGCATGGATAGGATAAATAGACGAAGTCTTTTCCCTGGGGTTGGGGAGTCCAGAAGTAGAGGGCATAGGTTTAGGGTGAGAGGGGAAAGATATAAAAGAGACCCAAGAGGCAACTCTTTCACGCAGAGGGTGGTACGTGTATGGAATAAGTTGCCAGAGGAAGTGGTGGAGGCTGATACAATTGCAACATTTAAAAGGCATTTCGATGGGTACATGAATAGGAAGGGTTTGGAGGGATATAGGCCGGGTGCTGGTAGATGGGACTAGTTTGGGTTGGGATATCTGTTCAGCATGGACAGGTTGGACCGAAGGGTCTGTTTCCATGCTGTACATCACCATGACTCTATGACTACCTTGATTTCAGTTGTCTTCATTTATCCAGTTTTCTCTTCCAGCTTCTGGTTCACCTGGAAAGCTCTTTATAGCAGTCATACCTTTCATGATCATGGCTCATTCTACTTTTGTCATCATCCATGGACCCAGCTAATTGTCCACAATCACTTCCTCAATGGACAATTATTGACAAGCTCAAATTGTCATGTTAATACACTGCTGGAGGAATGTGCGTGTCATGTTTTATGGACCAGACCAACCCCTCCCAAAATATTTTAAGAAGGCTGCCTAGACCCTGAAATTTTCTTATTTTATAGGTTGGTGTAAAGTGTCTGTTCCAGATGCAAGGTGACCAGTCACTTTACTCAATGTTAAACAAACACAATTTATTTAAACATAGTATTTTAACTACAATCAAAGAAAAAGGAATTTAGAATAACTCAACACTACTGGAAAACTTATCAGAATAATAGATATAGTAACTATTACCAATTAATTGTTTCAATATATTAACATCCCATAAACACACCTCATGACAAAAAAAGGAAAATTCAAACACAGCTTCTCACGTGCAGTTCTACAATCCCAGAGGGTAAAAACATCAAGAGAAAGTTCAGACAGGAAGAGCCAGGAGACATTCACTGAAGCCTCCAGCTCTGTTGAGATCCCAATAGCTTCTGGTACTACTGAAAACCCAACACCCAGAAATCCTCATCTCTGAGAGCTGACCACACCATTCAGCTTGTTAAGATAAAAACCCAAGGTCTCCCAGGCTGTTTACTCAAGTGGCCTTAACTAGCCAGTTCATTACCTCTCCCTTACAATCTCTCCCCAAGAAAAAGAACAAAATAACCTCTTAAAGTGACAACCACCTGTATTTCCAAAAATGTCTCGAAATTAGTTTAGAACTACTACTTTCAGTTAACTTCGCTTTCAAATAATCATGTAGAGTGGCAAAGGTTAGCAAGACATAGTCAACATTGTTTAATGGTTGGTCTGGTCTAGTAGGCAGTTACTGAGTGGTTAGCAGTGGCTGGGGCCACAGTTTGAACCCATAGATGAAACAAAACAATTGGAGTATATAAATTGTCATTCTGAAATCAATATTTAATCAAAAACTCCAAAATCACTACTACAAGATGGAAATCTCTACATTCAATGCCAGCACATTCCTATTGCAATTAGGGGAAGTTATTGTAGTCTCTTGAATAGTTAAAAGATTTCTTGAGGAACTTGGGATTAGTACTACACCTGAAAGACAGCAAATCCAAAACTTTGAAAAATATGGCCATCAGCTTATAGATGGAAGTTGACGGTAAAGAAACCATCAGTAGCAGCAAAGAGATTAAAACCATAGCAACAGAAATCTAGAAAAGGAAGGAAAGATAAAGAGAGAGAGAAAGAAGTGGGAAATAGGTAAAAGAATCAGGAAATGAGAGAGAAAATATCAGGAAAGCGACAGGAAAGCAAATTTGAATGAAGATAGCTCAATGTGAGGAGCAAGAAGCCATGCAAACAGAACTGTCTCAGACACAAGGGTCGTGGTCACTTAGTTTTCTCATTGAATTCCTACGTTTGATCAGGGAGAGGTGAGAACTTCCTTTATCTCTCTTGAGCAGGTTTCATGTCAATTAAAGTGGCCAGTCCCAACATTGGTCCATATTACTGCAGAGTAAGCTTTCAGAGAAAATTCACGAGACTTGTTTGGTTTTGCCTGAGGAAAGCGGCAGCAACTACAAAGCAGTGAAAAGGACTATCATAAAAGCATACCACTTCATGTCAGAAGCATACCATCCTAAATTCCTGACCCACATGAAAAGAAACTTATATGGAATTTGAAAGGTTTAAGCAACTTGCTTTTGACCAGTGGGTGCAGGTACTGAAGCCAAAAGTCACTTATGAGAAAGCAAGTGAAATAATTCTCCTTGAGTATTTGAAAACCTCCATCCCCTTTCCATTAAGACTGTTCCTAGTGGGGTACAGGGTGATCAGGTCTAGATAGGCCATGCTGGTTATGAGCTGATCCAGAAACTTCGGTGCCTGAAAAAAAACCCTTTCCCCATCACCCCCTACCAATTGAAAAGGATAGACATACAGAGAAGGATAGTCAGACAAACTGATAGTGATGTGAGAGAGAGTGAAGCGCAAAAAAGAATGTGCTGAGATAAAAACTGAGGCCAAGAACGTTCTCAGTTTGACCAGTGATAAGTATGGCTGGACCAGACCAACTGCTAAAGGTTCTGAAAATGACTAGTCATTGAGTTATAGAGATGTACAGCACGGAAACAGATCCTTCGGTCCAACTCGTCTATGCCAACCAGATATCCCAAACCAATCTAGTCCCAACTGTCAGCACCCGGCCCATATCCCTCCAAACCCTTCCTATTCATATACCCATCCAGATGCCTTTTAAATGTTGCAATTGTACCAGCCTCCACTACTTCCTCTGGCAGCTCATTCCATATATGTACCACCCTCTGCGTGAAAAAGTTACCCCTTAGGTCTCTTTTATATCTTTCCCCTCTCACCCTAAACCTATGCCCTCTAGTTCTAGATTCCCCCACCTCAGGGAAAAGTCTTTGTCTATTTATCTTATCCATGCCTCTCATGATTTTATAAATCTCTACAAGGTCACCCCTCAGTCTCTGCTCCAGGGAAAACAGCCCCAGCCTGTTCAGCCTCTCCCTATAGCTCAAATCCTCCAACCCTGGCAATTCCCTTGCAAATCTTTTCTGAACCCTTTCAAGTTTCACAATATCCTTCTGATAGGAGGGAGACCAGAATTACTCACAATATTCCAAAAGTGGCCTAAACAATGTCCTGAAAAGCCGCAACATGACCTCCCAACTCCTATATTCAATGCTCTGTCCAATAAAGGAAAGCATACCAAATGCCGCCTTCACTATCATATCTACCTGCGACTCCACTTTCAAGGAACTATGAACCTGCACTCCAAGGTCTCTTTGTTCAGCAACATTCCCTAGGACCTTACCATTAAGTGTATGGGTCCTGCTAAGATTTGCTTTCCCAAAATGCAGCACCGCGCATTTATCTGAATTAAACTCCATCTGCCACTCCTCAGCCCACTGGCTCATCTGATCAAGATCCTGTTGTAATCAGAGGTAGCCCTCTTCGCTGTCCACTACACCTCCAATTTTGGTGTCATCTGCAAACTTACTAACTATACCTTTTATGCTGCCATCCAAATCATTTATGTAAATGACGAAAAGTAGAGGACCCAGCACCGATTCTTGTGGCACTCCACTGGTCACAGGCCTCCAATCTGAAAAACAACCCTCTACCACCACCCTCTGTCTTCTACCTTGAGCCAGTTCTGTATCCAAATGGCAAGTTCTGCCTGTATTCCATGAGATCTAACCTTGCTAACCAGTCTCCCATGGGGAACCTTGTCAAATGCCTTACTGAAGTCCATATAGATCTCATCTACTGCTCTGCCCTTATCAATCATCTTTGTTATTTCTTCAAAAAACTCAATCAAGTTTGTGAGACATGATTTCCCATGCACAAAGCCATGTTGACTAGCCCTAATCAGTCCTTGCCTTTCCAAATACATATGCATCCTCGTCCCTCAGGATTCCCTCCAACAACTTGCCCACCACTTGCGTCAGGCTCACTGGTCTATAGTTCCCTGGCCTGTCCTTACCACCTTTCTTAAACAGTGGTACCACATTAGCCAACCTCCAGTCTTCTGGCACCTCGCCTGTGACTATCAATGATACAAATATCTCACTTCCCTAGCTTCCCACAGAGTTCTAGATTACACCTGATCAGGTCCTGGGGATTTATCCACTTGTCTGCATTTCAAAACATCCAGCACATCCTCCTCTGTAATATGGATATTTTTCAAGATGTCACTGTCTATTTCCCTACATTCTATATCTTCCATCTCCTTTTCCACTGTAAATACTGATGCAAAATACTCATTTAGTATCTGCCTCATCTCTTGTGGCTCCACACAAAGGCCGCCTTGCTGACCTTTGTGGGGCCATATTCTCGCCTTTGTTACCCTTTTGTCCTTAATGTCTTTGTAAAAACCCTTTGGATTCTCATTAACTCTATTTGCCAAAGCTATCTCATGTCCCCTTTTTGCCCTCCTGATTTCCCTCTTAAGTATACTCCGACTGGCTGTATACTCTTCTAAGGATTCACTCGATCTATCCTGTTTATACGTGACATATGCTTCCTTCTTTTTCTTAACTAAACCTTCTATTTCTTTAGTTATCCAGTATTCCCTATACCTACCAGCTTTTCCTTTCACCCTGACAGGAATATACTTTCTCTGGATTCTCGTTATCTCATTTCTGAAGGCTTCCCATTTTCCAGCCATCCCTTTACCTGCGAACATCTGTGCCCAATCAGTTTTTGAAAGTTCTTGCCTCATATCATCAAAATTGGTCTTTCTCTAATTTAGAACTTCAACTTTTAGATCTGGCCTATCCTTTTCCATCACTATTTTAAAACTAATAGAATCATGGTCGCTGGCCCCAAAGTGCTCTCCCACTATACCTCAGTCACCTGCCCTGCCTTATTTTTCCAGAGTAGGTCAAGCTTTGCACCTTCTCTAGTAGGTACATCCACATACTGAATCAGAAAATTTGCTGGTACACACTTAACAAATTCCTCCCCATTTAAACCCTTAACACTATGGCAGTCCCAGTCTATGTTTGGAAAGTTAAAATCCCCTTCCATAACCACCCTATTATTCTTACAGATAACTGAGATCTCCTCACAAATTTGTTTCTCAATTTCTCTCTGACTATTAGGGGGTCTATAATACAATCCCAATAAGATGATCATCCCTTTCTTATTTCTCAGTTCCACCCAAATAACTTCCCTGCATGTATTTCTGGGAATATCCTGCCTAAGTACAGCAGTAATGCTATCCCTATCAAAAATGCCACTACCCATCTCCTATCTTGCATCCCTTTCTGTCCTTCCTGTAGCATTAGTCAGATTTATTGAAGTACATTCACTCTGTCCAGAGAATTAAAGTCTGGATACACAGCAGACCAGGATATGATTCTGACTGACTGTGAATCCTTGTAAAGGCACATAAGTTCATTTGGCCTGAGCAAAAAGTACCCACAAGGGAGGGAATCCTTTGCAAATTAACCTTATTGTAACCAGCTCAAAGGGCAGGTAAGTAAAGAAAGGATTCCAGTTCATCCCTTCTCATCCAGGAGCTTGACAATTTGGGGTACCCTATCTCAAATTGTGGACTCTTATCTGAGTGACATGGTGGCTCAGTGGTTAGCACTGCTGTCTCATAGCACCAGGGACCCAGAATTGACTCCAGCCTCAGGTGACTGTCTGTGTGGAATTTGCACATTCTCCCCGTGTCTGCATGGGTTTCCCCTGGGTGCTCCGGTTTCCTCCCACAGTCCAAAGATGTGCAGATCAGGTGAATTGGCCATGGTAAGTTGGCCATAGTGTTAGGTGCACTAGTCAGGGATAAATGTAGGGTAGGGGAATGGATCTAGGTGGGTTACTTTTCCGAGGGTCAGTGTGGCCCAAAGGGCCTGTTTCTATACTGTAGGTATTCTAATCTGATAGTAACAAGGGGTTGACATATTAGTATGAATAGACAATTGGGCTGCGTAGCAGAAAATAGAGAGTAGCTGTAAATGTGCCATTTTCTGGTTAGCAAGATATAACGAATGGTATGCCACATTAGATTAGATTAGATTACCTGCAGTGTGGAAACAGGCCCTTTGACCCAACAAGTCCACACTGACCCTCCAAAGAGTAACCCACCCAGATCCATTCCCCTACATTTACCCCTGATGGCATACCACTCGTTCAACAATTTATATAAATGACTTTGATGAAGGGACCCAAGGTATGGCAGCTAAATTTGCTGATGACACAAAGGTAGGCAGGAATGCAAGTTATGAAAAGCACATAAATGTAGACTCAAAGGCATAACGAAAGATTAATGAGTGGATAAATATCTGGCAAATGGAGTATAATGTGAGAAAATGTGAAATTGTCCATGTTGGCTTGAAGAGTAAAAAAAATTGTATTCATGTAAGAAATTGCAGATATCTGCACCCTGTCGAGGGATCTAGCTGTCTGAGTGCATGAATCACAAAAGGCTAGAATGAAGCAAAAGCAAGTAATTAACAAAACTAATAACATTTATTACAAAAGCTGAAATTAAAGGCAAAACTCAGCAGGTCTGGAAGCACCTGTGGGAGGAAACAGAGTTAATGTTTTGAGTTTGATGACTCTTCATCAGAACTGCTTTTGTTTCAAATCTTCCCCACCCCTATCAGCGTTCCGGAAAGACCAATCCCTCCGCGACTCCCTCGTCAGATCCACACCCCCCACCAATCCAACCTCCACTCCCGGCACCTTCCCCTGCAACTGCAGAAAATGCAAAACTTGCGTCCACATGTCCCCCCTCACTTCCCTCCAAGGCCCCAAGGTATCCTTCAATATCCATCAAAAATTCACCTGCACCTCCACACACATCATTTACTGCGTCTGCTGCACCCGATGTGGCCTCCTATACATTGTGGAGACAGGCGCCTACTTGTGGAACGTTTCAGACAACACCTCTGAGACACCCGCACCAACCAACCCAACCCCCCACCCCCCCCCGTGGCTGAACACTTTAATTCCCCCTCCCACTCCACCAAGGACATGTAGGTCCTTGGCCTCCTCCATCGCTAGAACATGGCAACATGACGCCTGGAGGAAGAGCGACTCATCTTCCGCCTAGGAACCCTCCAACCACACGGGATGAATGTAGATTTTTCCAGCTTCCTCATTTCCCCTCCCCCCACCTTTTCTCAGTCCCAACACTCAGACTCAGCACCGCCATCTTGACCTGCAATCTTCTTCCCGACCTCTCCGCCCCCACCCCCACTCCGGCCTATCACCCTCACCTTAACCTCCTTCCACCTATCACATTCCCAACGCCCCTCCCCCAAGTCCCTCCTCCCTACCTTTTATCTTAGCCTGCTTGGCACACCCTCCTCACTCCTGAAGAAGGGCTTATGCCCGAAATGTCGATTCTCCTTCTCCTTTGATGCTGCCTGACCTGCTGCACTTTTCCACCAATACTGAAAGGCCCCAGGAGAAGCTACAAAACAATGAACTGCCCTATGTGCTTGGACTCAGAGAGGGGAGGTTGTAGTGGTGGTAATAAGGTCAGCCAGTTGGACCTCATAGAATATGAGTTCCCCAACTGGGGCTGTTAACCTGGTCCAATCAGGGAGCCCTGGCTGACAGATATAAACAGGAGTGTCAGAGGTTCTGTTCACTCTGACTGGATCAGTGTCAAAGTCTCTCCATGTATAAATAAAGGATGACTTGGTGACTGCCTCTGTGGAGTTATTTCACTGTTGTGATTCTCAAAGTGGTTACCGACTTTTTAATCACACTATTCCCCTTTGAAGATTCTGTATATTTGCTATTCATGGTCCCCACAGCACAGTAGGCACCATATTTTTTTAAAGTTGTACATAATCCTCAGAAATGCTATTAAACTGCAGTAATGGATTTTTGGAAATGTATTAGATGCTGAGTTTAAAGAAAAGCATTGATTTTGTCTGTATTAGTTGACAGAATAAGATCATGTCTGACATTTCTTTCATAATAAAAGAATTTCTTGCTGATTAATGGTGCGGCAAATTATTAAGTGAGATCCGGTCTTGGTCAATAGTCTATTTAGCTGATGTGCCATTCAGGGAACTCATCGGTGAGAGAATGGCAAATACTTTATCAAACCCATTAATCAAAGTTTGCAGTGTCTGTGATGTAAGTACGGTTTTACATTGGCTTCTGATTATTACAGAGGGTGTCAGTGGATTTGACAAGCTTGGTATTTATTGACCATCCCTAGTTACCAAGGCTCGTTAACTATGAAGCAAACTCATCATGTGCTTAGACTGGCAATATTTGAGTGGGTCAATACCAAATAATCTCATGAGCTATTTATGAAACCCCGCAAGTAAACAGGTTTCTGCAGGGGGAATAATGCTCTAATCTGTTGATTTACATCCACATACGGACATACATTTGTATTTCTATTGCAGTCTTTCCCAAAACCTAGTTATATATTCTTCTTTCTGCTTCTGTCACAGTTTTACAACTTTGCAGATCCACATCACTACTCGTGAACCAGTAAATAATATCACTTCATGCTAGTTTACTCCAACGCAGTGACACTTTAAATCATTCACTAACTGTAACAGAAATGTAAGTCACACCTTGTAAGTCATTTTGCATATTAATTTACATTTCTTCCATCTATGTTCTCCATTTTTGACAGGACACAATGAGAATGTACAATCCATATCATGTTCTCCTATATCATATAAAATAAATTTAAAATTATGAATGTCGGGTTTTTGTTCATCTGAAAGTAAAGCTTCAACATAAGCACCAGGTCAGATAGCTTACCTGTCCATAGCTATATGCCACCTTAGAACTGTCTCTAAATCACTTTCCCCAATTTCTAGTGTAGCCCAGCGTCTTCTCATTGTTCAGTGTGGACCAGGGAAGCCTTCAGTTGCCTCGAAAAATACACTTTTATTTACAAACTCTAAAAGCAATCAAAAATGAAACAAACAGAAGGTGCATTTGCCTCTTGGAATACAAATTAATTGCTTGCATATTGAACGCTAACAATTTTCAGGTCAATGAATGATCAGTGCACCCAGTTCTCATTGACTATAAGTTGGGTATCAGTTAAGTCCTGTCTTGTAGTGCCCATTGCTGCTGCAGTCTGTCATGCAGAAGGGTGTTTCTCCTGTTTGAGGTCTTCTTCCTCCTGCTCCTTGGAAAAGTGCTGCTGCTCTCCAAGATGATCGGCATCCATCACATCCTGTCTTTGCCTGGTCTGGTTGTGTAGTGCACAGCCTGCTATGATTATGTCTCAGACTCTGTTTGAGCTGATTGAAGTCCCATTCCCCTGTCCCTTCAGTCTATCCCGGCAGAGGAACCTTATCTTTAGCAAGTCTATTCTCTACTTCCCTGTGGTCCTAGTTGAAGAAGGTGCTGTACTTTGTCTGTCAGTCAGACATTACTTCATCAGCCATGGTTGCAGTGGGTAGCCGTTGACTCCCAGTAAGCATTCCAGTAAAGCGTCTGAACCGTCAACTGCAGCAGGAACTTAAGAGTTCTCAAGGACATAGACATCATGACAGCTTCCAGATTACCATGTGCAAACTTCCAGGAAATGAATCAGGTGATTACACATCACTTGCACATTGATGGAATAGAGCCCTCCACTATTGATGTGCTTGGCTGCTTTATTATATGGTGCCTTCAGCATGACATGCATATGGTCTACACATTACACCCGAGGGAAGCCAGCTCTATTGCCAAACCCTACTGGTCAGGCTGCAGCACTGACCTTGTCATGGGGAAACAAATAGAAGCTTTGAGATCTAGCACAAATGGCATTAGTAGCGCTCTTTGATGTATTTGTGGGTAGATAATTGAGAGATTTCATACAGGCCTCTTGTAGATTTTTAGAAGGAATGTTTCATGAAAGTTCAGTGCAGGCCTATCAGCTTGATGGATACTGGAATACAATAGTCAACCACCCTTTTAAGTCACAGATTCCGCTCTGATGGATGGCATAGTTCTGTGACAGTGTCCTGGGGACATTCTTACTATTTCATTACATTGTCGCTGAAGACTGTCAAAGATGAAAGCTCTGGCCTTCCTGCATATCCTGTTCATTCTGAAGGGCTTCAGTTCCATCATCTTCAAGGGCAATGTTCCACTGACATTCTACTGTCCCCCAGTACTGAGCATGGACCTAATATACCACCTACTTGGACAGTTAGCTCTGACTGATCAAAAACAGAAATGTTGCTGGATAAATTCAGCAGGTCTGGTAGCATCTGTACAGAGGAAGTAGAGTTAACATTTCAAGTCACTACCTTCCTTCAGACTTGAGAGCTGATGGTTTTGGAGGTAGTATATTGCAAAGATAAAGGACGAGCTAACTAATAGAAAACAGAGAGTTGAGATAGGGGGGCCATATTCCAGATGGTAACCTGTAGCTAGGGATGTGCCACAGGGATCAGTGCTGGAGCCACAATTATTTACAACACATTTTAATGATGTGGATGAGGAAACAATGCAGAATTTCCAAGTTTTCAAATGACAAAAAGTAGATGGTAAGGTAAATGATGTGGATGAGTTAAAATTCAGTAGAGGATTACAGGCGGGTTAATCGAGTGGCAAAGACATGGCTGACAGGATATAATGTGGGGAAATGTGAGGTTATGTACCTTGGCAGGAAGGATTGCACATTATTGAAATGGAGAAACACTGCACAGGAGAGGGAATTGGAAGTCCTCTTTCATGAACCACAATCTAGCATCCAATTTCAGTGGGTAATACAGAAGGGCAAACAGAATATTGGCCTCTATTTCAAAGGGAATGGAGAATAGAAGTAGAGAGGTTTGCTGAAACTATACAAGGTACTAGTCAGATTACAGTCAGAACATGTGAACTGTTTAAGTCCCCTTATCTAAAGAATGATAGACTGGCATTGGACGCAATCCAGTCCGTAGTCTTGGGTATGGAGGAACTGTACTATGAGGAAAGGTTGGGCCTGTACTCATTGGAATACAGAAGAAACATACAAGACTCTTAAATAACTTGACAGGATGGATATGTGAGGTTCCGTATCCTTGTGGGAGAGTCTAGGACCAGGGGCATAATCTCAGAATAAGGAGCAGTACAATTAAAACAGGATGAGGAGGGATTTCTTCTTTCAGAGGGCCGCGAATCTGTGGAATTCTTTACTACAGAGGCTTGTTGAGGCTGGGTAATTAAGTATTTTCAAGACTGAGAGAGACAGATTTTTAATTAGTGACAGAATCAGGAGTTATGGGAAAAAGGCAGAAAAGTAGAGTTCAGATTTATCAGTTCAGCCACGATCTCATTGAATGGCAGAGCGGACTCAATGGGCCTAATGGCTTTTATTTTTTATGGTCTTACGGTTTCTGTCTAGCAGGTCCTGCTCAATTTCTCATGTGATTCCTTCAGTTTTAACATTATAGCCCACACCAGTCGAGATCTGGAAAGGCTCTGTCCAGTCACTCAAATATACATTGCTGTAACCTGCTCAGATATTGGCACAGTGCTTAACTCGGGGGATGGCATAGGGATGGGAATTAGAGCTACATGGGACTCAAGTGATCTGCAGCCAAGGGCAGGGAGAAAAGATCAAACTATGCAACTTCACCGGAGAGTGAGAACACACATTGGTACTGCTGAAAGGATTTGGGTGAGACAAGGCCAGAGAGGAAGGCTGAAACGTATGTGCAGTGAACTGTGAACCATACTGGAAAATCTGCCCTCAATGTCAAGACACATTACAGAATCTACCACTGGCTTAATCCAAGGCCTTAGTAGTAGAAATTGGAGCTCTTCATTGCCTCTGTCCATTCCACCAATCATACTCAACACCAATAAGGAAATCTTCAGTGTCCTAGAATCCCTACAGTGTGGAAACAGGCCCTTTGATCCAACAAGTCCACACTGACCCTCCAAAGAGTATCCCATCCAAATCCCATTACCCTACATTTATCCCTGACTAATGCACCTAACCTAAACATCACTGAACACTATGGGCAATTTAATATGGCCAATTCACCTAACCTGCACATGTTTGGATTGTGGGAGGAGACCGGAGCAAACACACACGCAGACATGGGGAGAATGTGCAAATTCCACACAGACAGTTGCCTGAGGCTGGAATCGAGCTCGCGTCCCTGTGAGGTGATGGAGCTGACCACTGAGTCACCATGCCGCCCACATGGTGAACATCACACAGTCTGAGAGTGACTGGTTCATGTAGAATCTTTAAGTCACCAAAAAAGTATTTCAGTATTTGTCACACTGCACCTGCAGATGTTTGCAAGTTAGGGAAAACAGGTTGAACTAAAGCAACAGCTAAATAAACAAGCATCAAATTTTGAAGTTGCTCCTGATTCTGTCAGAGAATGATAATGGAGGAGGGGTGGGGGGGTGCTGTGGAGATGGCTCCTTCATGTTGCCTCATGCATCTTCAGTTATGAGACGTTACCGGGTTTAGTGACTGGAGCATGAGACTCTAAACTGGCAGCACTCGCATCAAAATGACATTGCATCGATTCGACCTTCATACTCTGGGTGTTTTCGTGGACATTTGCAAATTTCATTTCCTAAGATGGTGTCCAAAAAGTCAAAAGTGTTGGCAAGCATAGCATGCATCATTTTGAAAATTAAAGTGATCTTGTTGGGCTGATAGTGATGTAGTAGCAATGTCATGAGTCAAGTAATCTGGAATCCCACGCTGACATTCTGGAGACATGGGTCTGAATCCCCCCCTTGGGAGATGATGAAATTTGAACCCAATTAAAATCTGGACTAAAAAGATAACAGAATTGCTACCATGTAATCACTAAATTATTGTAAAAACGTATCTGTTTCACTAATCTCTTTTAGGGTGGGAAAACTGCTGTCCTTACCTATTCTGGTCTATTTGTGAGTCCAGACTTGGTGTAATGTGGTAAACGTTAACTTCCCTCTGGGCAATTAGGGATGGTTATTAAAAGCTGGCTTTGCTAGTGATGTCCACTTAATATGAACGAATGCAAGAAAATCTAGAATTGGATGTCAAATCTAATTACACCTCCCTCTTAGAAAAGAAAGTTCAGCAAGTACACAGCCAGAGGAAAAGTGATAGGAAAATAACTAATGTGGTGAAATGGAGTTGAAATGGATAAAGTGAGTGATGATGAACAGCGAAATCAGGCAATAATGTTTAGAAACAGAAGTTGGGGCATGAGGAGGTGTAAATGGTTGCTCTTGAAAAGTAAACAGGCACAAAGAGAAAAAAGTCTTTGAATGTGATGAAGGAAAGATGGATAACTCAACTCTGGGTTTGAAAGAAAATGATGTGGTCCAGAACTCTTTGAAACCGTGTGTGTTCTTGCTTTAAGATGCCCATATAACCACTGGAATAAGTGCGAGCATTGTTCCTTTGCTCTTTCTTTCTCCAACAGATTCAGTGCAGACGTATGACTTCCAGGCCTCCTCACAGTGTGTTGATATCAGCAGTCTGTCCCACAGGGCAATGGTGTGTTAAACGAAGCCTCTGATCACCACCAGCTTGAGAAACTTTCACAGAAAAAAAAGCAGGAAAATTTCTCTGCAAGCAAATTACCAGCTGAGTGGCAGTAACTGTTCAATTAGTAAATGAGCCCCATGTGGAGAAATTCTTCATCTAACTCCAAATGATAGAGTGTGTTGTAATTGCTACTTTCGTCAGGGATCTGAATGATTCAAACAAATACAATGTGGCTTTTTTCTCCCCCAAAGGTCACACAAAAGGTCGTGCTGGAATCACCCGGAGTAAAACACCATCTTGTAATTTTAATCACGCTCTGTTGTGCTGAAGGGTATCCTCTTGAAAGCACTGAGTGGATGTCAAATAACAGAGGAAGAGGGAACAAAGATTAGATTAGATTACTTACAGTGTGGAAACAGGCCCTTCGGCCCAACAAGTCCACACCGCCCCGCCGAAGCGTAACCCACCCATACCCCTACATCTACATTTACCCCTTACCTAACACTATGGGCAATTTAGCATGGCCAATTCACCTGACCTGCACATCTTTGGATTGTGGGAGGAAACCGGAGCACCCGGAGGAAACCCACGCAGACACGGGGAGAACATGCAAACTCCACACAGTCAGTCGCCTGAGGCGGGAAATGAACCCGGGTCTCTGGCGCTGTGAGGCAGCAGTGCTAACCACTGTGCCACCATGCCGCCGACCAATGTTGAGCAGCAGCTGAGGACACGTCTTCAAGGTAGGAAAGGAGAAAAGATGGAGATGCTGAGGGGAACAAGTTGATGTATTAATGGAAAGGCCACTGAAGGAGCAGCCTTCAATGGATGGAAGAAACAAGATAGAGGCATGATACTGGACAACAAACAATGTGGATGTGGAAATGCATTTGGGAAAGACTAGTGACTGAAAATTTCAAAACTAATATTTACAAAGTTAAAAATCACACAACACCAGGTAATAATCCGACAGGTTTATTTGGAAGCACTGCTCCCCCACAGCATTGATGAAGGAGCAGTGCTCTGAAAGCTAATGTTTCCAAATCAACCTGTTGGACTATAACCTGGTGGTGTGTGATTTTTAACTTTGTACACCCCAGTCCAACACCAGCACCTCCAAGTCAATATTTACTAAATAATTGCTAGTGAAGCCGATGTGGATATGTGGAGTTACTGTACAGCTCAGCCAATGTTTTAGCTAATTGACTGAACAACACACAGTGATAGCAGCGTGTACCACCTCCAAGGTGCACTGCAGCAGCTCAGCAAGGCTCCTTTGACAGCACCTTCCAAATCTGCCACTGTCACCATCTAGAACAACAAGC